>NC_056631.2:72727093-73327093 GCF_002870075.4 Lactuca sativa | reverse complement strand
ATCCCCATGATGACCTTGCTCTCACGTAGAGGAATCGGAACCAAATCAATTGGATATTTCTCACTAAATAACTACACAGTGGATCTTTAAAGGTGCTAACCGATAAAGTGATTTAGCTATCGGAGTCACACCTAGAACCAAGTCAATCCAAAAATCCACCTGCCTCTCCGGAGGCACTCATGGCAAGTCCTCCAAGAACACAATCAGGTATTCCTGAACAATCGGTGCGTCATCTATGGCCACCTCACCCTTCTCCTGGGTATCCATCATATAGGCCAAAAACCTGAAACATCCCTACTGAAGATAACGCCTGGCTCTGGCTATCAAACATAGAGTTGACCCACGCTGAGAAACCTCCTTGTGGATCACCAACTGTCCCCCACTTGGGGCTCGAACCAGTACCAAATGAAGCCCACAATCATTCATTGCCCTATTGGGGCTCAACCAGTCCATCCCGACGATGACCTTGCTCTCATGCAGAGGAATCAGAACCAAATCAATCGGATATTGCTCACTAAATAACTCCAAAGTTCATCCCTGATGAACCCTCAACACTCGCACTAGACAGTCATCAGCAATCTCAATCACTAGTGGATAATCCAACTCTCTAGGAGCATCGTCAAACCTCCTGCTAAGCGCAAGGGATACAAAAGATCGGGTAACCCCTGAATCGAATAAGACCAACATGGGAATATTGTTCACAAGTAACGACCCTAAACATCAATACAAACATATAAGCATGAAAAATAACATAAACAAGAAGGTAATGAGAAGATACATACCAATGACCACATCGGGTGTTGCACAAGCCTCCTCAACCGTCAACTGAAATGCCCTGCTCTAAACAACTGGTGCCTCCGCCTTTCCTTAGTGGCCATCAGTGATCCTTATATTTGTCGAACCAGGTGCTACTACTGGTCCTCCTGATGCTAAACTCGGGAAGTTGGCCTTCTTATGACACCTGTGCTTGCAAAGGAAGCAAATCAGATCTGATATATGGGTGGTGGTAGCAGTACAATCCCTGCCGAAATGCTCTATCTTGTGCACTTATAGCAACCCAAACCAACCACCCTGAAGACCCCATCATGTGCCTTGTCTTACTTGGCACAGCAGCTACGACCCTTCTGGCCCCTTGATCAAGAATCGAACCCCTTGGGTTTCTTCACCAAAACCCCAATCGTCTGCCTATGCTCTGCCTTCCTCTTACTTATGTGCTCTAAATCAATCTCCCGTTCCTGAGCCCTGGATATCATGTCATATAGTGTCGGGCATGCGGAAAAACTGACTAACTCCTGAATATTTGATTTCAACATGTTATGATATTGGGGCTCTCTTACTGAACTTGGCGGTGATCTCCACCACGATCTCAGTCGTCTGTCGCATAACTAGAAACTCACTCACTAGTTGTTGCACCTCAACAGTTGGTGCAAACTCTGCTAAGAACAGAGTAACAAAATCTGACCACGTCATGGCCTTAATGGTTGGGGCTTCCAGAGTATAGCCAACCTCCTACCACCAATCCCAACCTCGCTCCCTCAAACAACCTGCAGCGAACCTCACCTACGACCTCTCGGGCTAGAAGCTAGTCATATGGGCACACTCAAAGTCAGTTATCCAACGTCTAGTTGCGATGGTATCCTTCAAGAATTTTGGCGCCCCACAACCCCTGGAATCCTTGAAGGAGAGAAAGCGGGCTATAGGCTAACTAGCGGCTAGATCTGCCCTGAAGATCTAAAGGTGGTCCTCCATCAACTCGATGATACCTTCCTTGATCGACCCAACCATCACCGGGGTCACATCAAGGATGCCTCTAGTAACCTCTGATGCAATGAACTCACATAATCCATCATCAATTGGTTCGCTAACCAAGCCCGAATCAGATCCCGATCTTGAACCTCTTGCTCCACTACGTGTCACCACCATGCTGAAACATAATCACATAAACAATCAATATACACAAGAATCAAATAGAAAATATCTAGTTGTTGGCTAACGGATCCATGAACTAACCAATTCAAAACAACATCAATCAACAATTGGGTTTCAACTTTCAATCCATAACAATAAATCCATTACTAGGGTAAATGAGCAATTTACCCCTCACCTACTTTTGGACTAAGACTTAGGCCCAAACCTTATAGTCCACAAGGCCCACATACTAAAAACAACCCAAGGCCCAATCCACGGCCCAATTTTCCAAATTAGGCTGAAATCCATAGTGGGCCTCCACAAATAGATATCAACCCAAAACTTGATGGCCCAACAGGGCCCAAAAAAACAAAGTCCAAAAGATGGCCCAAACCGAAGCCCAAAAACCAAAATCTCAGTCTATTGAGTACGCGGGGCGTACTTAGTGTAACATCTGGAATTTTGAAGGTTAAGAAAGGAAAGAAAAACCCCAAGTCAAGAGGTCTACTCGTCGAGTATAGGGAGGAACTCGATGAATAGGGGCGCGGTTTCAGTCGCAGATTAAGTGACCAACTCGACGAGTCGGTGGACCGACTCGGCGAGTTAGCCAGGGTTTGGGAAACCCTAAATTCGGTCCTTGTACCCTATTTAAAGAACATGAGGCCTCTCACTCATCCCCTTACTACCCTCTCAATTCCAGAAATGAAACCCTAGCCACCCAACTCCATTTCTTGAGCATTGTGAAGCTAAAGGTTGTTTTGTGGTGCATACCTTGGAAGATTGGAAGCAAAGAACGAGGAGGAGAGTTAGATCCAACATCTACTTCAGTTTGGCAGCTAATAGAAGGTAACAAGTTGTTACCTTGAGCATTCATTTGATAGATCCTTTCAACTTCAGCTTTATGGCCTTTTCTAGCACATTTGTGGCTAGTGCTTGCATGGAGCACGATCTGAAGTTTGAAACTTTAGATCTGGACTCTCCAATGTCCTTAGTGCATTAAAGTCTCAAGATTTTGAGGCTTGAAGCCCTTCCCCATAGCAAAACTCTTCCTTATAGCTTAGTTTTGGCTTTTGGGAATTATTCATACGTAAAGGTTGTAACTTTACGTGGAAAGCATGATCTAGGAGGTTGGATCTACCTTTGGGAGAAGTTGTTTGGCTTGTAAATCGTCTGTATAGAGTTGTACCTTAGGGGACTCAACGAGTTATTCTTTGGACTCAGCGAGTCAGGTCTTGGTTCCCCCAATATTCCTGATTCAGTGTGTGGTAGCTGGATCTAGAGGAGGACCTAGCCGTTTGGGTTCATTATGGACTTGAAGATCATCATACTCGACGAGTTCAAGGAATGAACTCGGTGAGTCTAAGGCAATATCCCTAACTTATGAAGATGGAGTCGACGAGTTCAAGGGTAAACTCGGCGAGTTAATTGAATAAGGGTCCTCGGTGTTTGAAGGTAAACTCGACGAGCTCAAGGAAGACTAGACGAGTAGGATCGAAGTCCAAAGCTTCGTGTGGATAGTAGGACCCGACAAGTTGGTGGGCCAAGTTGGCGAGTAGAGTCAATTCGGAGCGTTGACTTTGACCATTGACTTTGACCAAGTTTGACTTGGTTAGACTTTTGAGGGTATTATGGTCTAAGTGTTATTTTGGTATTGTTAGTTCGGGGAGCCGAAGGATCAGTAGTGCAGGAGTTGCCGGTTAGCAGTCAGCTAGTCTTCAGCAGTGCGAGGTGAGTCTCATCACTGTTTGTATGGGTCTAAGGCACCAATGTCGGCCCATTTAGTTTATGTATGGTAGGAAGACCTGGGGGTTAGCCCTAGGCATTATGCATGAAAGAACAGGAGGCGACTCCTACCACGTAGTATGTTATTATGCATGGTAGAAAGACTCGGGGGTTAGCCCTAGGCATTATGCATGAAAGACCAGGAGGCGACTCCTGGAACGCAGTATATTATTATGTATGGTAGGAAGACCTAGGGGTTAGCCCTAGGCAATATACATGAAAGACCAGGAGGTGGCTCCTGGCACACTGTATGCTGATTAGCTAAGTAGATTAGTATGTATGCTAGTTGTCTTTGTGATGCTTGCATGGAAGACTAGGAGGTGGCTTTTGGAACTTGTCTATAAGACCGAGGGGGATGGCCCCAGGCTTGGCAAGAAAGACCACGTATGGCCCGTGGCATAATAACAAGACTATGTTTGGCACATAGCATCTTACTTGATTATGGATGTGTTTGATATGTATGGCTCACAATATGTATGGCATGTATGGCCCAATTGATATGTATGGTATGTGGTACTTGGGGAAGTCACTAAGATTCGTGCTTACGGTTTATAGTTTTGGTTTCAGGTACCTTTAGTTTTCAAGAAAATGAGCTCAGGACGATCGCAGCGCACTCACCCATGTTATTATGCATTATGTGATATTTGGGATTAACTCTGACATTCGTTTTAATTGAAATTTTTTCAATGTCTGGAACATAGTTATTAACGGTTTCCTTATATATATTAAAAATGAAATTTTTTTCCTTGAGTTTTGGGGATGTTACAAGTTGGTATCAGAGCCTTGGTTAGAGGGATTCGGGCACACTCTCGGGTGTGTCTGGACTCAAACTGAGGACTTGGTATGAAAATTTTCAAAAGAAAAATCATTTAATAAAAGAATTTTGAAAGTAATTTGAAAAGAGAAAAGGGCTTTGAGAAGAAAAGGGTGTGATGCGTGCAATCGACCGAGCTCAAGTAAGTGGTTCCCAAAATACCAATACAGGGTCGTTATACGATATGATATGATTATTGATTTGCATGCTAGATTAGAGTTTAGGATCTAGGAGAGATGCATTTGTATGCTTATATGAGCTTATAGATCTGCATGCCAGAACTTATAAGTCGGTAGTAGGATGGTCGGTTAGGGTTACGCCTAATTGTATGAGCCTTTGATTTACATGCTAGTATAGACTCCTGGTAAGAGGATTGAGTGGCTTGTTTGGGTAGATATTTCCGTTTGTCTGAATGTTGCTTGCTTTGTGCTTTGTGGGGCTTCAAGTGATGGGAGTTAATGTTGGATTAGTGTCTAAGTCCATAACTATTTTGGTATGTACTTGACCCGATGGTGCATGGTCCTTTTGGGTCGCCTTCACCAAAGCAACTTGATAGGATCAATTATGGAGAGAGAAGATTAATTATGATTTATTAATATATTATGAGAATAATATATTAAAGGAGAAATCATATTGTTTAATTAATATTACTCAAGAACTAAAAGGGATTAATTAAACTTAAGGGACTAGAACTGTAATTATAAGATAATTGCATTTGGGCTATGGATTACCTTGGAATAATAGGTTGGACGAATTCTATGGGGAAACCCATTAGAAATCGTCCAAGGGATATTCTAAAAGGGTCTATGGGCTGCTTAGGGCTTAAGTAGTCAAATTAGGGTTTCCTAGTTGAAAACCCTAATAGCCTACATGTATATATAGAACCCTTAAGCCCCAAAAACGTGGATAAAAGTTCCTCTAGGGTTTTGGACGTTCTTGGGCAGCCTCCTCTCTCCTTATTCTTCATCCTCTTGCTCTTGGTGTTTGTGAGCCATTAGAGGAGTAACACTTGTGACTCTAAGCTTTCTAAAGTCATTACAAGGAGGATTTGAGATTGTTATTGCTACATAACAATCAATCTAAAAACCCTTTCACATGTTAATATGATTAATTGTATGCTAGAACTACAGTTTAAAGTCTGGGATGAATTGCATGTACAATAGAGAAACCTAGATCCAAGCATTAGGGTTGCATGAGCATATAGGATGTTCTTATGGCTAAATCCCATCAGTGGTATCAGAGCCTTGATTGGTTTCTATTGTATTGATGCCTAGTACATTCATTCATGTTGCAAGATCGAGTTTTTGGCCATCTGCTTGACAAACTCGTCGAGTTCCAATGTGGACTCGTCGAGTAGGGTGAACTCGGCGAGTCCATAAAGGGACTCGACGAGTTTAGCTGTCAGACAGGCGGATTTTCGGGATTTTTACCTATTTTGACTTACGATAATTGTCATAATTGTTTAAAATTAATAAAATTCGAATCTTATTGATTCCTTATGATTATCTTTGTCAAAATAAAAGATTTTGGTCATCTAATTAGATAATTGTTACCTTATTTGATAAATGTTAAATTATTTGAATTATTTGATCATTATCTTGCAAGAATTTGAACTAGATCTAATTAGATAACCACCAATTAATTGCTAATTGCCTTATTTGAATTATGTGATCTAGAATATTCTTGATAAAGTTTGGAAAAGTTTCAAATTAATCCTTTTAGGTTTTATAGTTTAAATTTGAACTTAAAAGTTTTTGTTTTGAAATTTAAATTGTAGCACCTGGTTTCTGGTACGTAAAATTTGTCTTTGCATTTTTCATTTTTAGCCTTGGACTCGGCGAGTTGTAGGTCCGACTCGCCGAGTAGAGACGGGATCCGGAGCGTGTTTAAGTTGGCGACTCGACGAGTCCATATTCCAGACTCGGCGAGTCACCGTTGTCTGATGAAACCCTAATTCCAAGGGTTTGCCCCTATTTAAGCTAGCTTGTGCGGCCCAAGCTCGCCCCCTTTCACCCTCAGAGCGCCCTACATCAAACCCTAACTCGTTTCTTGTGAGATTGAAGTGATTAGAGTGATTCCTTGAAGTTTTTGGGAGAAGAAGGAGATTGGAGCAAGAAAAGGAGAAGGACACCAGATATCTTGGTGCTATTTCAGAGTTCTCTGAGGTATATCTCTACTCCATTCTATTTGTATGCTTAAAACCCCATTAGAGCACCTTTGAGCTCTTCTTGAACCTTTTTCCAAGCTTGTGCATGAAGTAGAATTCGTAATAGGTTGATTATCCACTAGATCTAGTCATGGTTGAGCTCCAGAAGCTCAGATCTATAACCTTTATGGGAGTAAATTGCTTGAATGTCCTAGATCTACCTTCTTAGCCCTTATTTCGCCCTTAAACCCCATTCTATGCATTTCTACACGTAAAGTTGGAAACTTTACGTGAAAATCCTGCCCTAAGAACCCAGATCTATGAATGGCATGAGTTGGATCCAAGCAGAATTGCGTGTATAGTTTTTGCATGTGGCCGACTCGGCGAGTCGTTCATCTAACTCGGCGAGTCGAGTCGCGAGTCCCTGAGTTTCCCCCTTTTTGCATTTGCGGGTTGGGAGTAATGAGTCATTAGGTGTGACTCAGTGGGTCGGAAGCTAGACTCACTCATGAAGTCACTCAGCGAGTTGATTACATGACTCGGCGTGTTCAAGGCAACCTTCTTAGATCAAGAACAGACTCAACGAGTTGTTCATACAACTCGGCGAGTCATAGCATAAAGTGTTCATCGGATGAAGATGAACTCAGCGAGTTGTTCATACAACTCGGCGAGTAGGATGAAGGACTATTGGCCTTGGGTATAGAAGGAAAACTCGTCGAGTCTACGTCTAACTCGACGAGTAGAGACATATTTATGGTCAGACTAAGGGAAAGGGACTCGGCGAGTTGGCAAGCCAACTCAGCGAGTCTGGTCAACTGGCAGTTGACTGTGACTTGACTCTTGATTTGTAAGGGTAAATGGTCAATTTACTCTGAAGTCGGTTAGCAGTATTTGACTAAGGGTTTTGTGGGAATTATAGCCGGAGGATTTCCGGAGTGGCAGTAGTAGCAGACAGTCAGTTCCCACACAGATCGGCAGGGACTTTGAGGTGAGTTTCCTTCCAGTAGTAACGGGTCTAAGGCGCCAAGGCCGGCCCGTATAGACGAGATGTTAGTGTTAGAGTGTGGGTCGAGCCCGTATCTCTTGGTTGAGTTGATTATGATATATGCCAGTATGATAGAGATGTCTATACTCGTTGTCTGTGTGATACTTGTATATTATGGGTTAGCGGCTGAGTGTGGGCGAGGCCTGTATCTCTCCGAGAGTGGAGTGTGGGCGAGGCCCGTATCTCCAAGATAGTGGAGTGTGGGCGAGGCCCGTAACTCCCGACTAGCGGAGTGTGGGCAAGGCCCGTATCTTCCTGAGTGAGGGTGAGGCCTGTACCTCCTAGGTGTACGTTGTATGCTTGCATGGTATGAGGTATTATGGGGGGACTCACTAAGCTTCGTGCTTACAGTTTTCAGTTTTGGTTTCAGGTACCTCTTCGTCGAAGGGGAAGGAGCTGGCTCGGTAGCAGTACATCACACACACACACCTGCTTGTGTTCCGCATTATGACATCTACCTGGGAGATTGTACTCTGACATTTTTATGATTATTACAATGTTTTCTGACATGCAACATCTTTTGTGAAATGAAATGGTTGTTGAATGATTTATTTCTAAATGTTTTGCTAAGTACATGTTTTAAAAACGAAATTTTTAGCTCGTATTTTTTTGGGATGTTACAAGTTGGTGTCAAAGCCTTGGTTTGAGGGATTCGAACACACCTCCGGGGGTGTTTGAACTCAAATCGAGGGATTAAAAGATTTTGGAAAAAGAAAATGTTTTCTAAAAAGCTAGTAAAGGGTTCTAAGAAAGAACGAAGTGTGTGATGTGCGCGACCGGCCAAGCTCAAGTAAGTATTCCCCAAAGTACCCATACAAGCTTATGTTATACTTATCAGTTTCAGTAGAACAGCATGCTAGAATAGGACTAAGGATCTAGGAGTGATGCCTTATGTGCCTGCTTTATGTGCTTTAGTGTGTGAAAAGTTGAATGCTAGAATTGAGTATACAGCAGTAGGATGGCCTATTTAGGTTATGCCTGATAGTGCGAGTTTAGCATTGTTAGCTAGTTCAGTTTTTCCCTACAAGGATAGAGTTGCTTGAGATTGTTTTCCTTATGTCCAAATGTTGTTTGCTTTGTGCTATGTGGGCTTTGAAGTGATGGGAGTTAGCTGTTAGGTGAATACGTTAAAGTCACATGTGATCAGGGTTGAATAATCTCAGAGTGTTGGATTTGACCCTATTGCATAGCTCTTGTTTGAGTTCTAACTGTGATAGGGATGAGTCCCTTACTCGAAGGATTATCCGAGCCTTGTCACATGTGATTATATTCAGGTAATAGCTAATTGGCATCACCAAGAGGCCTTCAGCAGCTGAGGACTGGGTTGGGTGGAGTCAGAGGTTTCCTAGGGTAAGCCTAGGATAGGAGTAGCAGAGATCAGCGATAGTGAAAGGGACCTGGTGGAGTCAAGGCAGTCCTTGGAGAAGGTACGGATAGATGTGGAAGGTAGTATGGGCCCGTACACTACTAGAAAAAAGGCCTTTTACGACGCTCATTGCGCGTCGTAAAACGCTCAGACGACGCGCAAATGCGTGTCAAGGAAGGCCCTGTCATAAAGAGAGACGACGCGCATTTACGACGCGCATTTACGACGCGCATTTACGACGCGCGGTTACGACACGCAATGCGTATCAAGGAAGGCCCTGTCATAAAGGAAGACGACACGCATTCGCGTGTCGTAACCTTACGACGCGCGTGTTAATGACACGCAGTGCGTATCAAGAAAGCCCCTGTCAAGAAAGGCCATGTCATAAATGAAGATGACACACATTTTTGCGTATCGTAATTTTAAATTTAAAAAAAAATTATTTATGGATTTACTTATTTTCATATTAAATTTGCATTTTATGTCACATAATGGAAAATAAAATACCATATACAAATAATACAGTGCATTGCACAAAAGTTAATGTTATACAAATAATCATTCGAATAGTAGACAAATGTAATACTACAAATAATCATTCCAATAGTAGACAAATGTAAGATTTCAACATTTTTTATATAATTAACTAAATTATTAGCCAAATTTCCTAAAATACCAACATACTTTTCTATGAAGAGCATTAACACTATTCTTTTCCATCAAAAACTTCAAAACCTGCATAATTAATTTAATGTTTAATCAGCTACAGGTCAATAAGGTAGGTTTAAGCAAAAGAGGTTCATAGTAGTAAGATTTTACTTACCACTGTTGTTAATGACATTGAAAGAAGCAGCCCAACAAACACCCCCTCAGAAGGATTATTACTAAATGAAACCACAAACAAAGTTAAAAAGTCAAGTATTTTGTGACAACCCCGGAACCAGGGGCAAGGCTGTTTTTACCCATGGTATGACCTAATACATGATAATAAAGACTTGTTTAACAAAAAGAAAAATGATTTCTCACGTGACATCACTATTAAGAATTGATGAAAGAGGGTACTCCACACTGTATTGCCAACAAGCTTGACACCAACACCTAAAAGCTGGAAAAAACAATAACATAAATAAAAATAAATGTAAGATTTGAGATAACAGATGCATAATTCACATGTCTACTTTTACCAATTTATTTTATGCAACATATATGCAGCTGACATGAATGAATTATACAACAAGATAGGAGTAAAATAAGGGATGGTTGCATATTTAGTATGATAAATAAAGAGATTTGTGGCATAAGGGGGCATAAATAATAAAAAGCAAAAAGGAAGAGGAAAGCTGACTTACATAATCAGCAAATTTCTGAATTGGTGCTTTTAACATAATACATAAGAGTGGTCCCGAAGGGATAGCTGGCAGCAAAAAATCTCAGGCAAAAAAAATTCCAGGAGAAAACAGTTAGTACCTCAAAAGCAAAGGTTTTATAGGGTTAGGCATGCACCAGCAAGACAGGGACTAAGATTATAAGTGATGTGAATGGGACATAGTAATTAAAGGAATTTTTGTCACCATTGTTCCATGCATAGTGGTTGGGGTAGAGTGTTTTTCCATCACTGTTAACACGGAAGGGTCCAAGTTCTTCCATGGCTCCACATCCAAACAACAAGCATCCTAGCCCAGTAGAATACCTTCATTAATAGTGGTTCTTACTCTAAATTTTGGTGCATTTGGATGATGATCTTTAGAATCTCCATTCTGATTCATGAATATTTTATGTGATTCAGATTCCAGTGAAGGGAAGAGAGGAGTAGCCGGGGCTGTTAAAAGCCTGAAAAAGATAACATCCAAACTTTACTAAATGTGTAAATGTGATCAGTAACATGTGCCTACAACTCTACAAGGATATAAAACCATAATTTGTACATACTGGTTGCAGAAGGCATACTGATTTTGGTAGAATTTCCTGTTCTTGATCCTGTGACATCAAATTTTTTATATAGTTATTGAAATATATGATGATAAATTCGTATACACATGGCCAGGTAAGCTACACAAATCAAAGAAATTCATTAGGGATTTCCTATACTTTTACTCCTAAATTTTAGATAATATATTAAAAGATTTATTACTTAAAAGGATAAGAAAAGGTCATAAACTAATAATTTTGAAGCATTAGCAACTGAAGTAATAAAATAATCATCAAATAAATGGAATACCAAGTGACGAGTCAAATTCCTCTTCTGGGTGGTGATTTGGAGTTTATGGATCCTGCAATCTTCCACATGGACAAATCCTAAGAGAGGGGGTCTTGGATATGGTGAAACTAATGCAAGTTTTTGAAAATATATGGACTAGCCATGTTAAAAATCAAAAGTTAAACTAAAAATGTAGATTGGAACAAGCTATATGGACCAAAACTTAGAAGATTCACGAGCAATCTAGAAGATTCACGAGCAAAGTTCGATTATCTTTTTCAAACTAACCCAAAAAAAGAACGTCTTTAATCACTTTAGTCAAAACTTCCGAGGTTTGGTCAAATGATGATGCTAGCATACAATTAGCCGATCGTTAGGTACAAGGTTGATGAATCACGACCATGTAACCAGAGCGTAACGAGACCTAACCCATTTTTTGATCCATGCTTACAATTAGCCAATCATTAGGGGTTGGCATAGATGCTGATAGCTCGCAAGAGCTCTGACCTGGATTTATTTCTCCAGTCAATGTTGATCTTCCATGGCAGCATAATTAAAATAATCAAATGTCAACAACGAGCTATCATGAGACCATATACTAAACACCTATATATTTGTTTATGTTCTTTTGTCTGGCAGGACTCTAGCCTAATTTCGACCTCTGCCAGCAAAGAACAAGTCGGGGAAGACCTTCACAAGCTTCAAACCATGCAAACCATGGTGTTTGTCGTCCACACACAGCCTTCTCTAACAGCCCATCTTTTTTCCAGGGCAAAAGAGTTGGGCATGATGGGTGAAGGATACATGTGGATCATAAAAAGTAAGACTACCAACTTGTTGAATTCCATGGATGCTGAAGCAATCAAATCGATGCAGGGGGCTGTGGGTTTCAGATCGTATTTTCCAGCATCTAGAAAGCTTCACAACTTTGCTTCAAAATGGAGGGAGGAACATTATGCAATTAATAAAAGAAACCATTTCAAGAAAGTCAATTATAGACTTCATTCAAGTAAGAATGAATCAAGAAGAGCCCTTGAATGAATTGGTCAAGCAATTAAAAACAAGATAGTATTTTAAAGATGTTAAAATTAGGTAAATTTACATCACAATGAAAAGTTCAATCCTACAAGTTTTTAAGCAATTAATAAAAGAAACCATTTCAAGAAAGTCAAACATCTATAAAATTGTCTATTCATGGAAGATGGAACTACCAAAGAATTTGCTGATTAATTGCTTGAAGGTAACAAAGTGCAAACTTTTTAAAGAAATAGAAACAAATTCAAGTAGATTGTAACAAAGAACCCTTGATTAGAAACGTTCAAACAATTGAAATCAAGAAAGTAATGTAAGTTTCAAGCACACACTAAGTTCGACCATGGCAAATTTCAAGCAATTCAAAATAACCCACTTCGAGTAAGATCAGATTAGTAAGTTTATTCAGTGATACGACCACATATAAACCAAGATCAGATCTATAAGAACGCTCCACTGATCTACTCAAATAGTAGACATCGAAGTCAAAGGATAGTTTTTAAAAATTATTAAACAGGGCAATCTCTTATCATAATCCTTTTCATCCATGGTAAGATATAGTAAGGTTATAAAGCATAAATAAAGAGAAATTTACCTTGCATAGAAGGTCTAGGGCAAACAAAGCCATCATTCACTAGAGAAATATTTAAAGACATAGGAACAGCGGGCGAGTTGACTCTGAACTGCGTACCCACAAAATCGACCTCAACCGACATCTGATTCACATCTACAGCAGTTTCAATAGCAGTCTTGAGATCAGCACTTGGAAATCCAGTAAAAACGGTGCCGTTTCCAACCGGACCTGGAAAAGTAGCAGACCCATCAGCAAAATCGACAAACACCCTCCATGATTTAAGCTCTTCGTCGGCGTTATTGAGGACTCTGAGGGTTGATTCGAAGCGGTAGGGTTGATTTGATGTTCGGTTTGGTGGGAGCTTGGATCCGGATGTGTAAGTGTAGGATAAGTAGACGCCGTTGCAGGAATCGGACGCTGGTGGCGGTGACGGTGGTGTTGGAGTTGGAGTTTGGGCGGCGGTAATGGTGGCGAGAAGCGTCGCTGCTTCTCCCTTCTCTTTTTGTCAAATCGATCCCGCACCAGAGGTGCTTCCCCTTTCTCGATTGATTTCCATCATCGAGCCACCATGGCTGCTTGCGTTCCCATCTTCCTTTCTTGATAGATGAACCACGACCACCGGACCAAAACTCCCGCTACCTTCGTCATTCTAATTCCCCTTTTTCTTTTTATCTGTGGGGAATAAGAAACAAACGAGAATTAATATTTGGATTCTAATATTGAGACTTGAGAGTATAATACTTAATTAGGGCTTTTTCTGAAAATTTCAACATCGAGTGGGGAATAAGAAAACTATTGGCGAGTATTCTCAATAACAGCAGAGAGATGAAGAAGGTGAAATTACAGCAACGATGAAGTAGATGAATGGAAATCAGAAGCCCTTTTTCTTGATTGAGATGATGAAGTCGGGAGATGGAGATGAAATCGTAACCTTCGATCTTTGATTGAGAAGTTGCACAACAGTGTGAGGAGAATGAAAGATGCGTGAAAATGCTTAGGGCAGGGAGGGTAGCGGGCTTTTCTAATTTTTTGGCTTTTCTTTTCCCGCTTGTAACTAAGGAACACGCGTTCATTAAAATTATAAAGCGACACATATAGAGGGCGCGCATTTAAGGTACAGCGCCCTCCGTGTTTTTAATTTTTTTTTTCTTTTGACACTAATTTAAAGGCACGCAATAATGCGTGACCTAAATCCTTAAATTTTCTGAAGAGATGACACTTTTTTAATGTCACTCTCGTTTGCGTAACATAAATTAATGAGTGTTGTAATTTGCACGTCGTAAAAGGCTATTTTTCTAGTAGTGGTACTACTGAAAGCAGAGGATCCATACCCGAATCGAGGAATGCTAAGATAAGACCAGGGAACTTGCAGTGAGTGTGATTCCTCCAGAGGTACCAGTATCGCTAACAGTTGTTATTTCTTTTGTCTTTCAGAATGGTGGTACTACGATCGAGGCCAGCAGTAGGCAGTACAGGAGAGGGATCGGGTTCGGGATCAGGTTCCGAGCCAGTAGATGAGGGGCTACGCGAGTTCATCGCGTCTGAGATCACCAGAGGCATCCTTGAGTCGACCCCCATCATCTTCGGGTCGATCAAGGAGGGGATATTGGAGCTGATGGAGGATCGCCTCTGGGCATTCAGGAGCGACATGGCATCTGGCTAGTCAGGATCTCGCACGCTGTCCTTCAAGGAATTTCAGGGCAATGGTGTGCCAGATTTTCATGCAGCGAAGGACCCCATAGCGGCCAGACGATGGATTGCAGACATTGAGTCTGCACAGATGATTAGCTTCTGCCCTGAGGGGTCGAAGGTGAGGTTCGCAGCAGGGTGTCTACGAGATCGAGCTAGGGATTGGTGGGAGTCCGTGGGGGACTCATTGGGAGCCTCGGCTGTCGAGGCTATGACTTGGTCGGACTTTGCGACCAGGTTCAGGGCAGAGTTCGCGCCGGCTGTCGAGCTTCAGCAGCTGGCCAGGGAGTTCTTGGATATGAGGCAGACGACGGAGACTGTGGCGGAGATCACCGCCAAGTTCTGGGAGAGGGCATTGTTGGTGCCCTAGTATGCGGGTGATGAGGATATGAGGAGGACCCGTTATCATGACATGCTACGGGCTGACATCCGGGAGCATGTTAGCTTTTCAGCTTGCCCTACCCTGGAGTCCATGATTTCTAGGGCGAGGGAAAGGGAGATTGATTTAGAGCACATTTGGAAGAGGAAGGCAGAGGCGGGACAGGTGGTTGGGGCTTCGGGGAAGAAGCCCAAAAGATCAGATGGGAGGCCAAAAGGCCAAGGAGGACCGGGCCGCTGCGGGAAATGCGGCATGACGCATGAGGGACCATGTAGGATGGGATCAGCAGGCTGCTACAAGTGAGGCAAGGCAGGGCACTTTAGCAGGGATTGTACTACTCCTATCTCGGTTATTCAGACATCTGAGTTGTTGTGTTTCCACTGCAACCAGAGGGGCCACAAGAAGGCCAATTGCCCCCAGTTGGCAGCATCAACGCCGGCTCCAGCTACCCTGCGGATTACAGATGCCCGGCAGGGTAAGGCAGAGGCTCCAGTGGTGAGGAGCCGGGCGTTTCAGCTGACGGCAGAGGAGGCACGCGCCGCACCCGATGTGGTGACAGGTATGATTCTTTCCCTCTACTTTATTTTTATGATGTTATGATATTGATATGTGCTATGTGTATATGCATTAGGATCGTTCCATGTGAACGGTATTCCTGTCCAGGTGTTGTTCGACTCGGGTGCCACCCGATCATTTGTTTCCCTTGCGCTTAGCAAGAGGTTTACTGAGCCTTCGGGCATGTTGGATTGCCCTTTAGAGGTGGAGATTGCCGATGATCGATCGGTGCGAGCGTCATCATTATTCAGGGATTGTGTCCTGAGGCTTTTCGAGGAGCGCTATTTGGTGGATTTAGTTCCCATCCCGTTGCGGGGGAACAAGGTAATTATAGGCATGGATTGGTTGAGCCCTAATGGGGCGGTGATAGATTGCGCACAGCAACTAGTGCAGATTAGGACCCCGAGTGGGGGAGAGTTAGTGATCCACGACGAGAGGTCACAGCGTGGGCCTGAAGTATGTTCGGCAGTGAGAGCTAGGCGCTACCTTCAGCAGGGATGCGCGGGGTATGTCGCGTATGTTATGGATACCCGGGAGACGGGTAAGGCGACGGTGAGCGAGGTTCCAGTGGTGCGAGACTACGCTGATGTTTTCATGGAGGAGCTTCCTGGAATACCTCCGGAGCGCCAGGTGGAGTTCAGGATCGATCTAGTTCCTGGTGCGACTCCAATAGCCAAGGCACCCTATCGGTTGGCTCCTCCCGAGATGCAGGAGTTGTCTACACAGCTGCAGGAGCTGCTAGATAAGGGGTTTATTCGACCGAGCAGTTCACCCTGGGGAGCCCCGATCCTGTTTGTAAAGAAGAAGGACGGGTCGCATCGGATGTGTATAGATTATCGGGAGCTGAATAAGGTAACGGTGAAGAACCGTTACCCACTCCCGAGGATTGATGACCTCTTTGATCAGTTGCAGGGAGCATTTTGGTTCTCCAAGATCGATTTGCGTTCCGGTTATCACCAGATGAGGGTCAGGGAGGAGGATGTACAGAAGACCGTGTTTCGGACGCGTTATGGCCATTATGAGTTCGTGGTGATGCCGTTTGGGCTCACCAATGCTCCTGCCGCGTTCATCGACCTCATGAACCGCGTGTGCAGGCCGATGTTGGATCGGTCTGTGATAGTTTTCATCGATGACATCTTGGTTTATTCCAAGACGCAGGAGGAGCACGAGGAGCATCTGAGAGAGGTTTTGGAGACCTTGAGAAGGGAGAGCTTGTACGCCAAGTTCTCCAAGTGTGAGTTTTGGTTGCACGAGGTGCAGTTTCTTGGGCACCTCGTCAACCAGGACGGGATTTCAGTAGACCCGGCCAAGGTGGAGGCCGTGATGAGATGGGAGGTTCCAAAGTCTCCATCCGAGATTCGGAGTTTCCTAGGATTGGCAGGCTACTATCGGAGATTTATTCGGGATTTCTCCAAGATAGTCGTACCCCTGACACGGTTGACTAGGAAGGCCGTGGTCTTTCATTGGGGGCCTGAGCAGCAGGCAGCGTTCGAGATTCTGAGACAGAGATTGTGCGAGGCGCCGATCTTAGCCCTGCCCGAGGGCGTAGAGGATTTTGTGGTATATTGTGATGCGTCGATCTCAGGCCTAGGTGCAATATTAATGCAGAGGGGGCATGTCATTGCTTATGCCTCGAGGCAGCTGAAGCCTCACGAGGCGAACTACCCGACACATGATTTGGAGTTGGGGGCGATGGTTTTCGCCCTCAAGATTTGGAGGCATTACCTCTATGGGGTTCGATGTACCATTTACACGGACCACAAGAGCTTGAGGTACCTCATGGATCAGCCGAATCTGAACATGAGGCAGCGTCGGTGGTTGGACGTGGTGAAGGATTATGATTGCGAGATCCTTTACCACCCAGGGAAGGCCAATGTGGTGGCCAATGCGCTTAGCCGCAAGGCGGCGCCGATCAGGGATATTTGCATGAGGATGACTGTGATGGCTCCCCTGTTGGAGCAGATTCGGGAGGCTCAACAGGAGGCTATGAAGGAGGAACATCGGAAGAGTGAGCGAATAGTGGGTCAAGTCACCTCCTTCGATTATGATAGCCGGGGGTTATTGACACTACACTGCAGGGTGTGGGTGCCATATCTTGGAGGCGTGCGCCAGATCTTGATGGAGGAGGCGCACAAATCCCGATTCTCTATTCATCCAGCGGCGACGAAGATGTATAAGGATCTTCGTCTAGACTATTGGTGGCCCTGCATGAAGCGGGACGTGGCATGGTACGTCGAGCGGTGTTTGACCTGCAGGAAGGTCAAGGTCGAGCATCAGAGACCGCACGGCAAGATGCAGCCGTTGGATATCATGTTATGGAAATGGGAGGATATTACGATGGATTTTATCAAAAAGCTTCCCCGGACGGCTCAAGGAGTGGATTCGATTTGGGTCATCATGGATCGATTGACCAAGAGCGCCAATTTTATTCCGTTTCAGGAGAGTATCTCGGCCGAAAAGTTGGCCGATATCTACATCAGGGAGATAGTGGCACGGCACTGGGTGTCAGTGTCAGTGATATCGGATCGAGATGTGCGGTTCACTTCCAGGTTTTGGAAGAAGTTTCATGATGAGTTGGGCACTCGTCTGCACTTTAGCACCGCCTTTCACCCGCAGACGGATGGTCAGAGTGAGCGGACCATCCAGACTTTGGAGGATATGTTGCGGGCTTGCTTGCTAGACTTCGGTGGCAGCTGGGATACCTATCTTCCCTTGGCTGAGTTCTCGTATAACAACAGCTACCACACGAGTATTGACCGTCCTCCATTCGAGATGTTGTACGGTCGAAGGTGCAGGACCCCGATATGCTGGGGTGAAGTTGGCCAGAGGGTCATGGGGAGCACCGAAGTGGTGCTCAAGACGACCGAGAGAATCCAGCAGGTTCGGAGCAGGCTTCAGACTGTGCAGAGTCGGCAGAAAATTTATGCCGACAAGCGTCGATCAGACCAGGAGTTCCAGGTCAGGGATATGGTTCTCTTGTAAGTGTCGCCTTGGAAAGGCATCATTCGATTCAGGAAGCGGGGCAAGTTGGGCCCGAGATACATTGGTCCGTTCAGGGTTGTAGCCCGGGTGGGCAAGGTGGCATATAGGCTGGATCTGCCAGCCGAGCTCAGCCAGATCCACAACACCTTCCATGTCTCCCAGCTGCGGAAGTGTCTCATTGATGATTCAGCGGTGGTGCCATTAGAGGATATACAGGTTGATGACAACCTGACTTACATTGAGCGCCCAGTCGCAATCCTCGACCGGAAGTCGAAGGATCTAGGGAACAAGAGGGTGAAGTTAGTGAAGGTGTAGTGGCAACACCGAAAGGGGTCCGAGTGGACTTGGGAGCCGGTGGAAGAAATGATGGAGCATTACCCCGAGCTGTTTCAGGATCGAGCAACAGACTTCGAGGACGAAGTCTAAAATAAGTGGGGGAGATTTGTAGCACCTGGTTTCTGGTACGTAAAATTTGTCTTTGCATTTTTCATTTTTAGCCTTGGACACGGCGAGTTGTAGGTCCGACTCGCCGAGTAGAGACAGGATCCGGAGCGTGTTTAAGTTGGCGACTCGGCGAGTCACCGTTGTCTAATGAAACCCTAATTCCAAGGGTTTGCCCCTATTTAAGCTAGCTTGTGCGGCCCAAGCTCGCCCCCTTTCACCCTCAGAGCGCCCTACATCAAACCCTAACTCGTTTCTTGTGAGATTGAAGTGATTAGAGTGATTCCTTGAAGTTTTTGGGAGAAGAAGGAGATTGGAGCAAGAAAAGGAGAAGGACACCAGATATCTTGGTGCTATTTCAAAGTTCTCTGAGGTATATCTCTACTCCATTCTATTTGTATGCTTAAAACCCCATTAGAGCACCTTTGAGCTCTTCTTGAACCTTTTTCCAAGCTTGTGCATGAAGTAGAATTCGTAATAGGTTGATTATCCACTAGATCTAGTCATGGTTGAGCTCCAGAAGCTCAGATCTATAACCTTTATGGGAGTAAATTGCTTGAATGTCCTAGATCTACCTTCTTAGACCTTATTTCGCCCTTAAACCCCATTCTATGCATTTCTACACGTAAAGTTGGAAACTTTACGTGAAAATCCTGCCCTAAGAACCCAGATCTATGAATGGCATGAGTTGGATCCAAGCAGAATCACGTGTATAGTTTTTGCATGTGGCCGACTCGGCGAGTCGTTCATCTGACTCGGCGAGTCGAGTCGCGAGTCCCCGAGTTTCCCCCTTTTCGCATTTGCGGGTTGGGAGTAATGAGTCATTAGGTGTGACTCAGTGGGTCGGAAGCTAGACTCACTCATGAAGTCACTCGGCGAGTCGATTACATGACTCGGCGTGTTCAAGGCAACCTTCTTAGATCAAGAACAGACTCAACGAGTTGTTCATACAACTCGGCGAGTCATAGCATAAAGTGTTCATCGGATGAAGATGAACTCGGCGAGTTGTTCATACAACTCGGCGAGTAGGATGAAGGACTATTGGCCTTGGGTATAGAAGGAAAACTCGTCGAGTCTACGTCTAACTCGACGAGTAGAGACGGATTTATGGTCAGACTAAGGGAAAGGGACTCGGCGAGTCTGGTCAACTTGCAGTTGACTGTGACTTGACTCTTGATTTGTAAGGGTAAATGGTCAATTTACCCTGAAGTCGGTTAACAGTATTTGACTAAGGGTTTTGTGGGAATTATAGCCGGAGGATTTCCGGAGCGGCAGTAGCAGCAGACAGTCAGTTTCCACACAGATCGGCAGGGACTTTGAGGTGAGTTTCCTTCCAGTAGTAACGAGTCTAAGGCGCCAAGGTCGGCCCGTATAGACGAGATGTTAGTGTTAGAGTGTGGGCCGAGCCCGTATCTCTTGGTTGAGTTGATTATGATATATGCCAGTATGATAGAGATGTCTATACTCATTGTCTGTGTGATACTTGTATATTATGGGTTAGCGGCTGAGTGTGGGCGAGGCCCGTATCTCTCCGAGAGTGGAGTGTGGGCGAGGCCCGTATCTCCCAGATAGTGGAGTGTGGGCGAGGCCCGTATCTCCCGACTAGCAGAGTGTGGGCAAGCCCCGTATCTTCCTGAGTGAGGGCGAGGCCCGTACCTTTTAGCTGTATGTTGTATGCTTGCATGGTATGAGGTATTATGGGGGGACTCACTAAGCTTCGTGCTTACAGTTTTCAGTTTTGGTTTTAGGTACCTCTTCGTCGAAGGGGAAGGAGCTGGCGCGGTAGCGGTACATCACACACACACCTGCTTTTGTTCCGCATTATGACATCTACCTGGGAGATTGTACTCTGACATTTTTATGATTATTACAATGTTTTCTGACATGCAACATCTTTTGTGAAATGAAATGGTTGTTGAATGATTTATTTCTAAATGTTTTGCTAAGTACATGTTTTAAAAACTAAATTTTTGGCTCGTATTTTTTTGGGATGTTACATAAATAAGTTAAACCCTAATGTTTTGAAATGTTTCAAAACTTGCCCTCAAGTTTTGGAATTTAAAATTTGATTAATAGTTTAATTTAGAAATGTTAAATTCTGAAACCCTAGTGTTGTTTTGAAAAAGTTCAACTCACACCCTTATGGCTTTATTAATTAATTAAAGTGTATAATTAAGAGAGATTTAATAAATCCATTAAAGTTTTGGTTTACAATTTAATTAAATTAAAAGTATAATTATTAAATTTAACCACCTTGTATTTTAAAATACTTTTAAAAGTATATCATTAAAAGTCTAATATTATATATGTATGAGTAAAAAAGTCAGTCTTACCGTTAGTACGCATCATTCACGCAGCTGGTCTATAAGGAGTGTTTAACGAAATTGCCTATAAAATGGCGATTGAATGGGTATCCACTCTTACCCACCGCATTCTTGACTAGTGGAGGGTCGTTAGCCGAACAGGTAGGATAGGATAGAAACCTTCCAATATAAGTATAATGAAGTACAAAAGTAAGTAAATGCTTTTACAAATTCTCAATCTTAGTTACTTTAGGCAAAAGTGAATTGATGCAATTCCATGAAATTACACTTTGTGCCCTTGCGAAGACGTTAGTGGAGCGTGTGTGGTTAACCAGCACACTAAATGGTTCTAATCAAAGGTAGCAAAGGGTGACTCAATGTTTGTCATAGTTCGGTGGAGCGTGTGTGGTTAATCGGCACATCGAATAGATGACTGTAACATGTGGGGGCACCATGTAAGTTTGCATGGTTATTCACACCCGCTTTGTGATCCTCGGTATCCCAGCTACAAACTAGAGGGGCATATCGAGATTTAAACATGCCATTGAAAATTTCAATGAATCTCAAAAGATCTAGGAATTTTCAATAGATTTAAAACTTAAATTTCTTTTTCGTTTTTCATGGTGGAAATTAGTGAATCGTCATTCACTTACCTTCAAATATTCTGCAACTAGATTACAACATCCCTTTTCTAGGTTGTAGAGTATTCTGTTGGGTCCTAGCCTTAATATCTCATTTGGGTGATTTATTAAGGACTCAATCAATCAATTAACTTGAATTTAATTTTTCTCCCATTTTGTAGATGTCAAAGTATGACAACTATGGTCTTCCCAAATCCCGTGGAACAAGCTTTTCACATGAAGATGATATTCCACGATTCGATCGAGGAACACGAGATCATGCTTCACTTCCTCCACCTTCTCCTATTATTCTCCCTAACCCACAAGTTCAAAAGATTGAAAAGTTCAAACTCACTCAAGCCCTTTTGGCAAGTAAACATGAAGAAGGAAAGTCAGTGTATGCACACATCCTAGAGATGAAGTCACACATTAATAGATTAAGAATGTTGGGATCTGTTGTCTGTAAGGAGCTGGCTGTTGACTGGGTTCTTCAGTCACTTCCTAACTTATATAGTGAGTTCGTAAGAGAGTACTATATGATGAACCACGACGTAACCCTCATTGATCTCACCTATATGCTTATTGCTGCTGAATCAGCAATGATTTGGCACACTGGAAAAGCAAAGTTGATTGGTGGATCTGCCTTCTAGACCTCTATGGATATAGGCAATGGCAACGAAATACATTCCATGATCGAAAAATTTGATCATAAGAGAAAGGCAAAGTCAAAAGTAGTTCCGTGTGCTGTTCCAAAAGAGTTAATTTGTTTTTATTGCCAAGAGAAGGGGCATTAGAGACAAAGCTGCCCTATTTACCGAAGAGATCAAAGAGATGGGAGAGTCAAAACGTATGGCTCTGCTTTAGGTAAAATCCATTAACTAACTCTTTTAAGTTCCTATTCTAGATTCTTAATACATGATGTGATAAGATTACATTTCGATGTCTTGTAGGATCGAAGAAAAAAGAGGAAGCTTAAGGGAAGAAGTGAGTGGAATCTAATCGTGAAGAAATCGATTTCGATCGCATTACTTGAAGATTAGAATCTTGAGCTACTACTTGGAGTTAGAATAAGATTGCTAAGAAATATGTATTAACATAGTTTTTCAATTAAATTGCATTGTAAGGACAAATTTTTTTCTGCAATAAAATAAATTTTGATTTTATATTATTTATTTATCCTTGCAATGGCGTGTATGAAAAATTGATGTTTGTAAGTTTCTATTATTAGCAATAATGGATTTGATCTTAATTATGTGGAAAGGTCAAGAATTTACCAAATGGGGAAAGTTTCTCATCTCCCAAGTTTCAATTGGACAGAAACTTGGAATCATACAACTTGGTTGCATGATGAATGAGAAATTTCATATTTGGAAATTTAACTAATTCGTTGACAAAGTGTCAAGTGAAGGACTAGGAGATCAAGCACACAAGGTTGTGTGTTGATCAAGTCCACCACAAGAGTAACAAAGATATTCATCATGATTTACTAAGGTTAAGTAAATATGATTATACTTATGAGATTAAGGGTAATTCTCAGTTGATTGAAAGAGTTTCAATCAATAGCGGAACAAATAAAGAAGAATCAAGTGGGCAGAAAGATAAAAGTTTCTCTATTCTAAGAAGAAGGGAGAGTACCTTTTATTATGTTTTATGATAGGTCTTAATGATTAAGAACTATATCTCAATTGATCCTCTAAATGAGTCTTAGTACAATTGTATGTTTGAGAAGAGGAATCAAGAATTGAAAAAATGGTTAAATCAAGAAGTCAATCATACTTCGTTCCAAAAATAAGTCTTAGAGTTAAGATTGTGACATTGAGTGACAAGTCTTAAGAAGCTTTATAACATTCATCAAATGTGGAAAGTTGTGATGTCTTGGATAAGACAAAGACCAACTAGGACCAATTTTGTGAAGTGTTTTGTCTTGATAAAAGCTACGCTAACTCTTGAATATTTGTTTGTCAAGAAATGTTTATTGACAAAAGAATCTTAGATGTCAAGGAGTCAGTGGGAGTCTCAATGGTCTTGAATGGTTTCAAGAACGAATCAAGAATAAACATTATCGATCATCATTAGCACACGACTTGAGGTTTATAACCTATCGTGTTGACACTATCTTGTTTCTGTGCCGTTCCAATTGAGTTAATTATGCATGTGAGTTCTATGAGTTCTCATTTGAATGCATAAAAGGCAAGGACCTTGATCAATGAAAAGTACATTGATAAGAAAGGATGAGCTGCTTAACTACTTGGAAGACATGGTGGGCACTCGTGTTACCATAAGGCAAGAAATCAAGATTAAGAAAGTTCGGTCCATAAGAGTTTGGATTTGTCGCAAACTTTAGTTTTGGACAAATTCGCATGGATAGGAACACATACACCATAAAAATCTAAGTGTCATAAGATTCCCTCCTAAGAATGACTGTGAGGAAATGCTTTCGCTAAGAGAGATTTTAAGAAGATAGTAATTGTGAAAATTGTATTCTCGAATTTGATTATGGTTACGGTATCCCTTTCCATAATTAGAATTGTGAGATTTGGCAATTAGTCTGAATTGTTTAAGATACACATATGAGCTATCTAAGGCAAAGGTGTATAAATTAAGAAGCTTTGATAAAAGATTATCAAAGCATTAGGTATTAGAAATATAAACTTAAGAAATTCAATAGGTATTGTTTTCTGGAAGTTTAGTTGTTTTCTGAATACATGTCAAAGCTAGTGGGAGCATAAGTGTTATGCTTATATGAAAATAATCATCATGATAGTGGGAGCATAAATGTTGTGCTTGTATGATTATTAAGGCAAGTATTTCAAGTTAGCAAGATTAATTATAGAAAACAAGAGTTATACTTTGCAAAGTCGTAAGCGTTAAATAGTTGTTTTGCTATAATTAAGGGAGAGAATCCTTATGCTTCATTTCAAATCTAAAGGCTTAGGTTGTGGAATGTTAATAAATTTAGTCAAGGATACATAGTGTGTTCTCAAATTTCGACTATGATTATGGCATAGTTCGAATTGTGAGAACATGGCACATAAAATATTATGGCAGAAGATTGATAAATTATCAGATCTTTATGTAAGAAATTATGCATCGTGTCCCATACGCTTCGGCAATAGGATCGATTGCAAATGCTATAATATTTAACCATTCTAAAATTTTCCAAATGTCTAGCACATTTTGAGGGAAAAAGGAAAAGAATCGGTTTTGACTAAAATAATTAAACAACTATCAAAGGACGATCCAAAGTTCGCTGAGGATTGGTCGCTTGTGAGTAGTTGGAAGTATTGTATTGGATGGACCATATCGACATTATTATGAATAGATAAGATTCTATTAATAATGAGTTGTCATATGGCAAATATGGAAATGTTTCCATATTGGTAGTTGGATATTGAGAATCTATATCTAGATTAGAAACTATTATGCAAGAAGGATGTTCAAAGGAATGTACTTTGAGTGAGAGACATCATATCTATAGAATTATTCTGATAGAGATTAGCCAAGTCTTGATGATTTTGAGCTATGAATTTACGAAAGGATCATTGCATAAAATGTTAGAATCTAGCATATTCTATAAGTGGCAAGAATTTGATATTTTTATACTTATGATAAGGATTGGGAGTTGTGAAATGAGTATGATTGGAAATGTGTTCATTTGATCTATTTCACAAAGTAAGGACCATAGATAAACATTGTGTGCATGCTAAGAGCATGAGACAATTGTTGTTATAATTCATGTAAGAAGTTGATTACCCGAAACAACAAATAATGAGTAATCAATATGGTGATTAAATAAAATGTTTTATTTATACCCAGAGTTTGGGGCCATATGGGATTAGTATTATTCTTGTGTTTCACTTTGCATGTTTTGACTTCCTGAATAATTAAATTGGTTCAGAACAATCAAATTATTCGAACGGGCCACAGTCGTTCATATGTTGGAAGTAGGTATGAATGAAGACTGTCGTGAATTGGTGTGTGGATTGTCTAAAGTATATTAGACATAAGCAAATGTTTGCTGCAACGTTCATGAGTGCTTATGAATATGAGTTTGAGCATTGGATTAAACCCACGCTCACTTGGATCACTTCATGGATTTTATCACGAGTAATTGGTGAGATGATAACATCTTATATTCTTGAAACCGAGATGTGTGAGTTGTATCTTGCGAGTCGGTTACACATTGATAATATGTAAACGCACCAGTAACTTGGTGTTATAAAACATATTGTTGTGTGTGATTCGGTAAGTGAGTGCAAGCAAGCATTGAATCAAAGTTTATCCATTCCTTTTATCCAAAGTAGGATAAAAGCGATATCAGGGCCCCTCGATGATTTAGTGATGGCACCTAAGCGCTTGGCCAAGCCAAGACTAATTTGATGTGTTCAAATGTAGTCTGTTGTCAGTTGTCATAAATCGGAAATCGAGAAACAACACATAGATAGAGAGAATGATTTAAATCCATGTCTCAGTTTATACGATATCTAGAATGGAGGAATATATGATCCCTTATCTAAAGGACGCATATCTGATAAGATCAGAGTTGACAGCGGCTTTTGAAAGCTACGATTGTAGATCAGGATCCGAAGTCATACGCAGAATAGTTATTAGACTTATCCAAGTGGGAGACTGTTGGATTAGTGTCTAAGTCCATAACTATTTTGGTATGTACTTGACCCGATGGTGCATGGTCCTTTTGGGTTGCCTTCACCAAAGCAACTTGATAGGATTAATTATGGAGAGAGAAGATTAATTATGATTTATTAATATATTATGAGAATAATATATTAAAGGAGAAATCATATTGTTTAATTAATATTAGTCAAGAATTAATTGATAATTAATTTTGTGGCTAAAAGAGATTAATTAAACTTAAGGGACTGGAATTGTAATTATAAGATAATTGCATTTGGGCTATGGATTACCTTGGAATAATAGGTTGGACGAATTCTATGGGGAAACTCATTAGAAATCGTCCAAGGGATATTCTAAAAGGGTCCATGGGCTGCTTAGGGCTTAAGTAGTCAAATTAGGGTTTCCTAGTTGAAAACCCTAATAGCCTACATGTATATATAGAACCCTTAAGCCCCAAAAACATGGATAAGAGTTCCTCTAGGGTTTTCGATGTTCTTGGGAAGCCTCCTCTCTCCTTATTCTTCATCCTCTTGCTCTTGGTGTTTGTGAGCCATTAGAGGAGTGACACTTGTAACTCTAAGCTTTCTAAAGTCATTACAAGGAGGATTTGAGATTGTTATTGCTACATAACAATCAAGGTATGATCTAAAAACCCTTTCAAATGTTAATATGATTAATTGTATGTTAGAAATAGGGTTTAAAGTCTTGGATGAATTGCATGTATAATAGAGAAACCTAGATCCAAGCATTAGGGTTGCATGAGCACATAGGATGTTCTTATGGCTAAATCCCATCAGTTAACTGCTAGATAAATACCTTAAGTCACATGTGACCAGGGTTGAATAATCTCAGAGTGTTGCGTTTGACCCTACTGCATAACTCTCGTTTAAGTCTAACCATTGTAGGGATGATTCCTTTACTCGAAGGATTATTCGAGCCTCGCCACATGTGATGGTATTCATGTAGTGGTTAAATTGGCATCATGAAGAGTCTTTCAGCAGATGAGGATTTGATGGGTTCGGGAACCTAGGAAAGCCTAAGATGAGAGTAGTGTTGAGAGCAATTGTGGCAGTAAGGGACTTGATGAAGTCGAACCAATCCTTAAGGAAAGTACGGATAGATGTGGAAGGTAGTATGGACCCGTACTACTGAAAGAAGAGGATCCATACTCGAGTCAAGGAGGGTCGAGATAGAACCAGGGAACTTGTAGCATGTGAGACCTTCTGAGGTTACGTATGACCTTGACGATTATGTGTTTCATTTCGGAATGGTGATGATTATGCGACACGGGGCAGGAGGATCGGGATCAGGTTCAAGTTCGGGATCCGAACTAGTTGATGAGAGTCTGCATGAGTTTATCGCATCAGAGATCACGAGAGGCGTCCTTGAGGCGACCCCAGTGATTTTCAGGTCGATCAAGGAGGGGATTTTTGATTTGATGGAGGATCGTCAGAGGGCATTCAGGAGTGATATGGCATCTATCCAGACAGGGATACGCATACTCTCCTTCAAGGACTACAGAGGATGTGGTGCGCCAGACTTCCACGGGGTGAAAGACCATTGTTCCCAGGAAATGGATTGCAGACATGGAGTCTGCTCAATTGGTTAGCTCCTGTCCTGAGGGGTCGAAGGTTCGGTATGTTGCGGGATGTTTAAGAGACAGAGCCATAGATTGGTGGGAGTCGATTGGTGACTCTCTGGGAGCCTCAGCCGTTGAGGCTATGACTTGGTCAGACTTTGTGGCCCGATTTAGGGAAGAGTTCACGCCGACTATGGAGCTTCAGCAGTTGGCCAGAGAATTCCTTGACATGAGGAAAACGACAGAGATAGTGGCGGAGATTACTGCCAAGTTTCGGGAGAGGGCCTTGATGGTGCCTCAGTACACAGGAGATGAAGATATGCGGAAGACTCGCTCTCATGACATGTTGAGAGCTGATATTCAGGAGCATGTCAGCTACTCGGCATGCCCGACCTTGGATTCTATGATTTCCAGGGCGCGGGAGAGGGAGATTGATTTGGAGCACATTGCAAAGAGAAGGTCAGATCAGATATGTAGTTTGGAGGGTCCCGGGAAGAGACCCAAAACTTCGGATCAGCGAGTGGTAGGCCGGCTGGGCCAAAGTCAGTGTAGCACGTGCGGGAAACTACACGAGGGAGTTTTTCATTCCAGGGGTTCAGGCTGCTACAAGTGTGGCAGGGATGGTCACATCAGCAGGGACTACCCACAGGGGCAAAGCCCATTATGTATTCACTGCAATCAGGTGGGTCACAAGAAGGCCGACTGCCCGACGATGAGGAGAGGAGAAGGGAGTGCGACTGCCCTGACTACTTTGAGGATTGTGGAATGGCGAGAGTGTAGGGCCTTGTAGTAATAGACGAGGAATCCGGATTACAGCAGGCAATGTTGCAGATATGTATCAGTTTCCCTTTTCGATTCTATATGTATTATGATGGTGCTTGCCTCGGTCTCAAGTAATGGTGTGTATGAGTTATTTCCCTGCTTGTATTCGGATGTAATTGCAGAAAATGCCATATGCCAATTGCATACCGGGAATTATTAGTAGTTAGTGTAAGGTCATTTCCCTTTTCTAGGGTTCAGTGTTATCTCGATTGCAGCCGAGATCGGTTCAGGAGCATCATGAGAGATCTGCGGTCAGGATTCAGTAGGATGGTTATCCACCATCGTCATGATTCGGTGAAGCTCACTCTATGTGTTAGGGATTGCTTTTGGAAGTATCAAGAGAAGCGGTTTATCGCTGAAAAAGTTGCTCTGAGCATCGGCTAATTCGACTTTAAGGTTGAGAAGGACATCAGGTTAAGCTTTTGGGGTCATTAGTGTCGGGATTTCAAGAAGCGTTCATCTAGTATTTAGTGATTGTGAAACCTTTGGAGTGGGCTAGTAATGGATCGCTAGAAAGATTAGGCGTTGGTAGTCAACGTGCCTATCGTGTAAAGGAGGAAGGTATTGAAATCCTCCGATTTTTGCGTGCCATGAAGACTTAGTCGAAGCTAAGTGGGGGAGAAACAATCTTGATAAAAGATATATTTATTTTTAAAAATAAGCTATTATTTTAAGAAAAACCAAAAAAGAAAACATGGACTACTAATATGAAACACATGAAATATGTTTTATTCTATTAAAATTTATTAAATATTAAAATAAATAATTTCTTTTAAAACAAATAAATTATTTTTTTAATATAATAAATAAATAAATTTTATTTTATATTCATGAAACATATTTAATAAAATATACTATAATTATAATTATATGGATTAGGTTGTTTAAATTAGTCGAAAAGGTCGTAAAAGTAGGGTATTCACTATTCAGCATTCACAGTACGACCCAAACCCTGAAATTTATGAATCCATTAAAATCGGTACAAAGCATCTAGCTATAAAGCGAACACCTGTTTCCATCTATCACAGAAGAAGCATCAATCGACAATCATGGATGTGCCACTGTTGGAGACACTTAAAGAGGCCATAACCGCATACACAGGACTATCTCCGACGACTTTCGCCACTGTAGTCGCTTTGGCTCTCGCCGGCTTCTATGTCGCCTACGGTATGTTCGGTGGATCCTCCGATTATCATCCACAACAAAGCTCTAGATCATTCCAAGAAGAAGAATCGCAGCCTCTCCCACCGCCGGTTCAGCTCGGCGAGATTTCCGAGGAGGAGTTGAAAGCCTACGACGGCAACGATTCTAACAAGCCTCTCCTTATGGCGATCAAGGGTCAAATCTACGATGTCTCACAAAGCAGGTATATTATTATTTTATCACAATTTTGCTTCTATTTTATCACCATAGAATTTCACTTTACTGATTTGATTTCGGTCGTACGTTTTTCAGTACCTTTTTGAGAAGAGCATAATCTCTAAATATTTCTTTATTGGCTTTAAGACGACGAATTCTGTTGACTTGAGGAATGTGTATAATCAAAATTAGGGTTCATAATTCGATTCTTAAGCTTATGATTTGGGCATTATTGAAGAAGCTACAATTTGTGAATAAAGTACTGATTTTTTGGTAACCCTTTTGATTTCTTGCAGGATGTTCTATGGACCAGGTGGACCATATGCGTTGTTTGCAGGGAAGGATGCTAGTAGAGCTCTTGCGAAAATGTCATTTGAAGATAAAGATTTAAATGGTGATCTCACTGGTCTTGGTGTATTCGAGCTTGAAGCCTTACAAGATTGGGAATATAAGTTCATGAGCAAGTATGTCAAAGTTGGTACAATTAAGAATCCAGAATCTGCACCCGAGTCGTCTGCTACACCTGTTCAACCAGCTGAGTCAACTCAACCTGAGTCAACTCCAGATGACCATGTTTCACAGAGTACAGAATTAGCAGCCGGTGAAACCAAGGAAGAGACAACAGGTGAAGACAATAAACATGAGTGACTTTCTTTGTGATGCCTTGAGGAATTTGTAGTATATGGGTGTCCATGATTGTGACTTCTTGTATGTTATAATAGTCGTATTATTTGGCATAATATGATGATTATGATATGTTACCTATTATTATTATTATTTTTTTTCATTTCAAAATGAATGATGCGTGTTTTGTGTAGATTTTTAGTTGTCTTTCTTTGTAAAAGGTGTCTGATTTTTGTTTTAGACTTACTAGGTGTTTGTTTGTTTTTTTTTTTGGCAAAACTCTTTTGATCTTTTATGTAGTAGGAAAGAGATTCGGTAAAAAGACTGCGTTTTGGAAGACAAAAGATATAAAAAAGTCATCGTCACATTTTTTTTCCGAAAAAAAAATAGTTTCTGATTTTCAAAGACGATTTCTAAGTTTAAGCATAATATAATATTTCTTTTTTCCACCAGCGCCGCCACCGCCATCTATGTCACCACTCTTACCTCTGCCGCCACCACCACTCCTACCTATGTCACCACTACCATCACCATCACTATTCTTTTTTATGAAGACTTTAAAAAATATATAATTTTTTTTATGAAGACCGAAGATATGGAAAAATATTTTTGGTCTATATTTTATTCCACAGATATAAAAAAAGATTGAAGACGTTTTACGTGTTCAAAACAAACACCGCCTTATAGTAACAAAATTTTGTAGATTGATTTCGGTTAACACACAATAACATACCTAAGTTCAATAAGAATGGGGTAAAAGAAGTAAAGAGTAAGTTGCTTCCATTGATGACCTCTAACATAATAAAAAAATTAAAAATAAATAAATAAATAAACAAAATATAAGCCTAAACTAGTTGATCTCCTGCGTAAGCATGTAATGAATAATAAACAAGGTTGTGTGACCAAAGAAAAAGAAAGCAGATGATCTCCTACATGTAATGAAGAATAACCAGTTTTGTGTGATTAAAGAAAAAGAAAACAGATACTAGCAATAAAGTTGAAAGTAAAGAGGAGGATGATATTCTGGTAAAGAAATTGAAGAATACATAAATAGTGAAAAAGAATACTAGCACATAAGTCATGAAGTAGATACTAGCAAAACAAGCTCAAACTATAAAATATAAACATTGAAAACAATTACTAGCAACAAGTCACAAATGGCACTAGCAAAACAAGCTTAAAGCAATAAAACTGAGTGGCAAACACAAAGAATAGAAAGGAAGCTAGACATATGCAATTAATATAAATGAAACATTTGTTAATCAAAAACCATATAATATTGCAACTTTGCTGAATATTCCCTTTCATATAGGAGGAATCATTAGTTCATGATACAAAAAACACTAGGGTTTACTACAGAATATCTAGTTTATTATGCATTGAAAACAATAAATGCTTTTACAAAATAACCTAAAAGAACTTGAATATGATGAGAATGTTAATTTGTGCCCTAAAATATGACAAATTGGAGTAAACTAGAGGGGATTCAACAATCTCGATTCCTACTCTAAGCATGCCAAAATTATTGTAGTACTACTTATATATATATATATATATATATATATATATATATATATATATATATATATATATATATATATATATTTTAATTAAGCTAATATCTTATATCTCCCATGTTCTATTATTTCTATGGCATTATTATATGAAATTAGTGGTGGTCAACTAAGGATAAAAGAAGGTCATTAAGGTAATTTTACAGCAATTGAGTCAAATTTGATTCTATACAATGTCTCTGTCTCCTTGTCCAACTGTATATATCTCTCTTCTGCTATAAATACATCACAATTTCAAGAACCCTTTTCATATTTCCTCAATCTTAACATAAAAATCACATCTTTTGAAGCATGAAACGATTCTCAGTTCTTATTTTGATGATCTTGATCGCAAGTTTTCATTTTGTGAATTGCAGTATGATGACGGAAGTCGATCAAGAGTCACACCAAAGATTGTTATCAAGAAAGTTTCTTTTTTCTTATAAGAGGCAACTAAGAACAAGTTCTTATCAATATCGTTTCAAGCAATTTCAGAGCAACAATGGCGGATCATTGAATGAATCTGAACAAACTGTTCCAGGTGGACCAAACCCACTTCATAATTGATGCGATTTTTGTGCAAAATTACATTCTTGTAATAGGATATAGAATTAGCCACGTGTCAAAGTCTTATTCTTTTTTCTTTCGTATGAGACAATCCATGTATTATAGATATAGATTACACAAGATGCAGAATTTAATGTATATCGTATGAATCATAAAGGAATTTTGTTATCGTATTGTTTCAAATTCACAAGAAAACTGTTGGTTATCAAGGAAATATGTAGAATCATGAACGATCATTTCAACATTATATTCTCAATCAAGAACATCAAAATCTGCATGAAATTCGTCATAGAATTCGGAATTTTTTCAAAGATAATATGAATTCATTGACTTTTGTAACAAGATAAATTAATTCGAAAGAAAAAACGAATACAAAGACTTGGTTGGATGCATGCAAGTACGCAAAAAGGACATCTCATATTCTCATAATTCAATTTATTCAAATGATTTGAAGTCAAAGCCAGCTAATATAACCAAGAAATTTTATCTAAAATCTAAATAAAACATATAAAATGGGAAATCAAGATTTTCCATTTTTTTTAAGTTTGAATTCGATTGCTATGTAGGAAAAAGAACGTGAATCGCAGGTTGATCACACTAAAGCAGCTGTTGATACTAAGATGACAGATGAATACGTTGACTTTAAAGTCAACACACAATAATGTGTATTATTATTATTATTATAGAAATAAAGTAAAACGGAGGGGATCGGTTAGTGAAAATTCTTAATCTTTTCAAAAAATATTTATATTATCTATTTAAAGAAAATTACATAAATAGTACTTGTATTCAGCAAAAATACAGAGTTTGGTCCTTATAAGGAATTTATTGCAAATATGGTCCTTAAGTTTGAAATTAATTACAAGAGCAAATTATTGAAATCGTCCCTATGGTTTGGTCAAAATTGCACGTTTGGTCCCTAACTTTTTTTTGCACTCGGATCGTCCCTCTAGTTTGATTTTGTTGCGTTTTTCGTCCCTTACATACATAAATTTAGGGACCAAACGTGTAATATTTGACCAAACCATAGGGACGAAAAACGCAACAAAATCAAACCACAGAGACGATCCAAATGCAAAAAAAAAAAAATTAAAAACCAAACGTGCAATTTTGACCAAACAATAAGGACAATTTCAGTAATTTACTCTAATTACAAGAACCATTGGTGTAATGGATTTCAAACTTAGAGACCATCTCTATAATAAATTCCACATAAAGACCAAACTTGGTAACTTTTCCTAAGCATAGGGACTATTTATGTAACTTTTCCATTTATTTATTTATTCGCCATTCTTAGCTAAGCCTGTTTTCAGAATCTAAAAATAGTTGCAGCCTGCAGTATGACATCAAGCTGCCGGCTGTACTTTGAAGGTCGACACTGTTCATCGGAAAGCTACAATGTTGTTTGGATTCATCCACTTTTAACTTTTTCTTGTGTTTTCCTCATGGCATATTCGTAAATGTTCGCAAAAAAAGCTGAAAAAACGATTAAAAATATATGAATTCTTTATATAAAAATCATATCTAAGTGTCCGACTATTCAAATTTTTAATAAATGGAATGAACGCATGCTCACCAAATGGCCTGCTTAAGTTCAGATTATAATTTTATGGATTAATTCCATGAATCATGAACACCATGATTTGAAAAATAAATGTCAACTGTTAAAAAAGTCCAAGATAATGCCTTAGTTGATAAGCATGCTGAAAAGATGTGGTATTGAGGTCCTTTTAATGCTTAATTACACGTAAATTATAAAAGTCTACTCTTTATATTAAGACCAAAAATGCAAGATGTCACAAGAAAATAACATGTTAATTCTAGCAAGGTTGACCTTTTTATATAGATGAAATTTCCTTATAAATATAGACTTGTTTAACAACCTAAAGCCACACTTAAATCTTCATTTTTTTCATCCCTTTTCCCTCAAAGATGAAGCTTCAAGTTTCTCGTTTGAGTTTTATATTAATCTTCTTTCTTTTAGTCGATATGTCGAGTTGCAGAAACATGGTTGACCGGTCAACAAACAGATTGAAGAATGAAGAAAGAATAAGAGATAAGTTTGTTTCTACGTTTCAGAAACACTTTCACACAAAACCGGAGTTTAAGAATGAAGGCAACAGTGAAGATGCTTATTACAAAGTCTCTCATCGGCTTGTACCCGGTGGACCAAATCCGCTTCATAATTGATGATAAATCTTCTTGTGTTTATATGTAGAATTATTTGATTCTTTTTGGTATAATTTGTTTAGTAGAATTGAGATTTTGAATCGAAGTATTGATTTCCATTTGTATGTGTATTTTCATCAATGGAAGAAGTACTTTGTGACTGGATTTTTGGTCTTTCATGCGTATGTGTTTCTTGATATGGGTAAACGGGTTGGAATAGGATATGGGTCGGGTCACTTTTATACCGATTTCTCTATAGGATTGGTTAAAGACGAAAAATAATGGAAAGAACCAAAAGTCAATTGGTGGGTCTTATGAGTTATGAGTTTTAAATAAATGGCATCTATTAAGTAGTTATTTAATGTTTAAACCTTTCAAAATCCCAAAAGTCCATTTCATTCTAGGAGGTACTCTAGGCTTTCATCTTTACATTTAAAGTTCACATTGTTTTGTTAAAAATGGGAACCAAGTTCTTATCAAGCCTATTGAATTACTCAAGCTCTTGACTTACTTATGCTTATTCAATGTATGTATGTGGGCTTCTTGATTTTTAGTACAAAAAGAATCATTGAGGATTAAAGTAAACTCTAATGTATATAAAGGTAGATGATGTCATGATATCATGTCTAATTAGTACAAGACTCCTACATGTTACACGATTTGAGATGGAGGTTCGATGAGATGATGACATGCGTGGTTGATCAGTCCTTAAGGTGTTAAATACAAACAACATAAATGTATAAAATCATTGATTTTTTCTAATAATAGATTACAACATACATAGATTTGAATGAAATCATTTCTAGTGAGTGTATGACTCATACAAGCAACCATAGATTTAAGAATAGTCAAGTTTAAATCGTTATCTAGTCGAGTCTTTACTTGAAAGAACCCTTCAAGCCATATCAATGCACATATTTCAAAGCATTTAACTTGAAGCAAATAACAACTCATTTTGACTTTTAAACATCTTCATTTTCCTATATAGAGTCGTGTGAGTTTTATCATAATTAATAGCTTGTCTCAAAGAAAATACACCACAATAGGCATCTTTAGAAGTTAGTTACCATAAAGACTTATTCTTGAAATTATCCTAAAAAATCAAATTTTTTTAGTCAAATAAAGAGGCCACACAGCAAGAGTGACTGTGTCATCTCCTACACGTTTAACGTTTTGGAATGGGGTGGTGGGATTCACCTTTTCCCCAATTTGGTGACCCTCAAGGCCCTGTGTACACGTGTTTTCATATACCCTCTCTTTGTCGCACTCTTGACCCTTTCATTATCTAACCTAAAAATCGATTATACGAGTTTGTTCTCTTTAGAAGCGCAGCAAAAGGAGCTACCCCAATTCGATCGGTGGTCGTTTTTTCAGTTTTCAGTTACAGATCGCTGAAGCACACCAGGTGTTTGTGAAATGTCGCCAGTGAAGTCGCCGCAGGAGCTCAGTACTCCGGATATTGCGAAAAAAGATAAGGTCAGCGTCTCAGCGAGTCTAATTAGGGTTCCGAAGTTATCTTTTTCTTTGTCGGGCATAACCCATCATCAGTCCAAGATCTTTAATCCCCTGTTCCGAAATCCCAAACCTTGTTCATAAAATTTAGGGTTTTTCTATTAACTAGTTATTTAAATGTAGTTTCTTAATCCTATTAGTAAACCTTCGGGTTTAGATTAAACAGTTTAGTTCCTCATATCAGTTTCTTAATCTTATTAGGGTTTCTATCCCAGACACCGCGTTGTAACATTTTGACTATTAATTCTGCGTGATTCTCAATCGCATGCTTGATTATTTTGAGATTAAGTTCTAATCTTTTCAAGAATCTAGCTTGTAGTTAAGAAGGGTGAAGAAGAAGAACTTCCTCCAGGGTGGAAGGTCGAAGTGAAAACACGAACAGGAGTAAACGGGATAAAAAAAGATCGGGTACTTTGATCCTAACTATCTTTCAATCTCTTTATCATTTAACAAAGGGACAAAACAGTAATTAATCATCCATCACCATCTTTCTATCATCCATGCTTCCAGTACTACACAGATCCGGCCACCGGATACATATTCCGATCACTCGTAGATGTCCACCGCTATCTCAAAACCGGAGATGTGGGTCCACGAGCGAAAAAACCCAAAATCACCGGTAAGAAGTTTTCACCTTCGAATCGTTATTTTCACCGCATCTCATACCTAAAACTTGTTTCTGATTTGTCGCTTCAAAAAACAGATAAAAAAATCGTTGAACAAATTGAATCAAAGGAACAAACGATTGTTTCTTCTAGTCCTTTGAGTGAAACTCCAAATAATAATAAGCGACCACTACAAGATAAATCAGCGACAAGAAGCAAGTCTGAGTTACCTCAACGTGCTTCAAAAAGACTAGCCAGAGTCACCATTGATGCACCACCACCACCACCACCATCATCATCACCACTGCTGGAGCCTAAAACTAGTAAGGCTACACGATTATGCGGCATCAAAACTGATGCACCACCACCATCACCACCAGTGCTTAAAACTAGACAAGCTAAACGACAAGCTGCAATGGAAATTGAAGCACCGGTAACACCACCACCACCACCGCCGCCATCATCACCGCCAGAACCCAAAACCAGTCCTCAAGTTACCGCTAGACAGGCAGAGGAATCACAAACCCAGCCACCTGTTTCTTTGGCTATTTCAAAAGAGAAAGACAAGAAAGCTGAACCACAAAAGATCAAAGACAATGATGGAATTGAAAATGCTGACGTGGCATCCAAGCGTGTAGTAGCAACTCAAGAAAGTCTTGAAAAGGTTAAATCTAAGTCTAATAAGAATCAAGAATCACGCACTGTATCGAGCCACCCTATCCCTGAAAAGCAACCAGTGGAATCGGAATCACGGATTCCGATTCCGATTCCAATGGCTGATTCCGATTCCCATTCCCACCACAAGAAACAAGAATCACCTGTCACAAACACGAACCCGGGTCAAGAATCGTCTATAAACTTCTGTTTAAATGATTTTTGGACAGACCCATGTATCGAATTTGCTGTAAAAACACTAACAGGTGCAATTCCATTTGGGGAATTGAATAAAGTTGACAACTTTCCTCCATCATCTTCACCATTAGAGGTCCCCATGGAAGAGCTTTGGACAGATCCATGTATTGAATTTGCTGTGAAAACTCTCACAGGTGCAATTCCTGTTGTAGGGGAAGATCAAAATCCTGGAAATGGAATTCAAGATTATTTACATCATCAACCTAAAACAGGGAATAATAATAATAATAATAAGCAGTTGGATTCAGTTGGAAATTTTGGGTTACAAAAGTCGGGTAATCTTGGTTTTCATCAAGTTAATGGGAATAGTAATAACGGGCAATGTTCAAGAGCAAGGTTCTTTTAGTAGGTAGGTGTTAAAAGTGTTTGTAACTTTTTTTTTTTTTTTTTTTTTTTTTTTTTTTTTTTTAAGTTAAAATGTGCAGGGTGTAGAACAGGTAGGATATGTTAGTTTTAAGGTGTGTGGTGGTGTTTTTGTTGTTGTATGGAGTTTGTAGTATTTTTTATTTTTGTTGTAAAATGTACTTTCAGATGATAAATGGTTGATAATATCGTTAGAGAAGTATTTCACCTCGTGTAAAATTCATATTCTAGAAGGGGAAAATTGGGAAATCGTTAATAGAGGATTAGGCTTATTGGTAAAAATATTGTAAATATTATGTTGTTTGTCGTTTTTATCGTGTATAATCGAGGTACGATGATTTTGTCGAAAAAAAAATGTTTTTTTTTTCAGGAAAAAAATTATGTTTTCTGGGGAAAAAATTTGTTCGTTACAAAAGAGTTTGGAAATATATGAGGGTGTCTAAAAAAAATGTGTTTAAAAAGAAAAACACGAGACTAGTGAAAATTGAAAAAAAAGAAAAAAAAATCATAAAAATGGAGGGTTCGATTACGAAAGATGATTAAAATTGGAAAAACAAATATAAGGAAAAATCGGGCCAATTGTTCATCGTTATTTCGTGAAATCTGTATTTCGAGCAAAAAGCACCTCCGGCAAGTGTTTCGCCGCCGGCTGAACGACGTAATCGTTCCATTTGCTTCGGTAAGCAAAGTTCCGACCGATGGCTTTTCATTTTGTATTCATTTCTCTTTGTTTGACCCAATCGATCCATACGCATTCCTCTTAATTTTCTCGATCATGTTTTTAGGGCAATAATCTATTTATTATGTTTGAGTTAGTGCTCCTTTGCTTCTGTTTTTTTTATCATGGTTGCCTATATGGATGTACTTTCTAACAACATGCGAATACATTAGGTTTTAAGCGATTGGTTTTGTTTATTTATGAATTTGAGAGGGATTGGTGCTTAATTCGGTGTCGCATTTCGTTCTGTTAAAATCCTTTTGGTTACACGCATTCAACTTAGGTTTCAATCGATTGTTTTTGTATCCATAATGCCAAAAGCTGACATAATAATGTTATTGTGAGATTGTGCTTCAAAGAAGGGAAATCGCATCTTCTGTAATTCATGTTTTTATCATTGTTTAGGATTTTGGAGATTGTTCTTAATGCTAAACACATGCTATAGGCTGCTATGTGCTTTGTATTAGCATTCAATGTGTAGCTTCTTTTCATATTTGTGCATCTTCTCTCCTTTTTCTGTTTCAGCAATCAGATTACACAGCTACTTGTCACTCCTAGGTTTGAGGTGAAGAAGAGGAATTATGAGGTAACAATCATCAACTCCTGCTTTTAAGTTAATACCCTTACATTGCCATATTTTCTTGTAATGAAGGTTTCTTGATCTTCATTTTCATTTGAAGATTGTTGTTCAACTAGATTTAGCATATGTTTCATTAAACTGTTCCATCATGTGAAATTTTATAATTTGTTGTTTTCTGATTGTATTAAGCAGTAGGAAAGGTGTGAAGTGGGATGAAGCAAATCTGGGGGAAATTGAAGCAAATAAACCTGTAAGGCAGAAAATCACTGAACCAAAGACCCCATATCATCCAATGCTTGATGTTGATGGTATAATTCCATTTATACCCTCTTCATTTCCAATATATATGTATTGTCTTATTTTCAGCTTTAATCAATTTCATACAAAATCCTCTTCATCTTGCTCAAATTTTGATTTCAATCACCACTTATTAAATTAATATCAATTAATTATTATTATTATTATTTTTAAATTGTTTTCAGGATCTTTGTCTCCCAATATACGTAGGGATACTAGTTTTCTAGAAGGCGATGACAACACCATTCATGCAGAAGCAATTCGTTCTGCATTGAATGACGTGGCATCTTCTAGTAGTAGTAGTAATAACAACCTCCAACGTGCCAGCTGGACATCATCAGAAGATGAAGCTGATTACATGGATCAAGATAACCAAGGTTTTATTATTTATTTATTTATAGCATCTTCTGTTAATTCCTTTTAAGGGAAAAGACGTAAATGCCCTTGCCATCCTGGTTAACAGATTCTGAGACGGGGAGAGGAAAGGGGTTTAAAGAGCACAGGCGGGCCCACTACGATGAATTTCATAAAGTTAAGGAAATGCAACGGAAAGGTTCTTTCGATGACGTGTCATCTGACGAGGATGGAGGAAATAGGAAGAAAACAAACGGGAAACAACGTGGGTTGTCCACGTCATCGTCCTCGCTGGCAACTGGTTTGGAGGATATTGACCTCAAAGATGCGGCTACAGATTTATCGCCTCCAAGGGGATCTCACATTTGAATTGAATGTCATTCAATCCATGGATTAATTGAATTCTATAACTCTCTATCTATGTTCTTTTAACTCTTGAGACACATATGACATTGATGATAATTAATAAATAAGAATTTTTCAATGTGCATGTGTGTATTTTTTTTAATAATACTTCCACATTCAAGAATTAAAGTTTTATAAATTATAATCAAATAATCGTACTTGTATGTGAGTTAAGAGAGATCTTGTAGGTCATGATCTGGGTCAACTATTGAGATTGTCAATTCGTGGTAATTGTTCCCAACACCAAAGAACATCATCAATCATCGAGGTAGTAATTGCTAACATCATATAATTGAAACGTTGAATCCTCTACTCGAACTTAGCTCCTCCGACTTTGGACCTGTTCCGTTCAAGATGTTCAACTTGTGGCTTCGGAGACCTGGTTTCAATGATGTCGTTTTACAAGCGAATTCGGAATTTAAAGGGTATGGTATGGGAGACCTATTTTTCCTTGATTAACCGAAATTCATTATAAACAGAATCAGGAGATGGAGGGCAATGGAACTCCCAAGTTAGAATTTGGAGATTGTAAAGACCAAAGAAAGAATGACCGAACTGGATAAAAAGGTTGAAAGGAACAATTTGAATAATTCTGAACTTGAAGAGTGGGTTATGATGTCGAGTAAACTCACTGAACTAGAGAAATTGGCGAGCATGGACATCAAACAAAAATCAATAATAAAATGGTTGATAGATGGAGATGAAAATATTCGGTTCTTTCATGGATTTGTTAATAACCGTAACTAGAAAAAATCACTTGAACGGTCTTATGATAAATGGTGTACGGTCAAATCAATTGGGCGAGATGAAAGAGTAAATTTTCAGATTTTTCTCTTCAAAATTCAAGGAGAGATGGAAGCAAAGACTAGAGTTCAGAAGCACTAAATTCAAGACCCCATCCCTCGTTAGCAAGGAGTTTTTGGAAGGAGATATCTCAATTGAACAAGTGAAAAGGGCAGTGTGGACTTGCAGAAACGATACGGCCCCGGGACCGGATGATTTCACTTTCAAATTTCTAAAAAAATATTGGGGAGAATTGAAGTCGAATATTTTAGCATACATAAAACACTTTAAACAATGGGGAAGATTCTTATAGGGATGCAACTCCTCTTTTGTAACACTTGCGAGGAAGGTTAAAGATCCGTTATCTCTGGGGGATTATAGACCAATCAGTCTCATTGGATCTTTATATAAAATAATAACAAAACTCTTAGCAACAAGAATTCGCTCGGTAATAGGGGAATGTATCGATGAAGTACAAACGGATTTTGTCGAAGACCGTAACATCCTAGAAGGACCTCTCATCGTTAATGAGATTTGTTCGTGGGGGAAGAAAACCAACAAAAAAAATTTACTTTTCAAAGGTAATTGAGTAATTTCCATAAGGCCTTTGACTCGGTGAACTGGAACATCCTAGACTCTATGATTCAACAAATGAATTTCAAAATAAAGTGGAGAATCTGGATGAAAGGATGCTTAGAGTCAGCTAGGGCATCGGTTTTGGTGAATGAATGTCCAATGGTAAAATTCCAATTGGAGAGAGGAGTTAGGCAAGGAGATCCCTTATCACCGTTTCTTTTTATATTGGTTATGGGGGGATTAAATATTGCCTTAAAGGAAGTGGTTTCAAAAGGAGTTTTCCAAGGAATATCTATTCCCAACTCCAATATATAGAATTCTCATCTCTTCTATGCCGATGGTGCCCTTTTCATTGGAGGATTGTCAAAACATAACATAAAAAACCTAGCAAGGATACTTAAGTGCTTTCAAGTATCCTCCGGTTTAAGTGTAAATTTCAACAAGTCGAAAGTCTATGGCATTGGTGTTGATCTCCATGAGGTTGAAAGATGGTCATCACCGTTAGGATGTGAGCCGAGCTCATTACCATTCATATATCTTAGGGTCCTTGTGGGAGTAAACATGAACCACAAAAACTCTTGGAATCTAGTGATTGAAAAACTTAACAACAAACTCTTCGGTTGGAAATCAAGGGCCTTGAGTTTCGGGGGAAGGGTGACACTAGCAAAGTCGGTTATGGGGAGCCTCCCAACTTTTTACTTATCAATCTTTGCAACCCCCTTGGGTGTTATCGAGACCTTGGAGAGAATACAGAGAAATTTCATATGGGGAGGTCCAAATAAGGCATTAAATATCTGGTGGGTGGCATGGGAAAAATCCTTGCTCCAAAAGTGGAGGATGGACTAGGCCTCGGGTCCATTAAAGCACTAAATCCAACATTATTATCAAAATGGAGATGGAAATTCTTCCATGAGAGAAACTCACTATGGGTAGGGATTATAAACGGAATCCATAACCTTGGCGCGCATCTTCTAACTCGGATGTCATCCAAATATCTATGTGGTGTATGGATAAACATTGATAAATGTAAAATTACCCTTGAAAATTTGAATATTGTAGGTATTGATGTTATCCAGAGAGATCAAGCGGGAATAGGATGGGAAACGGACTTTGAAATCGATGGTCAGTTTCGTGTTGCAGCCTTAAGGAAAGGATTGATCGGGCAACCCATTTGATCCCTAATGGAGCCTTTCAATGGAGCAAATGGATACCCACTAAAGTAAGTTGCTTTGTGTGGAGAGCAAGAATGGACCGTATTCCAACAACGGTTACCCTCTCTCAAAGGGGAGTCCAAATCCAATATACACTGTGTAGTGCTTGTGTATCTAGAATGGAATCAGCGGACAACATGTTAGTAAACTGTGCCTTCGTTGTTGCATTTTGGAACCAAATTTGGGAGTGGAGTGGTATCATACCTCATCAATTCTCTAGTGTAAAGGAGATGCTAACCTTCACAGCCATGTCAGGACAATGCCCGAAAAGGAAGAAAACAACGAACTCAATCATTTCTGGAGCACTATGGGGGCATATGGAGAGCAAGGAATGATGAGTCTTTAACACAAAGATTCACTTCCCCAAAATTGGTGTTTGAAGAAGTTATATCAATGGTTCGTGTATGGATTAAGCATAGATATGGAAAAGGAAATTTTGTATGGGGGAATGGCTTAAATCACCTTTCTATTTCTTGTAATACATAACTTTTTTGGCACCCTCTAGCTCATTGTTAGGGCTTTCCCTTTTAATAATATTTGTTGGTTTCAATAAAATATAGTTTTAAATTGTATTTTTGCTTTCATTTTATGATTATTAAATTGTTTTTAATCATCTGTATCTACTAATGATATAAAGCCACTTTTAAAACCATGGATCACATTATTAAATTTGTTTTTGATTGTTCTTGGTTACCTTCTTTGTATTTTTTAAAATAATAAAGAAAATTGATAGGTTCATTATTTTTTCATAATGTTTTGATGATTTAAATGTTTTTACTTTAGAAAGTATTAACATAATTGTTATTTCACATGCATGAGATAACAATATTATTATTAAAGTCGTTCTTTCAATAAGACTAGATGTGTTGCTTTTGTCCAAATAGTTTGTGTTCTTTTTTTTTTTTTTTTTTTTTTTTTTTTTTGCTAATTTTGCTAGAGTTTACCTAGAGGTGGCAATGGGTCGACCTGGGTTGGGTTCGGGTTCAACCCATTTATTAGTTGGGTTGAAAATTTCAACCCAACCCAACCTTTTTATTTAAATGAGTTGATATTTCCAACCCAACCTAACCTTTCAAATAAATGGGTTGTCACCGGGTTGACCCGTTTATGTAATTCCCAAACCAACCAATTAAATAAATTGGTTAAATTTGGTTTGACCCATTTAAAATAAAAAGAATAAATAATTTAACTAAAGATTACACAACTTAAATTAGTTATAGACTTAAATAAAATTTCAATGTATGACAAAAGCACAATCACAATTCACATATACAAAGAAATTATTCAAATAACATTAAAGATATGTAATTTCTAAGAGATTTTTTAGAGTGATTAGTGTTGTCGGTGCCAAGCAAAAAGGTAGAAATTAAGATTCTATTTTTTTAAAACATAAATAATAATACAAACATTGTAATTTATAAACTAATACATAGATTAACACATGATAATATTTTAATAATTATTAAATTTAATATAAATTAAAGTTAAATGGGTTGGTAGGTTGAAAACGGATTGATAGTTTTTACCGACCCAACCTATTTAATTAAATGGGTTAGACGGGTCGACCCATTTAACATAAATGGGTTGAAAATCTCAACCCAACCTGCTAATTTTAAGTTGGATTCAGATTGGGTTAGTGGGTTGGATCAGTTTTTGCCGACTCTAAGTTTACCCACGACAATTGGCGGCACCCGAAAGCAACCGTCAACAGTCTAGCAATAGTACGATGATTGTGGTAAAAATAAATAAATAAATCTTTTGCCATCAATTTTCGAGGCAACCCTAATTCTTTTTTTTTTTTTTTTTTTTTTTTTTTTTGGCATTGTGTTTGAATTGTTCATACTTTATTTCAAATTGTTTCTTTTATTGGTCAAGAAATAAAAAATTTAGGATCGGGCTGACGAAGCAAAAATTGTTTTACCTGTTATTATTAAATGTTTGTGATGTTTCTTATTTGATTTTATTTTTGTTTATGAAACAAATTAAATTATAAAACGGGTTTTAAACTAAAATGTCATATTTGAAACTCAATGTAAAACGTTTTGAATTAAATCATGTCGACAAATATACTTGTATGCATATGCAATATATTCAACATAAAATTAATTAATTTTGCTGATAGAGATTATACAAGTATTAATTAAACAACCTAAATTTAAACATTGTCATCAAAGAATGTGTATATGCATTTTTTGACATGGTCAAACCTAACCACATGTTACCCCAAGGTGAATTTATGGGCCCACCTAAACAAGAGATTCACATGTCCCAATTTTGACAATTAACTAAGGCTCTAGTTAGACTTGAGCATGAGGCAACAATGAGACCAAACATGTTGAATAGAAAGTAGTTTTCTATCGGGAGTCCACAAACGATATAAGAATTGAATAAAGATACAATTGGTAATCATTACCTAGTGTTTAAATCTATTGTTGTGTAAGATCATTATAGCATAATAACATCATTCGGTAGCCTTATTAAGTTGAGTTTGATAACAAAGATAAGGATGATCGGAATTAAATAGTAAAAATGATAAATTTGAATTTGAGTTTCTTTTCTAGATGGACTTAACATCCATAAACAACATATATCTATGCTCACTCCTTGGGAAAGAAAAGCTAAGGTTGCGTTTAGTTGTAGAAAATTTTCCAGTTCGTTCGGTTTTTCAAAGTTTTTTAAAAAAATGAAAATTTTCAGTTTTCCAAATTGTATGTAAATTAGAAAAGTGATTTTTACAGTTTTCCAAATTTCTAAGATGGAATATGAAAGCTTCACCGATTACAATCAAACATGTTTTCTAAAATTTTCATTGAAAATTAAAAATGAAAACTCAAATCTGTTTTCTAAAAATATTTTTTTAGAAAATGAAAATAGTTTTCAACAACCAAACGCACCCTAATGTTATAGGGTCATTGGAAGAGGAATTCTCTCAGTTACCTAGCAGAGGTGGTGAAAGGAAATGATGGTGAGACCAGCAACCCATTTATTATATATATGATAGGATTTTCAATTTTCAAAATTTTTGGGTATAAGATACCGACATATGCTATTATGTGTAGGAATGAAAAACAGTTTAAAGAAGTTGATGGCTACTTTGAGCTAATAATTGGATCATCAAGTTTATCACTTTTTATTTTATATTAATGTTTTTCAGTTTCTAGATATGTTTTGGAACAATAGTTGGTTATGGAACCTATAATTTATGTTCAATGCATTTTTCATAGTGATTACAACTTTTGATGATCGACTCTTTTTGGATGACTATTGACTATCCCTTTTTATGATGATCATTGGAATATGAATGTGCATAAATATGTTTCAAAAAAATATACATGTAATATGAATCAAGTAAGACTTGAGTATTAATATGAGACATAATTACCCTTGACATATAAACATACAACAAGTTTTCCAATTAGAAGGAAACTTGACTTCATCCGCCTTAGGGTTGTGATTAGATTTACATGTTTCATGGAAAGATTGATTTAGGAATTTCTTCAAATAGTTGATGAATTCATCAAAGATTTCTATTGGAACTAATGCATAATGATACATGTAGTCTTAATAAAATATTGTCAAAATATTACAAAATTACACAGTCTTCTTTGAGATTTTCCCATAAATTATGTTGTGATATATCTCTTTCAAAATGATTCCATACTTAAGAAGATAATTAAGACACCATAGTGCATGTTATGATATGGGCAGATTTTCCATAAGTTTTCTTACTGAGAATTAAGGTCGATAAGGATCATGCATGATGTACATCTTATGCAAATCCAAGATTATCACGTCTATTTATGAAAATTATCTTTTACAATCCCACTAAGGACAAATATGTTTGATACTTGAAACGATGAGTAACAAAGAAGAGATCTCATTTTACAAGAAGGGAACGGGACTATGTAGATCTTGGACTTTTCCAACAACTACATTGGACAACATCTTTTGTAGTTAATAGCGGATAATGCATTAGGCCTATGTATTGTCATGTAAAGACACAATATGAAACCACCATACATTTAAGTTTTTGACATATTCCCAAATTAATTATGTTAGTTCGGCTATTCTAAATAAAATCATTTTAGTAAACTTGTGTATACTCAAGAAATATCATAAGGTGAAAAACTTGTTACCCAGTTTAAAACCATAAATGCATAGATGTGGTCCATAAAAACAAACCAAGTCCAACACTTAGTTAGTTTTTCACTTAGCAACAAACATATTAAGATATAATGGATATTTTTAGGTAGACGTTGAGGAAATCTATTCCTCTCAGGTAACAAGAAAAGTAAACATCATGATGTACAACATCATATCTATATAATAAAAGGTATTAGAAATTTCAAAGATTGTTTATCAGAGCATATACTTGAATGGTCACCTTAAAGAGGACGTGGTCATAGGTGCAGGAAAAATGTTTTTTGAAGTCTAGACATCAGGATGATATGTATAAGCTTCGTCAAAAGTAAGCATCTAAGAAAGTAAGACCTATTATGAGAAGATCGAAGTGTTTAATATTGCACACAATAGGGATGAGTTACTAGGTTTTCATTGGATCTTGTGTGGAGTTGTCATCTCATTTAATCTAATGTGTGACACACACATACACACATATTAAATGCAGATGTTTTTAGTCTTACTGAATATCGATCAAGACTTGGAAATATCCTACTATAATATGATTCTGGAATGTAGTATGAGAATCAAGGTCTATAAAAGATAAACATTAATAAAATAGCATATGTTAGTCAACGTATAAATATCGACACTATCTTGGAATTGGCTCAAGATATATGTTTTTGACTTTTGACTCATACGAGTGTAACATGATGTTAAAACACCACCTCTGATGAGATATATGGATTAACCTGGCTTCATTTCATTAAGTTTGTCACCAATGATATTATATGTATTTATCCCAATATTTAAAATGCTCAAGAGATTGTTGGTTGAATATAAATAAATTATAATGTATGACGTTGATGTTCATATAGAATTTTATTAGTATTCGAGAAGCACTGAAGATATATTCTTAGATTACAGATACATGTATTCGGGAAGCATAGTATAAAGGTATTACTGATTCCGACTTACAACATAGTTAAAGAGATTTTTTATTAACCAGTTTTCAACTATGCTTGAATAAATAATGAAAAAAAAAGTCTAGGTGAAACTACTCTTAAGAACATGTTACAACTTACAACACATCTAACAAAGGGAGTCAATGTATGTCACACTTTCATACTAAGTTTGAAAAGATGTATGAAAGGAATATATTAATGCCTAAACTCGAATAGCTTATGGCATATCTAAATCCTTGTAGTGATATACTATAACAATGTATGTATTTTCTTATTTTTTTTATTCTAATAAAAAATAGTTTTAATCTTCTTTTCTATATGTCACTTTAATACAACTCATCATTAATATTATATCACATGTCAGATAAATATATTAGATAATCATTTTAAAATTCATATTTATTTTTTCTAATTATATGTTAAATTTGAAGTTATAATAACTTTAAATTTTGAGTATATCTCTTAATTAATGATTTATTGAAAATAATTGATTAATAGTTATAATTTTTTTTATAAAAATTTAATTAATTCTATAATTATATGTATTTAAGCTAGTTTAAACTAGTTTAGGTTAGAATACTTTCATACAATAGGAGTGGATGTAGCCTTTAAGATATGGGGGTACGTGCCCCAACTCCAATAAAATATAAGCAAAGTGGGCTTAAAAAACATTACTATAATGGATGCCCTTGAGCTAGCCCAACTTGTTAAAGAGAATTAAAACTTAAAAGTTAAGTAGAATATCTCTTTGTACTTTGGCTACCTCCCTTTTTTATAATTGATCTTATCATCCCTTTATTCTTCACCCACGTGGGATGGCTCTTTGTGAACCAACACTCATATCTTATTTCTTCTTATTGTCTTTTTCTGAATTTGTTTTCATAAGTGATTTTTTTTTCTTACTTTAACTTCCCCTCTAATCTACGAATAATATGATTTCCCACTTTAACCTTGTTTAGTCGTTGTCATTTGATAAGTTATCATTTGTGGTTATATTTATTAATTATCAACCCCATATGTGTCGATTGATATTTTTCTAAATTAATTATTTATGTACTTTATGTACTTAGCTAACAATAGATATTATGCAAAGTAATTTGGCAATATAGTTACGAGTTGGGATGCTTTGTAGGTGAAACCGAACCAAAATACTTTAGCAATATAGTTACGAAACCGGAAAAAAAAAAGAACGAAAATCCGAACTGCATAGAGGTTCCAAAAAACCAAAAAACCATGAGACGTATTGGTAATTTTGACCATTTAACTCGACCCTATTATATACATGGATGATCCATTGATTTTGAAGGTTTTTGCAAATAGTAAAATAGGTCTCTAAATATAATTTTTTATATAAACAAAATAAATTTAAGGGGCTGAATTCACGAAGAAAAACTAAAAAGTAAATTGAATTGATAAAAATGGAAAAATGCAGATTTATAAAAGTTGATGGGCTAAATATACATCTTCTGTAAACTTGATGTGGATAAAAAAAAATGGAAGGTGCGATAGATTATAAAACATGGAGCATAAATAAGGGGCTGAAAGCGTAAGTTGAAGTATCAATCTATTAAACCAACACGAAAAAATTGATTTAGCTACGGAAAAATTCCGTTAGATAATCATGGAATTCCATAGGTACACGTGATTAGTTATGGTGCTACGACATCATTCCGTAGTAAAAATTTTAGTATCTTTGCTATCAAATTTGCTACAACCTTCTTCCGTACCAAAATCATTATGAACTAATTTCGTAGCAAACTTTTCCACAACCGAGAAACTTCGTAGCAAATTCACTACAGTCTACCTTTATAGCAAAGAAAAAAAAAACATGACGGAATAACTTTCGTAGAAAATTCATAGCAATTTAACTACAAAATAAAGTCGTAGATAAATGCTTATAAAAATAACTAAAGACTAGTTTCATAGCGAAAAATTGTGACAAGATCAATTACATAGAAAATACATACAAAATTTACTACAAAATCATCTCGAACCAATTTTCTAACAACAAACATTATGAAAATGCAAAATTAAATAAAACACAATTACATAAATTCTTAATAAAAATATTGTATCATCCAATGTTTTTATGTTTTGTCCAAAATGTGAGACAAATTAATTAAAAAGTAAAATGTAGCTACAAACGATAAACGAACAATTAAAAAAATATCACTAGTTAATCATGTTTCTCGTATCATTGACCGTGTTTATCACTTCATCCAAGTCGATTCTTTGTTGCTCTATAGCTTCCTTTAGTTTTTGGATCTTGGTCTCGATATGATGTTTTTCATAATTTGTATCAGGTGTAGTGCATGCGTTAGAATAATTTCTAGGAAAAATGGATCTGCCATATGAGCCAAGCCCATAAATTCTTCCTTTATGGTCATGTCCTCCAACAACTATATAAAACAACTTATTTTCATCAACTTCCTCTCCAAACGGTTCTAAATCTACATGTCAAGACTCAATAAAATCTTACAATGTTATCATCGTATTAATATATAGTTTATACAAAACGTTTAATTTAATATTATCAAATTACTTAAATAAACTTACATGAACTTTTTTCGCTTTGTCATCTAAGAATGTCTTTTTGTCATGATCCTTAGTATGAGTAAACATGAATACATCATAGACTGATGGAGCTTTTCTCATATTGTTAACATATCCCTTTAGGAATATGTCAAAGATAACGGAGCGGTTATCTAAAGGACGACCTAGCTATCGGTCGTTGCCCTTGCATAAGTGTTAGGCTCGGGCCCTCTCCCTCGGAGCCTAACACTCAGATCCCGACGAACTAGCGCCACAGTCCAACTCAGAATGAGAGGCTTAGGTCTATAACGAGCCAAAACAGTATCAACCGCTTCCCGGAGCGACAAGTGTAGCATTCAGAACGCTACCCTTTGGTTGTTCTGCACCAATAGCAGATAACTACTAGTGGTGCACGATCCACCAATACGACGTATTCATATCCCGCCGGCCCAGACATGACAAAAGGTATTGTTGGGGACATACTCCCCCGACAACATGTATAAAAGAGATCATTCTTCTCCAGAAAAAGGATCACCTATTTCTCTATCTCAAGCTAAACCCTAATTTCCTCATCCAATCACTAACTAGACCGCCGGAGTCTCGTTCCGACACCCCCTCTCGGACGACGACAAACGCCGACTCTTTCTTTATTGTTCTCATTCTCAACTCAGGCGAAACCATCATAGACGACGTTAAGCTCGAATACATATCACAACATTTGGCGTCATACGGCGTGTGTACTCAGAGTTACACAGCCCTATAACGACCCTACACGGCAGCAATGACGAGAAAGGTACATGTAGTGTCCGGTGGGGAAGAAACAAGCCCACTCAAATCAATGTCATCACTCGATGACACACGACCATCTACCTTAGACGGACAAGCCTCCACCCACACGCCAACAACACAGACGTCATGTCTGATAACGAAAACCACATCGGCAGCAATTGTCGTCCTAAGTCGACCGTTAGCTGTCAAAACAAAAAAGCCAGTTACAACCTCAACTGCAACGCCCCGGTCGACAACGACTCAGCCATCGTAACCGGTGTTTTTTCAGTCACGACCACCGACCCAACAGTCATAACTGCCAACTCAGCAGTTGCAACCGGTGGTTTATCAGCCGAAACCGTTACCACAGAAAAAAAGGGACGACCACTTGGTTCCCACGGACCATGCTGTCTTTTACACAATTCTTAAAGTCAAGTTATCAGTTCTCTCTGGTGGTTGATATTGCCATATTTATACACATTGTTAGGAAATATTTTAATACATTTTAAGTAATAGTTTAGTTAATTGCAAATATATGTGATACTTATTGAGTTAATTTATATTTTGCAGCCAAATAGGACACACTTGAAGAATAAGGACCAGAAGTGACAAGCATTGGAACTTTGGAGGATTGGAGCTTAAAAGAAGAAGATTTTAGCTAAATACCAAGCACACCATGTGAGACATTAATTCTCACAGCGTAAGGAGGGAACTTCTAAAAGATTAGTACGCGGAAGGCAGAATCCTTGCACGATACGGATATCTACCGAGCTCAAGACATGAGCCGTGTATTTTGGAAAATTATAAACACTCCTTTGCATTATTGATTAAGAGAGATTTTGGAGGGGGGATATTCTGAGATACTGGAGGTCAGAAACCTATGACAAACATCTTTGGAAGGAGAGATCACTTGAAGATCGAGAATTTGAAGATTAAATCATTACACTCAGTTTGCATTATGAATTTGTTTGATTGATTTTAGTTATGAGTAGCTAAATTAGTTTACTTTCGTTTAGCTAGATGAAACCTTAGAACTATGGTTTATTTTATTATTCTCTTGGATTTTATAAAGTTGGATTTATGCTTGTGTTTGATTATCATTACCTATCATGTTAAAGTTTGTAACTTTGTTGCTTAAATTGAAGTTTAATGTAGATTAGTGACCATTAAATTACATGAACTTGTTTACCTAGTAATTTAGTGACTATTAAATTGCTAGAGCTAGGAGTGACCGCATCTAGATCAAGTAATAAAAGTAACAAACTTAGCTGTGTTGAAGAACATAATTGTAGCCAAAATTGTTTTTGCTTAATTGCCTTAGATAATTCTTACATATCTCAATTATAATTAATAACTAATTATGTGTTTGCTTGTGTATGACCATACATAGTAGAACATGAATTGGTGAAAATATTAGTATATTGGACCAAAATTGCTAATTACATAATAATTGGTAATCAACTTTATTAATCCATAAATAGTAACTAACCATAGGAAAAAGGTGGAATCGAAACTAAACGAAAGTGTTTTTAATATATTGGGTAAAACCGTTTTTATTTGAGTGCTTAAGTTTTTCTGGACTTGAAAAATTAGATAAAAACTCTCTTAATTATTTCTTGCTTTTAGATTAACTTTTAGTAGTTACCTTAGTATACTAAATCTGTTCGTTGTGTTCGATATGCGACTATGTGTGTTATACTATTTCCGATTAGGTCCACTGCCTTAGACGTAATAGTTAGTTAATTAGTTGGTTAAAACTAGTAGGTATAATTTTACGCATCAAATTATTGGCGTCGTTGCTGGGGAACAACTAGTTCAGTTTTTAATTTAATTGTTTTAGGTTAATCGATCATTTTTGTGGGGTAAAACCTGCAAAAAGTTATTTTGTTAGCACTAGTTAATTTTTCTGAAATACCGAACTCACAATGTGAGATCTGATATCTCAGATTTTATTTCGTTTTTGCTTTCTGTTTTAGTTTATCTGCTATACCTAGGGGTGTTCGTTTGGATGGATCGGTTTGATCCGATCCAATCAAGTGAATCTAAATTGATTTCGGTTTTCAAAACATGGATCCGAATAGTCCAAACTAAATTCAAATCCGATCCGATCCGATCCAATTACAATTCGGTTGGATCGGTTTTTATAATTCGGTTTTCAAAAAACGAAAAATTTTAAAACGATATATAATTATAATATTACCCAATTTTACATAAGAAGTGAAACAAATTATTTGGTTGTGATATTGAAATTTATAAACAACTACTAAGAAGGTATGTTATAGTTAAATATTTTATAGATATAAAATTTTTGAGAGAAAATGCATATTAATATTTTTTTTATCAGGTGAAACATTTTGAACCAATTTTAAAGAATAAATTACAAATTAATATATATATATATATATATATATATATATATATATATATATATATATTAAAATAAATAAATAATAAATGTTTATTCGGTTTTTTTGGACTATTCGGTTCTTATTTTATAAACCAAAACCAATCCGAAATCCAAAATAATAATTCGGTTTTGTTGAAAACCAATCCAAAAATCCGAATATCCGAACCAAATAGTCCAATCCAAATTGTCCAATTGAACAATTCGGTTTTATCCAAATAATGAACAACCCTAGCTATACCACGAGGTGACACCTATTACCACGACATGGTAATCATTAAGTAGGTCTTTTTATTTAGTTTTAGTTTATTTTTATGGTTTTGTTTTTGTTTTTGTTTTAGTAGTATATGACCCGCGGATCAAACACACCATTGACATCACCACTTGAAGATCCAGAGCCAACTTTTCATAAAAAGAATGACAAGAACGTAGGAGGATCAAGCAACATCCCAAAAAAACGAAAGCACATTTGAGAGCTTCGAGAGAACTCCTAACAAATAGGAAGTCGGTTACGACCCCAAAACAGAAACATACAAAAGTAGCGAACCCGGAAGCGAGCCCAAAAACAAAATGGCGAACATTGCTGACATGACTATGGAGGCATACAAGAAAAGAATACGTAAGGACACCGGTCCAAGACTTGTGTAACCCGCAATTCCCACTACTGCTACCTTCGAGTTAAAGGGACACATCCTTTCCGCGCTAAATGATATTCTATTTTCCGGAAAAGATCATGAAGATGCATACAAACACCTCGATGAAGTCAATGAAATAACTGATTACTTCATATTCTGAATGTACCATGAGAAATGATGTTTTTGAGAGTGGTTCCGGTTACCTTCAAAGGAGCAACAAAAGATTGGATGAAGGCAAAATCACCACTTGGGTGCAGATGTGTGAAGAATTCTCCAACAATTTTTCCCACCATGCAAGGTTGCTAAACTTAAGAAAGCCATAGCCAATTTTGAGCAACAAGTGGGAGAGTCTTTGGATGAGGCATGGGAGCGATATAAGGGGTTAATAAGGAATTGTCCCCAAAATGATCTAAACGAGCAACAAGAAGTCTTGATCTTTACGATGGGGTGAACGTAACGACAAGGCAACTCCTTGATTCTCAAGGACCTTTAACAAAGAAGAATCCCACCAAAATTAAAAAACTAATCGAAGAATTTTCAAAGCATTCACGGGAGTACCACTACCCTCGTAACGTCGGAGTTAGGGGAATTGGAACGAAAACTCAAAATGAGAAAAATTATTGAAACGAAAACTCAAAAATGAATATTGTTCATATAAATTATATGTGATTGGATACATATAATCACATTTGATTAAATATATCTAATCACATTTGATTAAATATATCTAATCATATGTGATTATATGTATCTAATCACATGATTTATATGGACAAAAAATGATGTCCATATAAATCATATATGATTAAATACACATAATCACATGTGATTATATACACATAATCAATGGTGGTGGGGGTGACATTTAAGGTGGTGATTATAGTGGATGGCAGGTGGTAGTGGCGAGCAGTGGTGAAGACGGGTGATGGTGATAGGTGGTGGTGGTGAAAGTGGTGATGATATATGGTTGCTTTGGTGGGTGGAGGTGATGGTGGCGGGTGGTGGTCGGTGGTGATGAATGGTGATGGTGGTGAGTGGTGGAGGTTGGTGGTGGAGGCGGATAGTGGAAGTGGATGGTGTAGATGGGTGGTGGGTGGAAGTCATGGTGGTGGGTGGTGGTGGTAAGTGATGCTGAACGGTGATTGTGGTGGGTAGTGATGGGTTGTGGAGGCGGGTGGTGGTGACGAGTGGTGGTGATGGCGAGTGGTGGTGATGGGTGGTGGTTAGTGGTAGTGACAGGTAGTGATCATAATGGTAGGTAGTGGGTGGGTGGTAATGACAGGTGATAGAGGTGGGTGGGTGGTGGATGGAGGTGATGGTGGCGGTTGGTGATGGTCGGTGGTGGTGGCGGGTGGTGGTGATGGATGGTGGCGGTGGGCGGTGGGTGATGGTTGTGGTGGGCGGTAGGTGGGGGTGATGGTGGTCGGTGGTGGTTGGTAGTGGGTGGTGGAGGCGGGTGGTGGTTGTAGGTGGTGGGTGGTGGTTGGTAGTAATGGTGGGTGGTAGTGATGGGTGGTGGATGTGGGTGGGTGGTAGGGTGGTAATGGTGGTGGGTGGGTGTGATGGTGGCGAGTGGTGGTGATGGGTAATGGTGGTCGGCGGTGGTGGATGGTGGTGGCGGGTGGGTGGTTGTTTTGTGGGTGATGGTGGTGGTGATGGGTGGTAGTGGTAATGGTGGTGGTGGATGGTGATCATGGTTGGCGGTGGCGAATGGTGGTTTTCGTGGGTGGGGGTGGTGGTGATTGGTGGTGGTGGTGGGTGGTAGTGACGGGTAGTGGTGGTGGATGGTATTGTTTGGGAGGTGAGTGGGTTTTTTAATTTTTTTACTTATTATATATATATATATATATATATATATATATATATATATATATATATATATATATATATATATATATATATATATATATATATATATGTTGTGGATCGAAATAAAATAAAAAAGAAAATACTATATAACACCTACATGCCATATCGGTTGAAAGAGATAGAATCGATGGACTTCCTCAACGTATTGACAATAATATATCATAGATATTAAGAATTGCGGTGATGGGTCCACTTTTATTGTTTAATTGAATTGAATTATCTCTTGAATAATAGTATATTTAATGGGTACTTATAATTAAAATATTTTATATATTTAGGTTGCCACCAAGAAATTATTACTACAAGTTGGAAGAAGTCATAAATTAGATATTTAGAACATGAAAAAGAATATAACTGCAAACCAAACAATTTAGAAGTTAGCTGTACTAAAATATCTTAAAAAGAATGTAAATATCTAAATAATATTAATCAAAGGTTTTTAATATAATTAACCAATAAATTAATAATATCCCTAACACCAATCAAAAACCGACCTATTTGTTATAAGCTAAAACAAAACTATCAAGAACTTGTCCACTTGTTGTCATCATCTTCCGTTTTTATATATTTGATCTCTGGAACTACCTGTAATTTTTTTTCATATAATTATAGATATTAATTAGCATCCATTTTTAATAATAATAATAATAATAATAATAATAATAATACCTGATCCTCTTCATGCGGAGAGGAAAATTGAAGGCGTAATCTTCTGACTCTTTTTTCAACTGATTAAATTAACATAACATTAATTAATTGTGGAAAAGAGAAAATAAAACAAATAAAATATAGAGGCCTCAAAATATCTAAAATCATACTTTCTTTTATTTTTCTTGATAATCATGTACAATAATCTTATACATATTATAATTAAAAAATTCATTTCAACTGGTGATGATTTTTTTTAGTAATTAACAAAGGTTGTTTAATAATTAACAGTCACATGTACAAATTATAATTAAAAAATTTATAACTGCATCAACTTCAGTCAACTGGAAATTCCACGATCTAACAAATTCTATAATATTTTTGATAAATCTGTTAAGATCATGAGAAATCTATACTTGTTTTCTGTTACGATTCATATTGTTAACCTAGAATTTTATCAATGGTGATGCATTTCTCTTACATTATCAAACATACCTGCCGGAAAATGCCTTTTTCTTCTCTTCGCACCAGTCGGCGCCGTCGTCATCCGCTTCGAGTCTAACGTCGATTCGCAACTATCCGGCAAGTACCGATCCATCGGAAGAAAAACGCGATCGTCGCTGTTCTCCAGCATTGTTCTAACGAACGAAGCTTCTACAGATTTCAGGAAATCAAGGTGCCTCTCGTTCGTCCATCGATGATCGATGTAAGCTCTTTTGGCTTCCATTACAAAGTTTAGATCCACGAATTCCGGCAACCGTCGGAAAATATTTCCGGCGAACGATTATTTTGGGTTGGAGAGATATGGCGGATCCGCTTTTTATAAGGGCGGTTTCACTTTATCATACCCTTTTTTGTCCACGTTACGCTATGCTAATCGCATAGTCCCACGCGCTAAAGAATTTGCAGCATATAAACGCGCCCGATGGATGTGTACACGTGTCATGATAGAAGGTATAGGCGTATAGCGAAGTCGACATTGGAGCGGTTGCAACACACTTTCGTGCTCAAGAGGGCGTGAAGAAAAACAGCAGCAAAAATATCTGAGGGTCATTGTTATTTTTAAAGAAAAACAATTAAAGTATTTAATTTGAATTGTGTTGAGATATTTTTTTGGTCGAAAAGATCTTGTAAGCTCATCCCAAGATAAAATAGTTGTATCAACTTTTGTCATGGAATTCAATTTCTATTGTTTATTATTTTTTCCAAATTAAAAAAAAAAAAATTTATTAAACCTAAAGTTAATCTACATATATTATAACGTTTAGATCAAAGGGTGTGGTATCAAAAAAAAATTATGACATTTCCATTTCATCTTTGCCACTTCTTTGCAAAACAAGTGGTGTGGTGTACCACTTTGCCAAGGAGAATAGAGAAACAGCAAGGTGTTCAATTTCCTTTTCATTTTGTCATGCATTTATTGGGCATGGTGTTTGAGATGCCTAATAGGCAGTATTCTTGTCAAGACACATCCTAAGGTGTTAATTCTCGACTAGTGTTTTAAAAGATGTGTCATGGCGCGCGTTAAGGCATGGCGCGACTTCGCGGTTAGGAAAGGCTTCATGACATTATTGTTAGGCGTGGCGTATGACAATATGTGATATGGCGTGTCATGACGTGTTATGACACGAGTTTTTTCGTTTGAGACATGTTTTTTAAGTTTTTGTTATACATTTTTATACTGGGCATACACCTTGTGAATTTTTTTTGTTAACATTTTTATTATTAGTTGTTGATATAACACTTCTAAAAACTAGTTATATTTGATATAAATCTATATTTACGTGGTAATATAATTATAAATTAATGCAAAATCATCGTCTTATCACACTTTGAAAAATATCATGACTCGTAAAACTTGAGGTTTGGTTTTACCGCCTCGCCACGACACATGTCTTTTAGAACCATGCTCTTAACCCTCTAATTTTATTTCAAAAACCAAATATCATAGTAAAATCATAAACATAGATAGTACAGAAATCTCTAGTGGATGAGATGCAATCAAGTCGGGCCTTCACTTTGCTACCAGAAGTACCTAAAACATTTAAAACTTAAACCATAAACACAAAGTTTAGTGAATTTTCCAACATACCACATACATAATAATAATAATAATAATAACATGGGCCCCGTCCTAAGGGTGTATTTCAAACCATGTGAATGCTACGGTCCACACGTAGTCTTACAATCACTTATGTTGCTACAATCCCCTTGCAGTCCTTCCCGGTATCCCCCCCCCCCCCCCAATAGTCTTTCATACAATATGATATGGTCCCCCAATAGTCTTTCATGAAATTCACAAATAATAACAAAAATATTTGGACACTACATGTCCTACACAATATAGTGAGAGACGCACCTCCTATAAAATCAGATAATCACCACAGCTCGCAAGAAAAGTGAAGGTCGATACTACAAACCACCTAAATATTTTAAATCAAAGGTCAATCCCCAATCTATAACCCCAAACCCAAAAGTTTGACCATAAGTCAAATTGGTCTAAAAGTCAATGGACAACGGCCAACCATCACCGACCACCATGTCGCGACCTACTCCTTGACTGCGTCACAGTCAATAAAAGACAAGGTAGTTGCGACCGGGCCACATGTATTCACTGCAACTAGCCATTCACCGCGCCATGTTGAACGTTCATAATAACTTATTTCATTAAGCTCTTAGCCCGAAAGTCAATGGTCCTAGAGTTTAGATTTAGATCGGTTTACTATATAACTTTATCCGTCTCCTTCACTCCATAAACCAAAATCCTAAACCTTGGCTAAAATTAGGAACAAAACTCATGCATGGCTTGAAGAAGAAGCACACATAGACATTTTTCTTCCATGAAACAAGTCTTGAAGATGATTTAATAAAGTGAAATGTCTTAGAGTCCCCTAAACTCCAAGGACCTCAATGAAATGGACAAAAAGGGACCTAAAATAGTATATAACTATATCTAACTAAAAACGATTCAAAGGTAGAAACTTTATACCTCCAAGAGCTCAGAAACAAGGAAGAAATGTTGAATCAGTGAACCCAACTTTAATGCAACTACAAACTCTTTCTTCACTCACTTCTTCACTAAAATGGACAAATTAAGGTCAAAACCACCAAAATCTCAAGAACTATGGAGTAGGGGATAGGGTTTACCTAGAGGTAATAGAGGTTGAGGGTGGAGAGAACCATGGCCATCACATCCCTTAAATAGGAGTCAAGGCCTGAGACCTATGGTTTTGAACCCAACCGTTAATGTGCTACAACCAACACCTGACTGTGTCGCCCCTTAAGTGGTGTGGTAGCATCGCAGTGGTCTCAACCACCGCGTCGTGGTCAATCATAATTTAAGGACATTGATACTAAAACCAAGATTGATGTCGTGGAATAATACATGAAAGTTGGATGTTACTGATGGGTTTTGGCTATAAGAACATCCTATGTGCTCATGCAAACCCTAATGCTTGGATCTAGGTTTCTCTATTGTACATGCAAGTCATCCAAGACTATAAACCCTAGATCTAGAATATGATAATCAATATAACATATAATTAGGGTTTAGATCATACCTTGATTGTTATGTAGAAATAACAATCTCAAATCCTTCTTGTATTGACTTTAGAAAGCTTAGAGTCACAAATGTCACTCCTCTAATGGTTCACAAACACCAAGAGCAAGAGGATGAAGAGGGGGAGAGAAGGAGGCTGCCCAAAACGTGTGGAAACCCTAGAGAACAAGTTCACCATGTTTTTGGGGCATAAGGGTTCTATATATAGTGAGGCTATTAGGGTTATCTAACAAGGAAACCCTAATTTGGATGCTTAAGCCCTAAGCAACCCATGGACTCCTTTCCTTAAAGGCCTTGGACAATTTCCAATGGGTTTCCCCATAGAGTTCGTCCAACCTTATAATATAAGGCAATCCACAACCCAATTGCAATTATCTTATAATTACAATTCCAGTCCCTTAAGTTTAATTAATCTCTATTAGTCACAAACTTAATTCTTATTAATTCTTGACTAATATTAATTAAACAATATGGTTTCTCCTTTAATATATTATTCCCATAATATATTAATAAATCATATTTAATCCTTTCTCTCCATAATTCATCCTATCAAGTTGCTTTGGTGAAGGCAACCCAAAAGGACCATGCACCATCGGGTCAAGTCCATACCAAAATAGTTATGGACTTAGACACTAATCCAATAGTCTCCCACTTGGATAAGTCTAATAACTATTATGCGTATGACTTCAGATCCTGACACTAATCCAATAGTCCATACCAAAATAGTTATGGACTTAGACACTAATCCAATAGTCTCCCACTTGGATAAGTCTAATAACTATTATGCGTATGACTTCAGATCCTGATCTGCAATCGTAGCTTTCCAAAGCCGCTGTCAACTCTGATCCTATCAGATAGGCGTGTCCTTTAGATAAGGGATCATATATTCCTCCATTCTAGATATCGTAAGACATGATTTCTAATCATTCTCTCTGTACTATTTCTCGACTTCCGATTTATGACGACTGACTAATTGAACAAATCAAATTAGCCCTAGCCCGGCCGAGCATTTACATTCGTTATCACTAAATCATCGAGGGGCCCAAAGATATCGCTTTGATCCTACTTTGGATAAAAGGAACGGATAAACTTTGATTCAATGCTCGCTTGCACTCACTCACCGAATCACACACAACAATATTTTTTATAACACCAAGTTACTGGTGCGTTTACATATTATCAATGTGCAACCAATTTGCAAGATACAACTCACACATCTCGGTTGCAAGAATATAAGATGTTATCGTCTCACCAATCACTCATGATACAATTCATGGAGTGATCCAAGTGAGCGTGGGTTTAATCCAATGCTCAAATCATATTCATAAGCACTCATGAACGTTGTAGCAAACATTTGATTATGTCTAATACTCTTTAGACAATTCACACACCAATTCACGACAGTCTTTATTCATACCTACTTCCAACATATGAACGACTGTGGCCTGTTCGAATAATTTGACTGTTCTAAACCAATTAAATTGTTCAGGAAGTCAAAACATGCAAAGTGAAACACAAGAATAATACTAATCCCATATGGCCTCAAACCTTTGAGCATAAATAAAACACCTTTTATTTATCACCATATCGATTACTCATTATTTGTTGTTTCGGGTAATCAACTTTTCACTTGAATTATTACAACACTTGTCCCATGCTCTTAGCATGCACACAATGTTTACCTATGGTTCTTACTTTGTGAAATAGATCAAATGAACACATTTCCAATCATACTCATTTCACAACTCCCAATCCTTTTCACAAGTGAAAGAATATCAAATTCTTGCCACTTATGGAATATGCTAGATTCTAACATTTTATGCAATGATCCTTTTTTAATGTCATAGCACAAAAGTCACAATGACTATTGCCAAAGTTCTCTATCGGAGATTGTTACAATACAATTCCTTAGATATGATGTCTCTCACTCAAAGTACATTCCTTTGAACATCCTTTTGCATAAAATTTCTAATCTTAGACATAGATTTTCAATATTCAATTCCCAATATGGACACGTTTCCATATTTTCCATATGACAACTTATTCATAATAGAATCTTTTCTATTCATAATAATGTCGATATGGTCCATCCAATACTATACTTCCAACTACTCACAAGAGACCAATCCTTGGCGAACTTTGGATTGTCCTTTGATAGTTGTTTAATTATCTTAGTCAAAACCGATTCTTGTCCTTTTCCCTCTAAATGCGCTAGACATTTGGAAAATTTTAGAATGGTAAAATATTATAGCATTTGCAATCGATCCTATACCCGAAGCGTATGGGACACGATGCATAATGTCTGACATAAAGATTTGATACTTTATCAATCTTCTGCTATAATTTTTTATGTGCTACGTTCTCAAAATTCGAACTATGAAGAGGAATGTCGTAATCATAATCGAAATTTGAGAACTATGTATCCTTGACTAAATTTAGGGGTAGTACGGGCTACCCCGACTCCTACATAGATTCATCCTTGTTTACATCACTAAGGTCACTAAGGTCTAACTAAGTTATTACATCCCCTTTGGTTTCCTTTTTCGATCTTGTGAAATGGACTCAATCATTCATTTTTATGGTCTTCTCATTGAATGATAGTTTTTAATCTACTTGTTACTCTTAACTAGAAGATGTTTGAAGATGTTAGAAGACTCTAGTTTCATGTAACACTCGGATTCAGGTATTTTACCTTTTAGTCCTTGGGATAATAATTTTATTGCGAAAGCGGTCCCTTCGTACGGTGGGCGTACGTCTATGTACGCTTAGCGTACATGGGCATTCAGAGTCGGGACAATGAGCCACGTATGTGGGGCGTGCGTAACCAATTGCTACAACCCTAATTTTTGGGCATGCGCCCTATTTAAGCACACTTATGACATTTGGACCCTCACTCTTATCAGCCTCCACTTCCTTTGAACATCCCTAAACCCTAGTTTCCTTTGAGAGTGATCTTTGAGCTTGAAAGTGTCTTCAGTTGCCTTTTTGGTGTGTTTGCAAGAAAAAGAAGTTGGTGAGCAAGCCTTGGACGTGGCTGAGCTTCTAGATCCTAAATCTACATCATCTTAGGAAGCTTTTGAAGGCAAAAGCTCATACCTTGTTATTCATGTTGATAGTTAGATTTAGGATTTGTTTATAAGCTCATTTTTGGTCCATGGATTCTCTTTTGTGAGTTTGGGCAACTCCAGAAGCTAGAAAGGCCAGATCTTAGTCCCTTTGGCATGTTAGAAGCATAAAAATGTTATCTTGGTGGTTGATATGAATCCATGCATGAATCTAGGTCCTTTAAATGAGCTTTGATGAACAAAAATGGATGTTGGACTCCCATAAGACGTGCTAAGGCATAAAGTTGCCAACTTTATCCCCTAGGACCCTCTTATTGACCGAGATTTGGAAGTGAGATTAAGTGACTGCATGGATTAAGCACAAATGGTTGAAGGTGCTCAGCATCATAGTAAGTTGAGCGTACCAAGGTGTACGCAACACGTACTGCATGGCGCGTCAAGTATGCTAAGCGTACTAGGGTTACATCGTGCGTACGCTCCAAGTGAGCTTTTGGACTTGTGTTGGGCTTTTGGGTTATTGAGCCTTATTTGGTTTTGGGCCTTTATATGTTTAGAGTAGGTGAGCCTTTGAATTTGCTAATGGGCCTTAAGTGTTGTAGTTGGGCCTTTTGGGCCTTGGAGCCCATTATTGCATGTGGGCCAGGAATGGTTTGGCCCATCAAAGGGAGAAAGCATTTAAGCCCTTATTTTAGGAGTTTGGACTTAGGGCTTAGGCCCATGATTTGGGATTGTGATCTAATTCTGATTAGGGATAATTTATTGTGTAGTGTGGGATCTTCCTGTTTAGCAGTTGAGCATCTTGTTGCTAACAACAGACTGAGGTGAGTTTTCTCACTATATCAATGGGTCGAATGCACCAAGGTTGACCCATTATTTATTTTATAGGATACCGATTACTTGTGTGATATGTGTATGAAAGACCAGGGTTTGGCCCCTGACACCTGTATGAAAGACCAGGATTTGGCCCTTAGCAGTTGCATGAAAGACCAAGATTTGTCCCCTAGCAATTGTATGGAAGACCGGGATCTGGCCCTCGGCAAGAATTATACGTAAGACTATGGTTTGACCCATAGCATTAATTTGTATATTGGTATGTGGTACTTTGTGGGAAACTTACTAAGCGTTTGCTTACAGATTGTGTTTATGGTTTCAGTTACTTCCGGTACTAAGGGGAATGGCTCAGTGTGATGGCACAACATTCTCTTCCATTATTTCTGCATTTTGATGTTATACTCTGATGATGTGATTTTTATACATTATGATGGTTTTGGAACAATTTTCATACTTGTAATTTTTTTAAAATTGAAAATTTTTATCATATTTTGGGGATGTTATATTTCATCTATGCCAAGAAGAGGACGTGCAAACCTTTTTAGGTCTGTGTTCTTCTAAAAATTAAAGAGTTTATGGAGATCAATGTATGCGTGACGCAAACAAAGTAGGATATAAAGACCTGTAGAAAAATAATAATAATAAACACCACCTTATTGTAGTGGTGGAGGATAGTTAGGGCCAAGAGGGGATCCCCCCTACCCTCCTCTGCCGCCTTTTTTTGCTTTTAAGTATTCATTAGCCTAAATAATTTTAGTACATATTAGCCCAAAAATAAAAGAAATGGGTTGTGCCCCCTGCTATCCGATAGTCCAAACTCCTAACTAGAATCATCGACTTTCTAACCTGCACTCAGTTGTCAGTCGCTCCATCCTCCTTGCATCTTTCCTTCATTGTTCGTTGAATCAGACACCTCCCAATCTGCAATCACCGAACACCGCTGGAATTGATCAAATATGTTAAGCACTTTAGTGTTCTCTCCATTTCTCTGTTCTCTCTTCTCCATGACTCCATTGGTCCATCATCCCTATTCCTTCAACCCTTCTGATTTAGTGTAAGTGGTTTTTATCTTCAATTTTTCACTCAGTTGTTTGCTTGTTGAACCGTTAGGAGCATGATTTCACACATTGTTAGATAAATTGTTGCAGAATTTTGTTGATGTTAGATTAATTTTGCAGAATTTAACTATTTGAGAGCATGATTTCATGGGAAATTACAAATATATTTCTTCTTTCTTGGAATATACAATGATTCTAAAGCCTTGATAACTAGAGTTGTTTGTTCTATTTGAAATTTAAAGTCTGAAATTTTCATTTAGTGTGTAGGTAATATCACTAATATGTAATACCAAAGTACAAATGTATATAAACCTAATATAGTACTAATTGGTATGTGAAAAATGGCCTTTTTGGAGATAGCTACGTACGTATTAAACTTAAATTGATCATGTATGATGTATGTAATAATTAAAAACAACATATTTTCCTGAAATTATAAAGACAACTAAAAATAGTTCATATGCAATAGAAAAGTACTAAAAGGCAATGGATAGTTATCAAAAAGATTATATAGATGACTAAAATAGCAATGTACATTGATCGGACCCATGAAACCGTTTCAAATTATTTCAAGTCTTACATGCATTTGATCACCTACAAGATGATTTAGTGGGCACATGATGTTTGAAAGATCCGATTATTTTGGTTTCTAATATTTCCAGGCCCAAAATTAATTGTTCAAGCTCCGCCTTTGCCTTATTGTTTCGTGAATATTTACAAGTAAACACATTATTAACCTTATTGTTTCATGAATATTTACAAGTAAACATATTATTAACATACCAATAAAACTACATAAAGCATAACTTGTTAAACACCATTTCACGAAATATCTATCCATCTAAGAAATAGCCATACAAGTAAAACGTTATAGTCATTTGTAGGTTTTAGTTGTGTAAATCATCATATAATTGACAAACAGGTAAAAATAGCAGAAAACATAGTTTATAAAACTTGTTAATCCATTTCGCCACCAGGGCCGGTCCAAACGGTGGGCGACCGCCCAGGGCCCACATCTCTAGGGGGCCCAAAATTTCTAAGCTATGTAGTGTATATATATAAAAAAACTATTACATAAATTATTTTTAGGGCCTAAAGTTTGTTTAAATTCAAACTAGCTCAAAAGATAAATACTTTTGGTTTGCTTGTTATTGCTAATTGAACTTGGTTATAGTGAAGAATAAATAATATTTTTTTTAAATCTTTATTATATTTGTCTTTAAGAGGTCCCTTTTTTTCTTTTCGCCCTGGGCCCCATATACGTTTGGACCGGCCTTGTTCGCCACATATGTTTACTTTACTTGTGTGAAATAACTCTGCATAATAAAATCGAGAAGATAACAATAATTGAACTCAAAATTACAGTGTTATTTTTTTTTTTGAACGGCAAAGAAATATTTTTATTAAAACTGCAACCAAATTACATTTAAGTGGAGGTTTTGGTTGCGTATTCACCAAACCATTGACCTAAAACAATAGTGTAAAGTATTTACGTGTACGGAAGGTTTCGAACAATATAAGTATTTTGTTGTGTCAAAAAAGTGATGAAATATGTTTAGGTGTGCTTACTTGATAGTAATGTAATTTTTGAGTGTTTTGGGGAAGAAACAACAATTCGTAAAAATATAACATTTTCAATATTTAGGCATGTGAAATCGTTGTTAAGACTATTAGGTGTGGGCAACATGTTATTACATGTTACCACACCTAAAAGGTGCTATGTCAGCATCCTATTCATACGTGAGTGTTATAACACGCAATGTGGAAATGGACAACATCTAATAACATGTGATAAAACCAATTATTTTTTTTTTGTTTGTTTTTGATGTTTTTTTATATTTCGAATTAGTTTATTTATTTATATTTGAAAAGTAAAAATAAAATTTTAATAAAACTTAAAATAAAAAACAACATTAAAAAAATTACAACAAAACACAAAAACATTTAAAAACCTAAAAATAAAAAAAAATAAAAATAAATAAAGATAAAACCTACATTTTTTAGCCTAAAACTATTCATCTTCATCTTCGTGACCAACATAGATGTAATCCGCCAAGTCTTCACGGAGTTGCTTGTATTTTCGCTGATCTTGAATATCAATCACTCTATGTAAATATTCTGATGTTCCTGGTTGAAATTGCACGTGTCTTGGCTCCGTAAGGGAATATGTTGCAATATTGCGTTCTTTATCTTTAACAGTCATGTTATGCATTATGATACATGCATACATGATATATCGTAGAGTATCTAACTCACAAGGTCCCGCCGCATGTTCAACTATGTGTCATTTTGATTTCAAAACCCCAAAAGCACGTTCAACGTCCTTACGTGCTCCTTCTTGTCGTCTCTTGAAATATTTGTCCCTTGGATCTATTGGGTGTCGAAACGCTTGCACAAACGTGGAATATTGTGGATATATTCCGTCTGTAAGGTAATACCCAAACTTATATTCATTTTCATTCACTGTGAAAGAAGCATTCGGGGCTTTTCCTGACAAAAGAACGTCAAATATTGGTGATTGATCGAGAACGTTGACGTCGTTGTTAGAGCTCGCAACCCCGAAGAAAGCATGTCAAATCCATAAATCTTGTGAAGCAACAACCTCTAATACCAACGAAGGCGCTCCATGATGACCGCTCGAATACTGGGCTTTCCATGCGACGGGGCAATTTCTCATTTCCAATGTGTGCAGTTAATGCTCCCAAGCATACCCGGAAAACCATGTCTTTCTTCATGCGCCGCATATAGTTGTTGCATATCATGCAATGAAGGTTTGCGCAAGTATTAGTCACCGAAGGTTTCGACAACACCTCTTGCCAATAAATACAAACTTTCTCGTGCGGTCCTCTCAGACATTCTCATATAATCGTCAACAGAATCGGACGACTCCCTCATTGCCATAAGTTTAAATGCAGCAACACATTTTTGCAACCTGTGAAACCTTGTTAGCCTCTAGCATCATATCTCATTTGGAAAAATTCATACCTAAATAAATATTAAACATGTAAAAATTGTATTTATTTTATCTAAAAGTGACATTTTATAAATTATAAAAGTTGAAACAAACGATACCTAAATAAATATTAAATATGTAAAAATTGTATTTATTTTATCTAAAAGTGACATTTTATAAATTATAAAAGTTGAAACAAATGATACCTAAATAAATATTAAACATGTAAAAATTGTATTTATTTTATCTAAAAGTGACATTTTGTAAATTATAAAAGTTGAATCAAATGATATCTTGCTTCCATAGCGTTAGCTATCCTTTCAAAGACATTTTTTCGCAAATGAAATCTTCTTTTGAAATCGTTTGGCTGGTAGACACAATTTTCCGCAAAGTAATCTTTAACTAGCCGTCTATGTCCTTCCTCACGATCTATATTTAACGTCACACATCGTGTGAGTAGTGGAGCTGGATTTGGCTGTACCAGGCTGTCTGTATAATATCGGTACATCATACTCACGAACAAATCGTCTTCGTCGTTATCATCGTTATACGAATGGACCGGATCAAATTGATCCGTATTTTGGTTTTGAAATATTGAAAGAAATATGTAGAGAAGTAGGTGTTTTGTAGGTAAAAATAATAAAGGTTATGTGATAGTATAGATAATTTTTTTTTTGTGTTACCGTTTGTTTCAAACGGTCAAAATTATAGTCGTTGAAGCAAAAACCCAAGAAATAACGTACGCTACCTCCCGTTACGGCCATCACGCGCAACGCCGGTCCAGACGGTGGGTGGGCCCAAATTTTCTGGGCTATATCGTGTTATATATATAAAAATATATTGTCTAAATGATTGTTAGGGATAAAAGTTGGTTCAAACTCAAATTAGTTTAAAATATAATCAATTTAGATTGCTTGTTATTGCTAATTGAACACGTCTATGATGAAGAATAAATAATATTTTTTTGAATATTTATTATATTTGTCTTTGACGACCCCCCCTCCCCCCCCCCCCCCCCCCCCCTTTTTTTTTTTTTTTGCCTCGGGTCCTATATACGTTTGGACCGGCCCTGATCACACGTAATACCATAACACTTAGTAACGGCTAGAAAGGGCGATGTTCCTCCCATTATGACGCCCTTATTAGATGTCTTGTCACTAGGAACCCATTGCCCACACCCATCTCTATATAAAACATATTCTACACTTAAGTTATGATATAAAGAGGGTGGACGGTTTGTCTTCATGCGCGAATCACCAAGCAGACCATGAATCAATAAAGTTAAAAGTTTTAGACAATCTTACTTAAAATATTTGGTAAATAAGAAAAATTATGAATCATGAGTGATTTAGAAAAAAAGAAATTTGATCCATCATAGTCTTTTCATTTGAGTTTGGTTGTCATTTAATGATAAAGTTACAAAAAAGTGGTTTTTTATAATACAATAATTTGTTTTTGGTCATTTTAAAATTATAATCCGCGTCATCGTAACAACTTACACTAAATTGCCTCTGCTAATTTGTTTTACATAGAAGGTAAATTACGGAAAATTAGTAAAATTTTAGAAATGACAAAGTTTGAACTATTGGACTCCTATGTGAATATTTTAAAGAATTAACTCATGTTCATCATTTTGTGATTGCATTTTATATATTTAACTCATGATCAAATATTTTTTGTATTATATTACAGACAAAATTGCAAAAATAGTCTTTGTGGTATGTATTTTTTGTGGGTTTTAATTCAAACATCGACTTTTTTGGTTTCGTGGTTCTTTTGAGATAGTTTCATTGCGTTTTTTTGTCCCTATGAATAGTGAAATGACTGTAATACCATTATATTATTTATTTTTCATTTCTTTCATTTTTTTAAATCTAAATACTTATTTATTTATTTAACTAATTCAAAAAAATAAAAATATCTCTCTCTCTCTCTCTCTCTCTCTCTCTCTCTCTCTCTCTCTCTCTCTCTCTCTCTCTCTCTCTCTCTCTCTCTCTCTCTCTCTCTCTCTCTCTCTCTCTCTCGTACACACAATAAACAATCACCCTCTTCATCTTCTCCAATCATCATTCCCTAAAACTCAAAAGCTTACTGCAAGAATCAATTGTGTGTATGTAACTACATTGGGTTTGATTCCTTGGTCAAGCATTTCAGTGAACACATGGTGTGCACTAGACAAACCTAACACATGAACACAAACATCTGCAACAAAAAACCAAAATCTTTAAAGCTCAAGTACATACAATAAAAATTCCCACCAGATCTTTATTCCTTGGTCAAGCATTTCAGTGAACACATGGTGTGCACTAAACAAACCTAACACATGAACACAAACATCTGCAACAAAAAACCAAAATCTTTAAAGCTCAAGTACATACAATAAAAATCCCCACCAGATCTTTAAGAGCAATGCTTCTTCCCGTCTTTTCTCTGATATTTCTCCGACTCTAGATTAATAGGGTAAGTAAAACTACAAGAATCTTGTTGAAGATTTTCCCTTGAATTTTGTTAGAACCAGATTCCTCTTCATCTTCTTCCTCAGAAAACTCTTCTACACCTCTTCATCTTTAAAGCTTTCAGAACTATCTCTACATGCATCTCCCTCGTCGGAAAAACGATCTATTGGTACATAGTGTGCTCACCAACATACCGGTGTGACGTGCTAAACTAAATGGGTCAATAGAGACGTCAACGGACTTTAAACCCAAATTGAATTACCTACCAGACATGGAGCCTTCGGTGGTGGGTTTTCGAAGGTGACTTTAGATCCAGATGTAGGCCCTCCTGTCTTGTTCTCACAGTCATGTGTGTTCGGTGCTGAAATGGCGATAGCGGGGGTGGACGGCTGTATTTTCGGCATGTCTTCTCACAACTGTTCTAGCTTCGCTGGCGGCTGTGTGAGCTCGAACACAGGTAGCATTGAAGAGGTGACTGTTGGGGGTGATTAGTGATGGAGGATCAAGTGGGGTGAGGAGGTTGTGGCAACCTCTTGGCCTGTCGATTAGAGAGAGGGGGAGAGAGAGAGAGAGAGACCTATATTTTAATTTAATAAAACATTAAATTAAATAGAAAAAAGATTAAAAAAATATCAGGAGGGCATATTAGTCATTTCAGTTTAGCAAGGGACCAAAACCACAACCAAAATACCTCAAAAGGACCCACCAAATCAAATTCCGAAATATATTTGGAAAAAATTCGGATCTCGATTTCATTACAGATCTCAACTTTCCGATACATTCCAACATAACACTCCAACTCTCTGATTCTGATTCCAATCTCCGACATGCCAATCCAACTCTCCGATTCCGACACATTAATTCGAAACTCCGACTAAAAATATGGAAACCGATCACTATGACCCGATTGTTTTACGGGTAAGTCCTTTACTCCGACTTAAGATTTTTGTTTATATTCATCAAAAAATAGTGTGCTGGAACAAAACATTGCATTCCGGAATGCGAAGAACACCTCCGGAATGAACTCACCATGTTCTAGAGTACCAATATATGATGTCAGTGCATTAGGACCAACCCAAAATTAGTTTGGTTGTAAATAGAGTGTTATTATACATCCAAATCTAGTGTTCTGGAACATAAAATTGCATTTTGGAACGAGTCTGGAACACGATAAACAAGTATGGAACACGAGGAACAGGTCCAGAACACTAGAACATGTTTGTAATGTTGGTCAGTTTGCATTCTAGAGTTGGTTTATAACAACCTTTTTATTTGGAACACGACGGGGGTTTTGATGCATCCATTACACTGTCTTGTAAACCCAAAATAGGGGATATTCTTGCAGCATTCAAAGACAGACCGACATGCGAGACTATGTTCCAGAATTCATGTTTTCGGAGGTGGTTAGACATTCCTAATCTAGATAGGGATCATTTGCTTCAACATTACATCTTTTGCCTCAAAGTTATCACAAAGCCTTGAAGCAAAGTAAAGGAAATGGTTTTTGAGATTTGGGGTTAGGAGCTGCCTTTCGAGAAGAAAGAATTTTGTCTTGTCACCGACTTCCGCTTTGAAGATTATTTTTCTGCCTCCGGTTCCGACGCCACCTTCCGTTCCCATGTGTTTCCTATGGCCGCGAGGAATGTATTTGTCAAATTAGACTATGTGAAAAATGTGTTTGAGCATTCGCTTAATGATTTATCGGACGAGGATGCAGTCCATGTATGTCTTATATATATGTTAGAGAATGGGTTCAATGGGCGGTTGGCTAAACAACCTGTTTAGAGGAGTATTTCGCTTAGGTATCCGACTTTGATGAATTCAATAGGTATCATGTCGGTAATTTAAAATTACTAAATATAATTTAGGGTCATTAATTATCATTACCAATATTTTTTAGAAATTTAATTGTAAATTTTTTATGTCGGATATATCCATGGGGGAGAATAATTTTGGATCAATTGTGCTCACAACTAATTACTGTATTCAATAAGGTTGACAGACATATACATCCAGTCAAACCCAAAGACAAACAACCTCAAAAAATGACCTACACCCAAAGCGGCTTTTTATATGCTTTTAAGGTAAGTACATGTTTAACAAAAAAATTTTGTTTGCTAACATTCTATACATGATTTTTTTCAGATATGGATTCTTGAGACTTTTCCTATTAGCCGTTTGTTTGGTATTCGACAAGAGAATGTGATCCATCAGGTCGTTGCATGGTTGAAACTAAGGCCTTTATAAAAGACTTAGTGCAACCAGTTTTTGTAAATGAACGACGTATGGTTACTTATATACTTTAAGATTTTCTTTTATATGTATAATTTATGTTTATTTTTAATTTTATAATTTTGTTAGCAGGATAATAGACTTGTACAAAAGTTGAAGCCAACAGAAGCTGAGAGTCGTGCTGAATGGTGGATAGTTAGCTCAACGTGGATTTATCGCCCTAATTTTCTCGACACAAAAGTTCACATGGCACTTTCCCTGACAGTCTAACACCATCACCCAAAACGCTCCCTGCCCATGAGCCTCTACATAAGAAGGGACATATAGATGTTTCATCTCACCCGCCACCATCACCTCCGCCGATCGTTGAACCATTAATTGATAAGGACCAAATTATTACTGGCTTGCAAAATGAGGTTCGTTAATTGCAAAACGAGCTCAGTGAATGTCACGGTCATATGAGGTCACATGATAAGCATTTAACAGAGCATGACGCTACTTTAGTCATGCTTCTAAAAGTATCAATAAGACTCCTAAAGATGACGAAGGGGGTGGTTGTACACTGTTAATTATTTCACTCACATACAATTTTTATTTAACTTTATGGTCCTTATGTTTTTGCATCGTTTATAATTAAATACTATTGAAACGTACCGATACTTATCGTGCAAGATGTTGGTACCACAAAGTACAATGACAATGAAATATGAGAGCATGATTATGGGTTAGGCACATCCGAACAACCGCTGAATCACGGATATGAGCAACTGTCTGCATGTATTCAATCATCAGATGTAAAACAGATTCCGCTGGATGAATACAAAACGTCGCTGACAGCACCTCTTAGGTTTTCTATGCGGCAAAAAGTTATGTCCATATGGTATAAGTCCCCATGGATATAAATGAAGAGGAAAGTGTTGCATGCCAACAGCCAACACCGTTGGACAATCTTTTAGAACCAACCGTACACATTCTATGATGATTCACAGTTGTTTGCTCACCGTTTTTTTTACTGGTATCACGAAGATTAAATTTTGGACGCGCTTATATGCGGATAGTCACACAGGCTAGATGGAATGTGATGTAAGTTATATAATTATGTGTTCCTTACATATTACGGTTCTAATAATAATTCTTATTTTACTGCAAATATTTTGATTGGCAGCACATCATGATGTAGATCTCATTGTTGATAAACTGTAGAGCGGATGATGGTTGGTGGACGGCTGTACCGTCAACTTTCAATACTGATGCATTTGAATGGAGTGACTTGGTTGACGAATCTGTTTACCTAGCTTGGGAGACTATGATACAATATAATTGTTTTTGGATTACATTACCTAAGTAATAGTAATTTATAATATAATGTTATTTGATGATTAATTATTTCTAACCTTTTATGTAGCTTTACATCCCAATCAATATACCATATGCTCACTGGTTTTTGGATGATTTGGATCTGAAGACATTCAAAATGACTATATACGATGGTCATTGGAAGAGCGGCTATTGTTCATAAAATTAGGATTGGTTTATAGGTATGAGAGCCCGCATCCATATAATGCTAGTGGGTGTCAACTACTGAGGTATCGAACCAACCAATGCAATCTCACTTGAGAGTTTCAACATGACCCTCGAAAGGACCTCCGACGTACCACAACAGATTGATTGTAGATGGGATTGTGGGGTGTTTTTGTGTTGGTTGCTGGAGATGTTGATCATCGACAAATTGTGTTTTATAGAGGGTAAAAGTGGTCCATGGGCTATGTCATATCATAAACGACTGATGGATTTTTTTTTTGTACAAGGACAAATACCATTTGAACATTGTAATATTATTTTAAAGGGAAAATGACTCTTGAGGGTAATTAACTTTTGCGTTTGTACTCATTTGGTCCCTTTTCTTTTTTTTTTTTTGTATTCAATATACCATCGAACTTGTTGTTCGTGTTTACCATAGCCCTTTTGACCGGCTTTTGACCTGTGATAGCCGGTCAAAGGGCTATGGTAAACACCAACAACAAGTTCGATGGTATATTGAATACAAAAAAAAGAAAAGGGACCAAATGAGAACAAACGCAACAGTTGGTTACCCTCCTGATTCATTTTCCCTTTACTCATTTACAACAAATCCCACATCATCTCCTACTGATATTAATAACTTTTATGAGATTCATTCTTGCTTCTCTTCAAAACATAACCTACGAAAGGACATTATTCATACATGTACAACTTTGTAATGCACTTGAATATTTATTAGGGGAATCTTGACTAAGCAGGCGCATTTCATGACTACATTTACATTTCAATCAAATGATTTATCGTATCATGGATTCTAGACAAGTCTACAAACGAGTGGAATCATAAGTGCTATGATTTTTGAGTTTACTTAGCTTTAAGATCGAACTCATGGGATAAGATACAACATCAATATGGTGTATTGTACATATTGATGTTGTATCTTATCCCATGAGTTCGATCTTAAAGCTAAGTAAACTCAAAAATCATAGCACTTATGATTCCACTCGTTTGTAGACTTGTCTAGAATCCATGATACGATAAATCATTTGATTGAAATGTAAATGTAGTCATGAAATGCGCCTGCTTAGTCAAGATTCCCCTAATAAATATTCAAGTGCATTACAAAGTTGTACATGTATGAATAATGTCCTTTCATAGGTTATGTTTTGAAGAGAAGCAAGAATGAATCTCATAAAAGTTATTAATATCAGTAGGAGATGATGTGGGATTTGTTGTAAATGAGTAAAGGGAAAAATGAATCAGGAGGGTAACCAACTGTTGCGTTTGTTCTCATTTGGTCCCTTTTCTTTTTTTTGTATTCAATATACCATCGAACTTGTTGTTGGTGTTTACCATAGCCCTTTGACCGGCTATCACAGGTCAAAAGCCGGTCAAAAGGGCTATGGTAAACACCGACAACAAGTTCGATGGTATATTGAATACAAAAAAAAGAAAAGGGACCAAATGAGTACAAACGCAAAAGTTAATTACCCTCAAGAGTCATTTTCCCTATTTTAAACAAACCCCTTAAGTTTATGTATTATTAGTTTTTTGTTGATTTTTAAGATTACATTTGCATTTTAGATTTTATAAAAACAAAACTTATACAAAAAGAACAAAACACATTTTACACATAAAAATAGAAAAAAAAAATCTATTTTGGAACCAATGTTCATAATCCTACTCCGATTTTCCGAAAACCTCTCTGTAATGATATATTCCGCACAAAGTGGTTATTTTACAAAAAAAAAATGTCGTTTTTTTTTAGATAGTTTATTTATATTAGTTAGATTACTTAATTTTCTTTTATTTTTGTGTGTTCTGCTCGGGTCCGAGTAACCTACTAGCCCGCCTCATCTAGCCTAAATTCTCTCTCTCTCTCTCTCTCTCTCTCTCTCTCTCTCTCTCTCTCTCTCTCTCTCTCTCTCTCTCTCTCTCTCTCTCTCTCTCTCTCTCTCTCTCTCTCTCTCTCTCTCTCTCTCTCTCTCTCTCTCTCTCTCTCTCTCTCTCTCTCTCAATTTGACAAAGTTTTAATTTGTTTTACAAGTCCCTAAATGTTTTTTTTTTCCATATTGACTTAGTTTTATAATTTTATTCCAAAAAAATTTCAAAAAATAATTTGGATAAAAAAAATTGTGATTTTTTATATGTTTTTTTAAAACTTACTATTTTTTATAAAAAGATAACATGTTTTGTTTATAACTTTTTCATGAATTTGTTTTTATAAAACTAGTTTTTATTTTAATTTTTTCACACATACATTTTTATGCACATATTTTTAAAAGATTTTTCTGTTTTTATATAGTAGCTACTATATAAATTTAAATTTTATATTTTTTTACATATATTCGTTTTCATACCTGTAAGTTTATATCACTAACCAAAAGAACATTTTATGTATAATTAATCATAAACTTACTGTAAATCATATCTTAATTTTGAAACTAATTAAACCGACGTAATCATTTTTAGGGTTCCCGCTTCATCATACTAAGATATATGCATTCCTAATTACATGTATACCGATGTAATCTTTTAATAATAATATATTTAATGGGTACTTAGATCTAATAAATTGTTAAATATTTTATGTACTTGTTTGTAGCCACCATGAAATTATCACAAGTTTGAAGAAAGACGTCAATTAGATATTTAGAACAACAAAAAGAAGATAATAGCAAACCATATAATTTAGCATTTGCTTGTATATATATATATATATATATATATATATATATATATATATATATATATATATATATATATATATATATATATATATATATATATATATATATATATATATATATATATATATATATATAAATATTAATTAAAGTTTTTAATAAAAGTAACCCAATGAATTAATCATTTCCCTAACATCAATCAAAACCTTCCTACTTGTTAGCTAAAACATATTTTCAACAAATGTTTTTTTTTTCTTGGAAGATGTTCATGGCAAATTTGTCCATATGTTGTCATCGTCTTCGGTTTTTATGCGTTTGATCTGTGGAACTATCTGTAATTTTACATATAGTTATAAATATTAGCATCCATTTTTAATAATAATAATAATAATAATAATAATAATAATAATAATAATAAATATACCTGATCTTCTTGTGGCAAAGTGGATGGGTGGAGGCGAAATTTTGTGATTCTTGGTTCAATGCTTATGTTTGGGTCCAAATAATCTAATTAAGTTAAAATAACATTAATCAAATTGTAAGAAAAGAGAATTAAAAAAATATAGAATTATAGATGCCTCAAAATATCTTCTCCTAAAGCTTCGATCGAATTAATATATATCATGTACAATAATCGTACATATATTAGCCGATTGATTGATTAGAAGGAATATCATGATCATGATTGAAGATTCATATGCCTCAGATACATTCATTTCCACTACTTACGTTTACTTATATAGAAATTCAAATTATAATAAGTTTATCAACTTCTGCAAATACTAAAAAAGATCTAACAAGCTTAATTCAATTTCAGCGTGTGTTTTTCACAAATAGAAATAAAATAAATTGAAATTCTACCTCAGTTTTTGATCGAGTAGTTAGATCATGATTCATGATAATTGATAAATCAGCTGATCAAAATTCATACACGTAATTTTCTGTTATGATTCAAATTGGAAGTATTGTTTATTGGGAACTACCTGCCGGAAAATTCCTTTTTCTTCTCTTCGTAGCAGTTGTCGCCGTCGTCATCCGCTTCGAGTCTAACGTCGATTCGCAACTATCCGGCACGTACCGATCCATCGGAAGAAAAACGCGATCGTCGCTGTTCTCCAGCATTGTTCGAACGAACGAAGCCTCTAGAGATTTCAGGAAATGAAGGTGCCTCTCGTTCGTCCATCGATGATCGTTGTAAGCTCTTTTTGCATCCATTACAAGTTTTAGATCCACGGATTCCGGCAACCGTCGGAAAATACTTCCGGCGAGCGATTATTTTGGGTTGGAGAGATATGGCGGATCCGCTTTTTATAAGGGCGGTTTCACTTTATAGCTCCCTTTTGCACATTCCCACGCGCTAGAGAATTTGAAGCTTTTCTTACACGCCCGATGGAGATATACACGTGTCACGATGGATGCATAGCTACGTCGATATTAGAGCGATTGCAACACATTTTCGTGCTCAAGAGACTACGAAAACAAAGCCGCATAAAATATCCGAGGATCGATGATCTTTTAATGAAAATCAATTAAATTATTTAATTACGTGTGAGATATTTTTTTGGTTGGATGAAAAGATCTTTGTAAACAAATAAATAGTGACGGTTAACCGATGTATATTTAATCTTCTAATAATAATATTTAATGGGTATTTAAATCAAGTTCGTGTCTTAAATATGAGAAAATTCATGAAATAACCAAAAGTTAGGGTGTGTTTTACAGAATTAACCATGAAATTTTGAGTTTTTGAAAATGATTACGAGATCCACTGAGGGGGCTCTACGGATCCCTTTAATCCTATGAAGAACGATGCACAGTACTGAAGAAATGACGTGGTACCACTAAATGACAAAAAAAATTGTGGCTATAATGGTTACGCAGAGGCGGCTCTGTAGATCTATAATATCTCTGAGGAACCATCGAAAACGGGTAAAATCGGAAAAATTGCGATACACAGAGGTGTACAATGGATCCACAAAGCCACCTCTGCAGAACCATTATAGCCACAATTTTTTTTTTTCATTTAGTGGTGTCATGTCATTTTTTCAGTACTGTGAATTGTTCCTCAAAAGATTAAAGGGATCTACAGAGCCCCCTCTCCGGATCTCGTGGTCATTTTCCAAAACTCAAAATTTCGTGGTTCATTCCTTAAAACACCCCCCTAACTTTTGGTTATTTCATAAATTTTCTCTTTAAATATTTTATGTATTTATTGCCAACAAGAAATTATCACAACTTTAAAGAACATCAATAGATCATTTTGGTGTTTCTTGTTGTAATAGTTCCTTAGAGCCTTTATTAAATGTGTGAGTTTGGAATGTGTTACTGTGAGTTGAAGTATCTTCTTTCATAAAAAGGTTTTTTCTTTTCGTGACATATAAACGGGGGGAGATAATTGGCGTGCGTTTCTCTTTTCTTGTGGTTTTGTATGAATATAATTGGAGAGTGTCGAAAAAAGTGGAATTAATCTTCTTCAAGATCCATTGAAATTGTTGTTGGGATATTTTAAAGAATTGATGGGTTGTTCTTAAAGTACATCTTATGAAAATATGTTATTGTTGTGGGTTGATCTTGAAAGTACATTGATATCGATGGGATTGTTATTTAAAGCACATTGATATTGTTGGATTGATTTTGAAAGTATATTTTTTAGAACTGTTTAGAAACTCACCTATTACTTTGCTCCTAAATCTTACATCATCCATCCGCAACGAAACTTAAACCTTCAACATTTAGTTTAGGGGCACATACATGTCTACAGTTAGGCCAAAGGCCATTTGGTGATCTTGAAAGTATATTGCTAGAATAAAAGTTCAAAATAGATTGGTATTATGGGAATGATCTTGAAAGCACATTGATATTGACATAAGATTTGGAGAATACATTGATATTATTGGGTCATTAAGGAAAGTTTATTGCTTTTTTAAATGGTTAAGTTTTGTAGGGGTTTCGCTCTCTTAGTTGTCCCTCGTGCCTAGATTTTGTAAATTAATGTCTTGTGGCGTTTGTTTCGGATAGTTAACATTTTGTTTTTAGGATTAGTAATATTTTCGGTCTTTTATTTTAAAAATAATATTGATTTGTTGTTCGAACAAAAAAAAATACAAACCAATACAAACTAGAGAATTTAACATTTCTTGGTATATATTTAAATAAATGTTAATCTAAGTTTTTAATTAAAATTAACCCAATGAATTAATACTATCCCTAACATCAAACAAAACTCCCTATACATGTTAGCTAAAACATACTTTCGATAAATGTTTTTTTTGGAAGATGTTCATGGCGAATTTGTCCATTTATTGTCATCATCTTCGGTTTTTATGTGTTTGATCTGTGGAACTACCTGCAATTTTACATATAATTATAGATATTAGCATCCATTTTTAATAATAATAATAATAATAATAATAATAATAATAATAATAATAATACCTGATCATCTTGAAGCATAGCGGATGGGTGAAGGCGTAATCTTTTGACTTCGTCCAAATAATCTAAATAATTTAAAATAAAATTAAACAAATGTAAAAAAGAGACAATAAAACAAATAAAATGGAAGATGCCTCAAAATAAAAGATGCTTCTTCTATAAAATAAATTGGAATATATGATTTAATGACTTATAAAATAATTATAAGGGATTGTACTTTATATAAATGAATTTTTAAATTTTTAAATATCTTCTCCTAAACGAACATATATCATGTACAATAATCGTACATATATTAGCCGATTGATAAAGTGGAAATATCATGATTCATGTGTGTCAAATACATTCATTTTCATATTAGTAACTAGAGAAATTAAATTGATTCAAATTATAATCCAAGTAAAATTCTTAGAAATTCAAATTATAACTGCATCAACTTCTGCAAATATTGCAAGATACAACCAACTTCAGCATCTGTTTTCCACAAATAGAAATAAAATATTTGAAATTCTACTTCATTTTTTGATCAAGTGGTTAGTTAGATCATGATTCATGATAAATAAACTGATCATACATGTAATTTTCTGTTATGATTCAAATCGCAAGTATTGTTTGAGAACTTAACCAGTATTGTCGACGATGCATCTGATTTATATTTTTATCAAACATACCTGTCGGAAAATGCCTTTTTCTTCTCTTCGTCGTAGTCGTCGTCTTCGAATCTAACGTCGATTCGCAACTATCCGGCAAATACCGATCCATTGGAAGAAAAACGCGATTGTCGCGTTTCTCCAGCATTGTTCGAACGAACGAAGCCTCTAGAGATTTCAGGAAATGAAGGTGCCTCTCGTTCGTCCATCGATGATCGTTGTAAGCTCTTTTCGCATCCATTTCAAGTTTAAACCCACGGATTCCGGCAACTGTCGGAAAATATTTTTCCGGCGAACGATTATTTTGAGTTGGAGAGATACGGCGGATCCGCTTTTATAAGGACGGTTTCACTTTATTATTCTCCATTTTTTCTTTTCCACGTTACGGAAATGCAAATTGTAATGTTTCACGCGCTAGGGGAAGTGCAGTGTTAGATACGCGCCAGGTAAATGTGTACACGTGTCATGGTAGCATGTTTAGGGAAGTCGGTATTGGAGCGAGTATAAAACAGTTTCCAAATCGAGAGAGATGTGAAAATGACTGGATCGTTTATTTTTGGATTTTAAAATAATTGAATTATATTATTTTTTTATTATTATAACTTTATAAGAGATATTTTTCAGTTTGGAAGAAAATATCTTGTAAAGAAAATATGGTGCTGTTTCACCCCTTTCAAGACAGCTGATGAAGCATCTCATTATCTTTTAATTGGTGCAAAGATAAGGGAACTCTTTTTATTGTAACCGGGGGATTGAAAGTCATTCTCCTTTTAAATATGTCATTAATCAGTGTCTATATTTTTCTCATGATGAGCTCATTCGTACTTAAGAAATGTTTTTTTATATATAATAATTTGTGTTTAAAATATTATATTATATAATTCTATTAAACATAAAATATTATATAGATATAAATTGTTGCATTCGAATTACTTTTTTTTTTTTTTTTGTGTATTTTTAGTTACTTGCTAAGCTTGTGGCAATTTTATATAGAAAAATCTTACAACAAAGTTTCAAATTAAAATTTGTTTATGAAAAATTATGAATTACCGGTAAAAACAACGATTTGGTTCTTTTTTCTCGGTTTACCGATTTCATTACATATCCGGTTCTATTAAAGTCTCATTAATTTATCATAATTTACGAATAAGTATCAAATTAAAATGGGAAAATGACTCTTAAGAGTAATTAACTTTTGCGTTTGTACTCATTTGGTCCCTTTTCTTTTTTTGTATTCAATATACCATCAAACTTGTTGTTGGTGTTTACCATAGCCCTTTTGACCGGCTTTTGACCTGTGATAGCCGGTCAAAGTGTTATGGTGAACACAAATAACAAGTTCGATGGTATATTGAGTACAAAAAAAAGGGACCAAATGAGAACAAACGCAACAATTGGTTACCCTCCTGATTCATTTTCTCTTTACTCATTTACAACAAATCCCACATCATCTCCTACTGATATTAATGACTTTATGAGATTTATTTTTGCTTCTCTTCAAAACATAACATACGAAAGGACATTATTCATACATGTACAACTTTGTAATGCACTTGAATATTTATTAGGGGAATCTTGACTAAGCAGACGCATTTCATGATTACATTTACATTTCCAATCAAATGATTTATCATATCATGGATTCTAGACAAGTCTACAAACGAGTGGAATCACAAGTGCTATGATTTTTGAGTTTACTTAGCTTTAAGATCGAACTCATGGGATAAGATACAACATCAATATGTACAATATTATGGTGATGTGTCTACAAAAGCAGCATGATATTGTACATATTGATGTTGTATCTTATCCCATGAGTTCGATCTTAAAGCTAAGTAAACTCAAAAATCATAGCACTTGTGATTCCACTCGTTTGTAGACTTGTCTAGAATCCATGATACGATAAATCATTTGATTGGAAATGTAAATGTAATCATGAAATGCGTCTGCTTAGTCAAGATTCCCCTAATAAATATTCAAGTGCATTACAAAGTTGTACATGTATGAATAATGTCCTTTCGTATGTTATGTTTTGAAGAGAAGCAAGAATGAATCTCATAAAGTCATTAATATCAGTAGGAGATGATGTGTGATTTGTTGTAAATGAGTAAAGGGAAAATGAATCAGGAGGGTAACCAACTGTTACGTTTGTTCTCATTTGGTCCCTTTCCTTTTTTTGTACTCAATATATCATCGAACTTGTTGTTTGTGTTCACCATAACCCTTTGACCGGCTATCACAGGTCAAAAGTCGGTCAAAAGGGCTATGGTAAACACCAACAACAAGTTCGATGGTATAATACAAAAAAAAGGACCAAATGAGTACAAACGCAAAAGTTAATTACCCTCAAGAGTCATTTTCCCAATTAAAATTAAATGATTATTTGACCAATTTCTCCTTGTAACATATATATTACCCGGTTTCATTTCTGATTTGCATGTCTAGTCATTAAATAAGGTGGTAATATGGATATTGTAGGTTATATAATGTTGTGTTTACCATAAAACTTTGTATTGTGATGTATCTTATATTTTTTGGAATATAAAATGCATCAAACGAAGACTATGATAATTACATAAACTATGAACAACTTCGTCATTTTTTAGGTTTATAAGAAATTTCAAATTGTTTATCTAATCTTATATAACCCAGTATACTCATCTCATCAGCTTATTTTCCGTCATTTTTCTCAGAAACACACATTTTATCAGTTTCATTGTTGACCTAGATATATAATTATAAATGAACCAATGAGATGGATATCAAATTTTACAGCAAACATAACACTATCTAACTTATCGTATCTATCTTATCAACTCATTTAATGACCAGACATCTAAATAAACAATGAAATCGGTAAAATGTATGTTACATGGAGAAAATGACAAAATCATCATTTAATTTTACTTTGAAATTTATTCGTAAATAATGGTAAAATAATGAGATTTAAAAAAAACCAAATAAGTAATGAAACAAATAAACTGAAAAAATGGGCCAAATCATTGTTTTTACCTGTAATTTATGTTTTTTTTTTGTAAATAAAAAATTATTTTGAGATTTTTTACAAATCAAAATAAAAAATTAGGACTTTCTCGGAAACTGTTCTTTTATATATGTTTATGCGTCATTTCCAAAAAAAAGTATACAATGATGATTCCCTTGATATCTTGGTAATAAGTAAAGTTGGTTTGGGTTCGTTTTAATATGTCTATTATATAAGTTGAAATCAGATTTATTTGTTTATTTTCTCAAACAACTTATTTAAGTTTTAAAATGTTTTTTAACAGTTAATATATACATATTAAATTTTAGACTTATACAGTTTTTTTTGTTTACCATGGAACTTAAACCCTAAACTTATTAGGAAGGGATATATTTCAACTCCTTGATACTTTTATACGTTAGACTAAAAACTCTTTGGTATTTACATGATTGTTTACTTGTTGGTTTGATTGATGATTGAATATTGAAATGTGATCAAATAATTAACTCTTTGACCATTCTAGAGAGACTAATATTATGGTGAATTTAAGATAGGTGACTTATGAGAGATTGAAAGGCTTAGTTAAGATTGTACTTCATGAATCAACTAATTGAGAATACGAGATAAAATTGGTTTGGCTTATATTTTTTCTATTATGATTCTTTTATTTAATATTTAAATAATATATGTATTAAAGAAATATGTTGAAAGTTATTGTTTAACTTTCATAAATTCCAGCCTCAACTTTGAAAAGATTGTCCAAGAGGAGGATTAACTTGTAAAGTTTCTTGTAGAGTTAAAAACGAAAGATTTTGTTTAAATAACTATTAGGGAATTAGTTCGTGAAGGGTGTTGCTCCTTTTATTAAAGTTGGAGGGTAGTGAAGCAATATGTTGGAAATGAATGACTATTTTTGTATACTTGTATATTCGAAGGTGCAAAATGTAAATCATCAGTATATAAGTAAGAGCATCTATTTGAGAATATGAGATGAAAATTGGTTTGGCTTATATTTTTTCTATTATAATTCTTTTATTTAATATTTAAATAATTTATGTATCAAAGAAATATGTTGAAACTTATTGTTTAACTTTCACAAATTCCAACCTCAACTTTGAAAAGATTGTCTAAGTGCAAGGTTAACTTGGAAAGTTTCTTGTAGGGTTAAAAATGAAAGATTTTGTTTAAATAATTGTTAAAGAATCAGTCTGTGAAAGATGAAGGGGTGTTGCTCATTTTATTGAAGTTGGAGGGTAGTGAAGCAATATGTTGCAAAATGAAGGACAATTTTTCTATACTTGTATATTCGAAGGTGTTAAGTGTAAATCATTAGTATATGAGCTCATTAGTATATGAGCTAAGAGCATCTAGGGTTTCATCATTATTCATCATTCATGATAATAAGTATTATATGTATACCTCGTTGTTTGTTTTTCTCAAAAAGATATTTTTGGCCTCTTTTGTCTGTAGCCAGGCAGACGTATAGTCTAAGACTATTTGTTTATAGAAGATCGTAGAACTAAAAATGTATGTGTGTTCTCTTCTTGTAGAAGAAATAGACTAACATCCTTTTAAGGATGCAAGGGTTTAAACTAAAAAAATATGGAGAATACCCCATGTCATATTCACCATCACCACTCACAACGTTTGCCACACCTATTTCGATACTGGCCACACCCGACGTTGATGACAACCTACACCACACCTCTTTTAGCCACTATATCTTCTCTATTGTAGGTATTTCTTCTAATTTCCAATTATTTGTTCATTATGGTTTGATGTTACAAAAATCTCTGATCATGGTTGAAATTGATGGGTTATGAGCACTACATCAATCCTATGGTGTACATGCAAACCCTAAAGCTTTGGATCTAATTTGTCTAATGAACATGCAATAATCGTCCAAAGCTCATAAACCCTAGATCTAGCATACAATAATCAATTTAACATATTAATTAGGGTTTAGATCTTACCTTGATTGTTATGTAGCAATAACAATCTCAATTCCTTTTGATCTTGACCTTTCAAAGCTTAGTGCCTCAAATATTGCACCTCTAATGGAGTCACAAACACCATATGCAACAAGATGAATAAGGAGAGAGGGAGGAGGCACCAAAAACATCGAACCAACTTCATTATCAAATGAAAATGTGAAACCTTGTTTATACAATGCATGAAAGGAAATAATATTTCTTGTCATTTCTGGCGAATAACAACATTTATTCAAATCTAAACTAAACCCACTACTTAGCGATAAAGTATAAACTCCAATCTTGGTGATAGGTAAAGCTTTCCTATTCCCCATGTTTAAATTTATTCTTCCATGCTCCACATTCTCACTTCTTCTTAGTCCCTGCAAATCAGAATAGATATGAATACCACAACCGGTATCAAGGACCCAAGAGTTAGAATGGGGTGAATTGTTAGATAAGATAGTGTAAATACCTACATGGTTGGGTTTAACTTTCCCATCCTTCACATCTTGCTGGTACTTTGGGCAGTTCCACTTCCAATGTGACTTTTCATGACAATAGAAGCATTCAACATCTTTTGGGTCAGAAGAAGGAGTGACGAAACCTTTCTTGGCTCCACTTGAAGAAGATCCATCAAGGGTCCTAGCCTTGGTGCCCTTCGAAGAGCTCTTCCTCTTCTTCCGTCTACCTTTCCCGATTGCCAAAATTGGGGCGGATTTTGGAGTAGGAGTGATAACAACCGACTTACCTTTAAGACTTGTTTCTGCAGTCTTGAGGAGTCCCTGAAGTTTGCTGAGTGTGACCTCTTCCTTATTCATGTAATATGTCATGTGGAATTGATCATAGCACGAGGGTAAGGAGTGCAAAATGATATCTATTGCAAGATCCTCAGGGAAGTTCACATTAAGCTCCAGCAACCGATCCACATACCTTTGCATTTTCTGCATGTGGCTCGTGACGGATCCTCTGTCCTTCATCATGGTTGTTATGATGGAGCAGATGATTTCATACCTCTCTTGTCGTGCACTTTGATGGTATCTTTCCATCAGATCTTGGTGCATTTCAAAAGGGTAGAAGTCCTCATAGGACTTTTGGAGTTCTGCTGTCATGGTGGCCAACACGATGCATGCCACTTTGGTAGCATCCCTTTCATGTGCCCGGAAGTCAGCAATCTCTTGGGGAGTTACAGAGAGGTGGTGGCCTGGCACGAAGTGCCAGTTTCGGTGATTTCGGATAGGGATGTGTGGTTCACATCCAGGTTTTGGAAGAAATTCCACGACGAGTTGGGTAGTCATCTGCGTTTCAGCACCGCCTTTCACCCGCAGACGGATGGCCAGAGCGCGCGGACCATCCAGACTCTGGAGGACATGCTGTGGGCTTGTGTTTTGGACTTCGGAGGTAGCTGGGATACCTACCTTCCGTTGGCAGAGTTCTCGTATAATAATAGCTATCATAAGAGCATCGACCGTCCTCCTTTCGAGATGTTGTATGGGAGGAGGTGCAGGACCCCGATATGCTGGGGTGAGGTTGGCCAGAGGGTCATGGGGAGCACCGAGGTAGTGCTCAAGACGACAGAGAAGATTCAGCAGGTCCAGAGCAGGCTTCAGACTGCTCAGAGTCGGTAGAAAAGTTATGTCGATAAGTGTCGATCAGACCTGGAGTTCCAGGTCGGAGATATGGTTCTCCTGAAGGTGTCGCCTTGGAAAGGCGTCATTCGATTCAGTAAGCGGGGCAAGTTGGGCCCAAGGTATATTGGATCGTTCAGGGTTATAGCCCGGGTGGGCAAGGTGGCTTATAGGCTGGATTTGCTAGCCGAACTCAGTCAGATACACAGCACTTTCCATGTTTCACAGCTACGGAAGTGCCTGGTGGACGACCCAACAGTGGTACCCTTTGAGGACATTCAGGTTGATGGCAGATTGAATTACATCGAGCGGCCTGTAGCGATCCTTGACCAAAAATCGAAGGATATGAGGAACAAAAGAGTATAACTCGTGAAGGTGCAATGGCAGCACCGGAAGGGTTCGGAGTGGACTTAGGAGCCGGTGGATGAGATGATGGAGCACTACCCCGAGATGTTTCAGGATCGAGCAATAGACTTCGAGGACGAAGTCTAAAATAAGTGGGGGAGATTTGTAGCACCTGATTCTTGGTACGTGTTCTTTTTATTAAATCTTTTATATTTTTGCATATTGGCCTTGGACTCGGCGAGTTAAAGGACCAACTCGCCGAGTACAAGCGGGATGAAGCGTGGAGTTTAAGTTGTGGACTCGGCGAGTCGAGTCCCGGACTCGGCGAGTAGACCCTGTTTGGGAAAAAACCCTAATCCGAGGGTTTGCACCCTATTTAAACAACTTAAATCGGCCTCCTTAGTCCCATTTGCTCCCAGAAGACTCCCATAGCAAACCCTAGCCGTTATTGAAGCAATCTAAGGCTTTAGGAGTGATTTTGGTGCTTTTGTGATACAAGGAAGGAAGGAAAAGCTTGAAGGATCGAGAGGAGGCTAGAAGGATTCAATTTTGAGCATCATTTGCTGACTTCAGAAGGTATAAAGTCTATACCTTGCTTGCTCTTTTGATAGATCCCATTTTGTTGAGTTTTAGGGCTTTTCTAAGCCATTTTGGTCACCAACCATGATTGCAAGCATGGTTTGAGGTTGATGTCTCGGATCTAGGTCCTTTGAGGGGTTACAAGGCAGAAAGGAGTGGCTTTTGCACTCAAGGAAGGCCCTATGCATTGTGAGAGCTTGTTTTAGGATCTTTTGAGCTTAAAGTCCCATGCAAGCATGTAAAGGTTGTAACTTTACGTGCTAGATCGATTGTAGAAGCTTAGATCTACATTTTGATCAAGTGTTGTACATCAGAAAGCGAAGATTCAGTCAGTGGTTATGACCAACTCGGTGAGTTCGTTCTTGGACTCAGCGAGTCCAAGGTTCTGTCCCATATCAGTTGAGGGTCAAAAGGACCCAGTTGAGTGTGGAAAGGTTTTAAGGGGGTCCCAAGGGGTGACCCAACGTTCTGGACTAAGCCATTGTTCTGGAAATTCATGGGACTCAGCGAGTGCATGAACAGACTCGGCGAGTCCAAGGCAATCTTCTTAAGGATGAAGATGGACTCGACGAGTTGTTCATACAACTCGGCGAGTCAAGGGCAGGACCTGAGTATCAGTTGATGATGAAGTCGACAAGTTGTTCATACAACTCGGCGAGTCAGATGAGGATTCAGTCGATGTTCATTTAGAAGGAAAACTCGTCGAGTCATCGTCTAACTCGACGAGTAGAGACGGGTATGAGGTCTAATGGAAGGATAGGGACTCGGCGAGTTGGCGAGCCAACTCGGCGAGTCAGGTCAACTAGAAGTTAACTTTGACTTTGACTTAGTCAGGGGGTAAAATGGTCATTTTACCCTGGGAGTAGATGTCAGTTTCTGACTAAGTGTTTTGTGGGAATTTTAGCCAGAGGATTTCCAGAGCAGCAACAGCAGTAGTCAGAGGATTCCCGCACAGTTTAGCAGCTACTACAAGGTGAGTTACCTTCTAGTAGCGGTGGGTCTACGACCACAATGCCGACCCACCAGTAGGGATCGTATGCTAGATGTTTGTCTTTGTGATATTCATCTGTGTTGTTACTACCTGATATGTTATATGCTAGCCTGTTATGATATGTTATAGTGATAGAGTTCGGTTGTTAGGACCGAAGGGTAGGTTAGGCACCCCAGATATGCCTAAAAGTATGTGGTGATATGTTTCGCTGCTAGCATGATATGTTATATGAGATAGAGGTAGTAAGAGGGGAAGAGTCCCCGAGATTTGGTTGTTAGTACCGAAGGGTAGGTCGGACACCCCGGATATGTCTGACAATAGATTATTCTATGATATATGTGATAGTAGTAGTAGGGGGTGAAATAGTCCCCGAGGTTCGATTGTTAGGACCGAAGGGTAGTCAGCACCCCAGAATGGCTCGACATGGGTAGGTCAGCGCTCCAGAATGGCTTGACATGGGTAGGACGGCACCCCAGAATGGCCGCACGGGTAGGTCGGCACCCCAGAATGGCCGTACCGGGTAGGTCAGGCACCCCAGAAATGCTTGGCAGTATGTATGATTGTAAGGTATGTGGTACGATGGGGGAACTCATCGAGCTTCGTGCTTACAATTTACAGTTTTGGTTGTAGGTACCTCTTCAGCGAAGGGGAAGGAGCTGGCGCGGTAGCAGCACATCATACACACACACTTTGGTTTTCCGCATTATGAGATGTTCTGGGATTGTACTCTGACATTATTATTATTTTCATGTTTTGGGTTTTCAGACATGAGATATGTTTTATGAAAAGATATGATCGGATGATGTCTTACTACAAATGTTTTACAAACTACTTAATTTAAATGAAATTTTTTTGGGCGTGAAAATTGGGTCGTTACGTACCCGTTCGGCTAACAACCCTCCACTAATCAAGAGTGCGGTGGATAAGAATGGATACCCAATGACGGTCATTTTACAGGCCGCTTCCTTAAACACCCCTTATAGACCAACTTCGTGAATGAGGCCTACTAACGGTAAGACGCACTCTTTACTTATACATATATAATATTAGACTTTTAATGTTATATAGTATAAGGGTGTATTTTACACTTTTAAAATACTAGGTGGTTGAATTTAATAAATTATACTTTTTACTAATTTAATTAAATATAAACCATATCATTATGAATTTATTAACTCTCTTTTAACTATACACTTAATTAATTTAATAAAATCATAAGGGTGTAATTTGAACTTTTCAAAATACTAGGGCTTTAGAATTTAACATTTAAAGATTAGAACTTTTAATCAAAAAAATTTAAATTCCAAAACTTGAGAGCAAGTTTTGAAACTTTTCAAAACATTAGGGGTTTAGAATTTAAATCTTTCGAAATTAAACTTTTAATCAAAATTTAAATTCCAAAACTTGAGGGCAAGTTTCAAATTTTTTCAAAACTATCTAGATCAAATTACAAATAATTAAATTAATCAAATAATTGGTAGTTATCTAAATTTGACCTAATTCAATTTTATGGAAAGATAATCCAATCAAATAATTCAAATAAATCAATTTTATCATATAAGACAATGATTATCTAATCAATTGACAATTATCTTCTATTTTGGCAAGCATAATCACTCCAAATCAATAAAAATCGGATTTTATCAACAAAAAACGTTTTTGGTAATTATCCCAAGCCAAAACAGCTAAAAAAAACCCGAAAAACCCTCTATTTGACCCTCAGACTCGTCGACTCAGGGCTGAACTCGTCGAGTACCCAGTGAACTCGGCGAGTCCAGGCTTCAAAAAGTGATTTTTTGCGTTTTTCAGCCATGAACGATTATGAAAGCATCAAATACATCAAACAAACAACCTAGGCTCTAATAGCAGTGATGGGTTATGAGCATTACATCAATCCTATGGTGTACTTGCAAAACCTAAAGCTTTGGATCTAGTTTGTCTAATGAACATGCAATAATCGTTCAAACCTCATAAACCCTAGATCTAGCATACAGTAATCAAATTAACATATTAATTGGGGTTTAGATCTTACCTTGATTGTTATGTAGTAATAACAATCTCAATTCCTTTTGATCTTGACCTTTGAAAGCTTAGTGCCTCAAATGTTGCACCTCTAATGGAGTCACAAACACCATATGCATCAAGATGAAGAAGGAGAGAGGGAGGAGGCACCAAAAACGTCCAAGAACCCTTAGGGATTACTTCACCACGTTTTTGGGGCCTTAGGGGTTCCTTATATAGGTAGGTGTGACATCCCGAAATTTTCACTTGTACAAACCCTACACTCAAGCACTTCAAATAAAAGTCAAATACATTTTTGTTAATTGTTAGCCGGTTTAAAGTCCGTTTGAGTGTTTTTAATATTTATTCTTCAAACGAACGAATGAAAGGAAGTACTTTCTAGAGTCTTGGAGTAGCAAACACACAATTTCACCCCTAATAAGGAGTTAACGGCCAAACTTTTGGAGTTTGAGCCGTAAACTCCCTCATGGCTGCAAACTCATGCTTACGGCATGAGTTTACTCTTCATTCTCTCATTCTCCAACTTCCTAACTCAAGAACTCCTAGCTTCTCTTTCAAGTATCATCACACTCTTCTTCCAATCTTCCAAAATGTAAGTGTTTTCTTTGTTTGATTTGTTGTTATAACCTTTCACCTAGTTGTTATACTCCATTTTATCCATGAATTCCTCATTTTTACTTAGATCTTCAATTGTTCTTCAAAACACCAAGAACATCAAGAACACACACTAGTGTTCTTGGACCTTAAACACCCAATCAAGCTTCTAGATTGTAAGTACACTTATCCTAGCTTGTTATACACTTGAAATGAGCTTTTTTACACCTAGAAAACACAAAGAAACACAAGATCAAATGTGTTTACGGCCAAGGCATGTTCTTGTGCCGTAAACCCTAATAGATGGGGCAAAGTGAGCCCTAGTCCTTTCCTTAGCTATGGATACTAGTCTAGATCACTTCCTTGAAGTGTTTAGGACCTTAAGCATAAAAAATACCATGAACATATAGATTTTACGGCCGTAAACCCATGAGGAATGGTCCATGGGGCGTAAACTCTATAAAGAGGTGTAATGGTGCCACCATGACTTCCTAAGGCTTAGACTTGAAGTAAGGATGCTTCTTTATGACTTATAAGACCTCAAAACACAAAATGGAACTTAATACCATCAGTTTGCGGTCGTAAACTCATGGGGGAAATGACCATAGGCCGTAAACTCCTTAAGGAGTGGCCCTTGGGCCATAAACTCAAATGCAAAGCCCTACACCCCTTAGATGCAACCCTAATGTACTCCCAGCACTTGAATCAAAGTGTTATCCATGTTTTAGGGTGTCTTTATTTGATTAATTAGTTGTTAATTGACTAATTGGATACTTATATGTGTCAATATCTGTTAAATAGGATCCGTGTGTGTGCTCAAGTCCTCACTTGACACTTAGCATCCTATACCATTCGTTCATCCAAACCACTCACTACAGGTGAGTTCATACCCCTTAATTAACCTTTATTATGTTTTTAAATGCTTTTATAGGGGGAATACAAGTTGAATTATACTAATTATTACATCAATCACATGTGATTAATAACTAGCATACAAATGGATTTACTATGCTTTAAACTGTCTTGTCAACAAAACTACTTCAAAATGATTTCCAAACACTTTTACATGTTAAACTCGTTATAAAACTTAGTTTTAGTTTCCAAATCTTTACTTTCAAAACTCTTTAAACTTATATACTGTCAAATCATGTCCAATACATATATGGTTATATAAGTAAGGTTTGAAGGACTTAGGATTGATAATACGCTCTATTTCATGTTCCTTGTTTGGTTGTGGACTTAGAGTCCCCTATTGTTTGTCCGAGTGTCGTTTAATCCTTAGTTATATATCATATGTATATGTATAGAAATAAAAGCTTTCTGTCTTATTTCAATACACTCAGTTATACAAACAATCTTTCTAGTAAACTATAATAGGTATAGTTTAGTGATATACTACTTACTACTTCTAGTACAATGTAACATACAAAGAGTCAGTTCATACATGAGTCAATACATACTGTAAACAATACACTACACTATACAATTGAACATACTATAAAGAGAGTCAGAGAGAACATACACTAATACATACTATTCATACACACTATATACTACACTAGAGAACTCACTATGATAAGGATTAAGAAAGACATACACTACACTATTACATACACCACATACACACTATGCAATAAAAGTGAGGCACTACCTCGAGGCATGGCATCTCCGTCATGGCTCGTCTTGTATCCAGAGTCTCCTGAAGGGAGAGCGTGAATTCGTGTATAGATCTATACTGGACTAACCGTCCTACACCTTGTTGCTAGCTACAGTGGGACCTGCAGGTCTTCGAGTGATGAATGTCATAACATCTCGACGTCTTCGAGCGTCGTGTTTCACTAGGTCGATCAAGTATGGTTACAATTACATCACATTATACCTTAATTAACAGTGGAATAAGAAGCCTTCATATCTTAATGCACGTATTTAATTTATTCGGAGCTATTAGAGCGGGATCCACTTTTTGGGGAATATGAGTCGAAGCAATAATTTGGTTTAAGGTAGTTAGTACAATAGTAGTTATAATATTATTATACTACAATACTTCATTATTTTCCCTTTGCATATACTTTGTGATCTCCTCACATAAAGAGTAATGTAAAAACTATATTTACTAATAATAGTCACATTTGGGAAAGGTACACACTTTTACAATGAACAAACATACATTACACTTGATGCCTTGGTAGAAGGCTGCTTTTAAATGGAAAATATAGGGTTTTCTAGGAAATACAAACAAACACTTACAAACATTTTACGTACTCTTACATTCGAACACTTACAAACATTTTCATACAAAACATGACACTAAAATACTCATGAACTCACCAGCTTTAATGTTGATAAACTCTTTCAAAATAACTTGTATTATCAGGTCATCAGTAGACAGATACCGATGCCAACTTTTGAGAAGATGGAGCATTTACAAGACTCATATTTTATTTTGATTCATATTTTTGGTGTCTATAACTGTACAGAACACACTTGTATTAAAATACATTATTAATGCAATGGATGATGTTGTTTGCTTGTTTACTATATTTATGTGTTGTGATATTATACATGACGTCCTCCGCCCCATAATGTTTCCGTCGTTCTTGGTTTTGGGGTGTGACAGTAGGCTATTAGGGTTTTCAACTAGGAAACCCTAATTTGACTGCTTAGGCCCTAAGTAGCCCATGTACTCCCTCCTTAGAAGCCTTGGACGAATTCTAATGGTATTCCCCATAGATTCCGTCCACTCCAACTTCTATGGAGTCCATTAGCCTAATATTCAACTATCACACAATTGACTGTTCTAGTCCCCTTTATTTAACTAATATCTTTTAGCCACAAAATTAATTCTTATTAATTCTTGAGTAATATTAATTAAACAATATGATTCCTCTTTTAATATATTATTCATATAATATATTAATAAATAATAAGTAATCCTCTTTCTCCGTAGTTCATCCTATCAGTTGCTATGGTGAAGGCAACCCGAAAGGACCATGCTCACAATCGGGTCAAGTACATACCAAAATAGTTATGGGCTTAGACACCTAATCCAACAGAAATTGCAAGTCACATCCTTTGTTGAAATCATATTTGGTCTGATTATATGCTTGAAATATGATTTTCGTCTGACTTTGGTGTGATTCTTGCTTGAAATTTGATTTTGGTCTGAATTTGGTGCAATTCTTGCTTGATATATTATGTTGGTCTGATTTTATACTTGATTTTGGTATGATTTTGTGTGATCTTATTTTTTACAGGGAATTATATGTGAAAAAGTAGAAGAATTTTTTAGGTGCCTGGTTAATCCATTTTCATATAGGTGTATGGGGGTTTAGATTTTGGCAAAAGGGCTTACTTGGTGTTATTTAGATGATGATGATGATGTTTTGAGAGAAAAATGTAAGGGATTTGGTTTATATGTGTTAAATAGGTTAAAGAGTTTGAAGTTAATAGCATGTATGGTTGGTGTGCTTGGTATGTGCTTTAAAAATTCTATGAAATTATAACATTTAAAATTGTTTTGGATTATATAAGTTGTAGTTTATTTTGTATAGTTTTACGGATTATTGTTTATTTTTTAATGTTGTGATATTATAATCTCTGGGTATCAGTTGTTATGCTTGGTGTGCTAGTGATTATGGAGTTTGGAATTGTTTTCAACTATAATTGATTCGTGTTCCTGATTCCTACTATAATAACATATTTAAAGTAATTAAAGATCGGATTGGAAAAGACTTACACAATTTTCAATTGAAGGATGTTCTAAATTTGTTATGTTTGAACTTCATCTAGATAAATATCTCATATAATGCATGTTTTTGTGCTTACTTAACAAAATACAAAACCTGAAGTATCTATATACCTTCGTTGAAACGACCCAAAAATTATGAGGTAAAATTTTCATTTTTAATTTAACATAAACATTAATTATCTCTGAGTCAACATTTAGTATCATTTTTCCAAATATTCAAAAGCTCTTTATAAGAAAACAGTTATCAGAGTACAATGTCAAAATCATCATAATGCGGAAACATAGGTGGATGCGTTGCGATCAAGTCGGGTTAGGCCCGTCCCAGAGGGTGGGCGATAGGGGCAACCTTCTAGGGCCCATATTTTCAGGGGGGCCAAAATTTTTATAGGATTTGTTATATATATATATATATATATATATATATATATATATATATATATATATATATATATATATATATGAATTATTTATGGATCATATAAGTATAAACATTCTTAATGTATAAGCCCAACAAAACTCCATTCAAACTCCATATTAGCGGCCCAAATGATTGTGATGATACTAATGTGTCAAATGAACATGATGATACTAATGTGTCAAATGATTGTGATGGTACTAATGTATCAAATGAACGTGATAATACTAATGTGTCAAATGAACGCGATGATACAGATGTGTTTAATGATTGTGATGATACAAATTTTAATAATCCTTTAGATATTTATGACCCTAGAAATTGGAATGTTCTTGATAATAAAACAAGAGATATTCTAATTGAAAAGGAGCCAATAAGGGAAATGAATCTTGTGTTTCCAAAGGATAAACTATTTAGACATTTCTCTTATGTTTTTTATACCCAAAAAATAAATAATGGTGAGACACGAGATCGGAACTGGCTAGTTTACTCAAAGTTTTTGGATAAAGTGTTTTGTTTTTATTGTAAACTTTTTAAATCTACTAATCAAAAAGGTTTTTTTTTAGCAATTGAAGGATAGAATGATTGGAAACATCTTAGTGTTCGATTTAAAGAACATGAAAGTAGTAATGAACATCTGAGTTGTATGAGTTATTGCAATGAAGCAAAACAACGATTGAATAAAAACCTTACTATTGATAAAGATTGACAACAAGAAATTTTAAAGGAAAAAGAGCGTTGGAGACAAGTTTTAAGAAGAATAATTGCTGCTGTGAAATGTTTGTCTAAATATAATTTGGCTTTTCGTGGTTCTAACTCTAAACTTTATGAAGATAGTAATGGTAACTTTTTGGGAGCAATACAAATGATGGTAGAATTCGATGGTATAATGCACGATCATGTTAGACGTATAGAAAATCAAGAAATTCATTATCATTATCTTGGCCCCAAATTCAAAATGAACTTATTTCTCTTTTAGGCCACATAGTTATTAAAATAATTAAAGAGACAAAATATTTTTCTATAATTCTTGATTGTACTCCAGATGTGAGTCATCGAGATCAAATGACTTTAATTATAAGATGTGTAAATTTGTCTTCTAACAAAATACAAGTTGATGAATATTTTTTAGAATTTTAAAAAGTTGATGATACTTCTGGTTTGGGACTTTTTAATGAGTTATTAGATGCATTAAATTGTTAGATCTTGATGTGAATGATGTAAAGAGGCAAGGTTATGATAATGGTATAACATGAAAGGAAAACACCATGGGGTTCAACAACGATTTCTTGAAATTAATCCTATAACTTTATATATGCCATGTGCTTGTCATAGTCTAAACCTTACCGTTTGTGACATGGCACTTTCTTGTGGTAAAGTTGTTTCTTTTTTTGGTATTGTTCAACGCTTATATTCATTATTTTCTAGTTCTATTAAAAGATGGAAAGTATTATTAGATAATGTTCCAACTTTAACTATAAAGTCTTTATCTAATACTCGTTGGGAAAGTAGAATTAAAAGTGTTAAAGCTATTAGATTCCAAGCTCCTCAAATACGATTAGCTTTGCTAGAATTGGCTAAATCATTTGATGACCCAAAATTAAAAAGTGAAGCCAAAATTTTAGTTAAAGCTATTAAGAGTTTTGAATTTTTACTTAGTACGGTTATTTGGTATGAAATTTTATTTTCTATTAATATGGTAAGTAAAAAAGTGCAATCTAAATCTATTTGTATTGATGTCGCTATTAACCAATTACAAAATGTAATCACATTTTTTAAGAAATTTAGAAATGAAGGGTTTGTTTCAAGCATAAATATTGCTAAAACAATTGCTTTAGAAATGGGTGTTGAACCTACATTTCCATATAGGCGTAATGTCACTAGAAAGAAATTTTTTGATGAAAGTGATATTGAAGAAGAAGAAATACAATCACTAGAAGAGTATTTTAAGATTAATTACTTTTATGTTGTTGTGGATGTTGCAATTGTTTCACTAAATACTAGATTTGAACAATTAAAACATTTTGAAAGTATATTTGGATTTTTATCTGATTCAAAGATTTTAAAGTCATTAGATGAAAATAAGCTTAGAGAGTGTTGTATAAAGCTCGCAAATACTTTTTCTAATGACATTTTTTCTGATGTGGATTCAAATGATCTTTTTACAGAATTAAAATTTTTGCAAAAGACTCTTCCTAATGATATTAAATCTGCAGTTGAAATTTTAGAATTTGTTAAAGTCGAGGATTGTTACCCAAATGTTTTTATTGCATATAGAATCTTATTAACTATTCCTGTAACTGTTGCATCTGCAGAGAGGAATTTTTCAAAGTTGAAGTTATTGAAGAATTACTTAAGGTCATCGATGTCACAAGAAAGGTTGAACGACTTGGCAATTCTATGTATAGAGAAGGACATGCTAGACAAGATTGATCTTGAAGATATTATTAATGATTTTGCATCTCAAAAAGCTAGAAGAAGTATTTTTCTTTAAATTTTTGTATTTTTGTTACGGAAAATGTTATATTAAGATGCTAGTACAGATAATTATTTTCAATTAATGAGTTATTATAAAAATGTTGATGAATTTATGTATTATAGGGGCCTTTTTTCATTCTCACCCTGGGCCCAAATTATGTTTGGAACAACCTTGAGTCGGGTCATTCCCTTCCGAACCGGAAGTACCTGAAATCAGAACCACAAAATCGTAAGCACAAACTTAGTGAGTTACCCAAAATACCACATACCACACATAATATTCATATACTGGGCCCCCGCCCTTTAACGAGCCCCGCCCTACATCGAGCCTCGCTCTCTATACTGATATGTCAATCCCCAGGCCCCGCCTGACACTGGGCCCTGCCCGATACATATCTAAGCATATAAATATATAACCATACAAAAACATGCGATGATCACAAAGACTATACCATACCATACAGTCATCGAGCCCCGCCCAGCATCGGGCCTCGCCCGGTAAGCATAAAACACATACTGATAACTAGCATACAATATACTCATCAGGCCCCCTGGCATCGAGTCGTTCCCGATAAGCATACCATTGCATAACACTTGCAAGAGTCACGCAGACATCTAGCATCCTAACATATAAACCATGGGCCTACATTGGTGCCTTCGACCCACTAAACACAGTGAGGAAACTCACCTCAATCCGATGATAAACAATGACTGCTCGGGTCGTTGAACTGGATGACTTCGCACCAACTAACATTAAATACAAAACTCAATCAATAATCAACCCGAAACCCAAATTTCAAGTCCCACTCCATAAACTAACTTCATAAAGGGTAAAATATCATTTTACCCTTTCCTCATTTGACCCAAAACCAAGTCCCATCCCAACTACACCAAAGTCCTAAGATGGCAACCCAAGCCCAATATGGCCCAACTTCCTAATTGGGGCTAAAAACTCTCATGGGACCATTACCAAGAAAGTCCTCAGCCTAACCATGGCACAAAAACAGAATCCCAATGGCCCAACAAGGCCCATACTAAAAAAGGACCAATATTGCAGAATAGGGGAGTACGTCCTGCATGCTCGACCATGATGCACAAAGTACAAGTACCTGATGCACAACCTAGCATTACACTGAGCGTACCTTCTCGTACGCCCAACATACTCGTCAAGAGTCCAAAACCCACATTTAGCTCTTAATAGGTTAAGCCAAGATGTCCAAAACATAGATATGGTCCCTAGACAAGGTCTTCACCAATAAAGTTGCCAAATTTACTCACATACGTGCCTTAATGGGACTCAACACTTAAAAAGGAACTTAATAAGGGTCTTAATACTTGCATGGACCAAAAAATCCCATAAAGTTTTCATTTTTATGAACAAAGGACCTTATTGGAGCTTTGATCTAACATCCACCACTTCAGGAGTAGATCAAAAGCTCACATTTACTTCAAGGGACTCAAAAATACCAAAGAAACACCACAAAGTAGATCCAAACAAAATTATCATCAAGGTATAAGCTTTTTACCTTAGAAAGATTGCAAATGGGAAGATACTCTTGGATCTACAAGCTCAAGCCATTCCTCCAAGTGTTCCACTTCTTCTTCTTCACCACAAAACACCCACAAATCACCGTCCAAGCTCAAAATCACCACAATGTACTTAGGGATTGAATCTAGGGTTAAAAAGGGATGGAGGCTGAAGGTATGAAGGTTTGGTGAAGAGATAATGAGCTTAAATATGGTCCAACACCGTCATTTAGGGTTTAAATGAATTTGGAGTACGCCCTACGTACTCCCATTACGCTTACCATACTCCTCTCAAGTGTCGCAATCCATATGCTTAGTACACTCAGTGTACACCAATGTACGCCCAACGTATTGGCCTTAGCACTAATATGCCCCGCATACTCCCTATGTACGCCCCTTGTCTAGGGTTAGCCTTAAGCCCTACAATCTTCTGAAGATCATAACTTCTTCGTTATAAGTCTGTTTCCAACGATCCTTATATCCACGAAGAGGTAACAAGAAGCTCTACACTTCTATCAACTCATACTTGCCTTAAAAATTCCCAAAAAAAATACAATTTCCATAAAGCCCGAATTGACACTTTACCAAAATACCCCTTGTCTCCAAAACACAAATCGAGCTCCCGGATCATCCAAATTACATAACTCACACCCAAATGGGTCTAAATCACATTCCCTCAATGGCCCCAAGCCTGATAATACCAGATCTTCGGGTCACCACCCCGCTTTAGGAAACGATTCAGAACAGGGCGTTACATTTGTTTTTTGTCCACTGATGCTTTAGAATTTCTACTTTTACGATTATCATTAAACATATGTCTTTGGACTATTGATGCTTTAGCATATCTACTTTATAGATGCGTGAGTGTGTTGACTTGTTGAAGTTGATGAAAGGGGATCTGTGAGAATAAGGATTAAGAGATACATAAGAAGCAAGAGGATTGTGGTTTTAGAAAATAAAGTAAATGACTAAATACAAGCCGAGAACATGTAACTATTGGATTAAGTGTCTAAGCCCATAACTATATTTGGTATGTACTTGACCCGGTTGTAGCATGGTCCTTTTGGGTTGCCTTCAACAAAGCAACTTGACTGGATGAATTATAGAGAAAGAGATTATTATGGTTTATTAATATATTATATGAATAATATATTAAACGAGAAATCATATTCTTTAGTTAATATTGTTCAAGAATTAATTAGGAATTAATTTCGTGATCAAAAGATATTAATTAAAACCTAGGGGACTAATATTGTATTTATTGGATAGTTGCAAAGTAGGGTAAGGAAACCCTAGAGATAGGGTGGACGAATTCTTGGGGATAAGCTCTTAAGAATTCGTCCAAGGTAGGGATTCCAGAAGATTCTTATGGGCTGCTTAGAGCCTATGCAACCGGATAAGTGTTTGACTAAAACCCTAACTCCTCACCTATATAAGGACCCTCCTAGCTACCAAAATCGGCTACATATAACCCTAAGAGTTCTAGGAACCAATTTTTAGCCTTTCCTTCTCTCTCTCTCTCTCTCTTGCCTTCTTCGATTGTTTTGGTGTTTGTGATCTATTAGAGGCACAACATTTGAGGTGCTAAGGTTCTCAAAGGCTCAAGTTCTTCAAAAAACAATCAAGGTAAATTTCTAACTAGTTTATTATATATGATTTTGATTTTTATGATATCCTAGATTAGGGTTTAGCAAGTCTTGGACAATTATGCATGTACAAGTAGAAAAACATAGATCCAAGCATTAGGGTTTGCATGAACACCATAGGAATGTTGTTTTTCTCAAAACCCATCAGTAACATCCATTTTCCAAGTAATATTTTTTCCCATTTTAATTATTTTAATTATAAATTATGAAGGTTTTGGGTGGGCCATGATGTGGTGGCTATTAAGGCCCCAAGACATGACTATTGTCCGATTAAGAACGCGGACCTAGAAGTGTTACGACGTGGCAGCCTAATTGCCACGGTGTGGTGGTCAATTTTGGTGAAAAACCTAAATCTTCGGTTTTGAACCCTATTTAAGGGTACTGACTCCTAGGGCCGTCTTATTTGTCAGCCTCCATTCTCTGAAATCCACCTAAATCCTAGTCTATTTGTGTGTATTTTGAGTGTGTGAAGCCATTTTTGTGAAGTTTGAAGAAAGAAGAATTTCATCTTGTGGTTTGTTAGCTTGGTTCCAACTTATATCCAACAACTTCATCTCATTTCATACCTTGTGGATGTAAAATTCTCAATCTTGCTCTTTGTTTCTCTAGAATTTATTCTATGTCTTTTTATGAGATTTTTAGTCCCAATCTTCTTGTCCTTGGATTTTGAGTATACTCTAGAGCCTTTGGGTGCATATTTTGGCTTCTAGACCATGGTGTTGGTTGGAAAGTGGTCTTGCATGAATCATTTTGGTGTTTATGCATATGGTGCAATCATTAAGAACTTTAGAGTAGAGATCTTGACTTATTGGTGTGTCTTAATGGATAAAGTTGGAAACTTTATCCATAAAGACATTGTAGAGATTCAGATATGAACTTTGGAACTTCTGAGATTAGGAGTTAAGAGTTTAATCCATTAAGTTATCCATGTTCAGTTTTCCACGGCATGGCGACTTGCTTGCCACGACGTGGAGACTGGTTTGGTCGTGACTACGTTGTTTGGATTTTGGGACGGTGTGGTAGCATGTCTACCACGATGTGTCAAATAGATTTTGATCGAGATTAAGTTGAATGACCATGTGGTAGCCATTGGTTGGCCATGACGTGGAATGCAGCTGGAGTTGACTTTGACCTTGACTATTGTCTTTTTTATATGGGTTGAATTTTAGTCAAATGACTAATTTTAGAAGGTAAAATGAGAGTTTACCTTGTATGATTCATTAGGAGGTGTGTAGCATCCATATTTCTACAGTGTGAGTGTAACACCCATAAAATTCACGCCAAATTTAAACTTTTAATACTAACTAAAGAGTCAAATAGTAATTGTTTTTAAAAAACATTTCCAATTCATTTATTATCAAAGTGTCACAAAATAGATCATGAGGATGAGGAGCGGTACGGTCACGCCTTCGCCTTCCCTTGCTCTCCTGAAGTACCTGAAACAATAAACTGAAAACTGTAAGCCCGTGGGCTTAGTGAGCTACCCCTAAGATACCAATACCACACTGGCAGAACCATAGCCATAACGATCAATCAAACAACATACATACTGGGCCATCAGCCGGACTGGTCCGCCCTACTGGGCCTACAGTCTATCTGAATCTATCCTAAGCCTTCGGCATGACTGGTCCACCGCGTGGGCCTACAGTCTCCCCGGACCACTCAGAGGGTGTGTTGGCCTTCAGCACAAAGCAAGACCGCCTCAACCCAACCAACAAGCAACTAACCATGTACGCATACTAACATATACTGGCATGTACACATAGCAATCATATATATCTCATTGACCATCAATCATAGAGTTTCACTCATAGCTAGAGTATCGACCTAACAGGTCACTAACATACCAATCCTCACGGATCATAAAAGCATAACATATTATCTATCCTGATTCCGACCCTATAGATCAAGATCTTATGCTGCATACCATAACTACCGATCTCTAGTATAACAACCATCCTAAACAGGATAAATTCTAGCAAAGCAATAACATAACACCCATCCTATACCAGGATGAAATCTAACATGGCAATAACAAAGCAACCATCCTAACCCAGGATGTAAATCATAAAGGGCCGGCCTTGGTGCCGTAGACCCTATCGATATAGTGAGGATAAGTCACCTCGTAGATGTCGATAGAAATGCAAACTCCAACTATCGGATCACTTGACACCGGCTCCACCACCTATAACCATAGCACAATATACACATAAGTTCATACCCTTATCAGACACCCCATAACCTCTTAGAAATTCCTGATCAAGGTCAGAGTCCTCAGTCAAGGTCAACAGTCCATGTTGACCTCTACTCGCCGAGTGCACTCGGCCACTCGCCGAGTTCATGGAGCACATTCCAACTCGTCGAGTCACCGGAGTGACTCGTCGAGTTCCTTCGAATCCCGATCGATCCTTAAGGTCCACCCGTCGAGTTTCCCCCTGCACCTCGACGGGTACACACGCAAGTCTATCCAAGGGAAAAGTCATCGGACTCACCGAGTTGTTCTTCAACTAGTCGAGTTTTATGGCGATCTTCATCGGACTCGCCGAGTTGTTCATCCAACTCGCTGAGCTCAATGATCATCTTCATGGGACTCGCCGAGTCACCCTTGCGACTCGCCGAGTCCATTCAGTCCTCTTTCCATACAGATTTGTTTTGAGCAATGCAGCGGCTCCAAATCACAAATCCAAGCTTCTAGGGCATACTTATCACGTAAAGTTGCAAACTTTACGTACATGTATGGCTATATGGGCTCCAAAAGTCTATTTTAAGTTCTTAATGGAGCTTCTAGTCCAAGAGGGACTTCATCTACAACCAATACAACAACTATATGACTGTAGCACCCAAGGAGGGTCCATATCAGAAGTTACAACTTCAGATCTAGCCTATAGCTCAACATCCCAACTTGAAAATCCATAAAAAGCCCTAGAACTCAACAAGAGGAAAGAAAAGGAAGTAAGAATGGCACTTTGATACCTTCAAAGGATGCTAGCTGAGGCAAAACCCATTTCCCCATCCTCTATTGCTTCAATTTCCTTTGCACTCTTAACTCCCTTCCTCCAAAATCCTCTCTTCCAAGCTTCAAAACCCCTCCAAGGCACACACACACACACACGAATAAGGGTTAGTAAGGGCTCTCAAAGACTGTAAGGAAGCCCAAAGGAGGCTGAGGCTCCTTTAAATAGGGCACAAACCCTGGGATTTAGGGTTTCATCTGCCAGCTCCTACTCGCCGAGTCCCAATAGTGGACTCGCCGAGTAGGTCACTAAAGACGCATTCTCGTCGATTAGAGCTTTATCCAGAAATTCATAATAAAGAAAAACCTGAGGATCGGGGCGTTACAGTGAACCTGTTAGCTATTGACTACATTTGTGAGGTGAGTCTTTCCACTGTACTATGTCAGATGCTAGGTATCACTGTGACCCTTGCATGTATGTTGGGTGGGGCTCGTTTGTATGTTGGGTTGGACATGTTATGTGAATTGTGTGGGGCCCATTATATATGATGGGCAGGACCTGATATGTATGTTGGGCGGTGTAACGCTCGCAAATCCAGGCTAGTCAATTTAGAGGCAATAGAGGTCGAAAACGACTTTTCGACAAAATATTATTTAGAATAAATAATTTTAACAAAGTTGTAGAATATGTCACAAGGTTTCCGTACATATAAAGAACGTCGATATTTGAGTTATAACGAAGAAGTTATGGCCCGTCGAAGTTTTACGGCAAAACCGGCACGACACCAGGAGACGTAAATTGTGAATTTAAGATGGAGGACTTTTTAGCCTTATTGATCTAAACCAAAGTTGTAGTATATGTTAAACCGAGAACATCCATAAAAAGAACGCCCAAAACTGACTTCATATGAGGAAGTTATGATTTTTCTAAGATTTGGCTTAACAGTGCACGACCCGAAACTCGAATTTTAGTTTAAGCGGTTTTTGGCTTACGCGGCCTAAATGAGATTTGAATATCTCATTAATAGGAACTCAACGGTAAAAAGATAGATGAAAACGGAGTCCGTGTGAAGGAGTTACGAATTCTTCGCGGTCATTTAACAGTCTAAACGCCTCCTACTGTTAAATTTGAGATCGGTCGAGAATTAGACGACGGATTCTAAATGAAAGTTGTAGATATTTATTTTACCTACGCGTTGAAAAAACGAACGTCGAAAACGGAGCTCATATGCGAGAGTTATGATTTTCTAAGTTTGAAGGCTGATACGCGATAAGGGGTGACGTGGCACCACCTGAATTGGACACGTGGCACCACCAGAAGGCTGCCACATGCCCCAACTCTGCGAGTCCATCAGGAATTCAACCTATAAATAGAGGTGCCGGGCATTCCAACTTCCTCACACCTCACCCTTCAACTTTCTCTCTCTAGTTTCTCTCTCTAACCTTCCTTAAGCCCCCTAAAGTCTAGGTAAACCCCCTAGCACCCGAAGGAAGCCCTGAGGCTCCCGAAGCCCCAAGAAGAGAGCCTTTCGGCTCGGGAACGCTGCTCCAACAAAGCTTGGTTTTCTTTAAAATCCGCTGTAAGTGAGCTACGCTTACGCAATTTTTAATATAGCTTTCATGTTATTAGGTCCTTAAAATAATTATTTGGGCTATTATTATGAGTTATATTGGGTGTTATTTAACGCTTATATAATAATAATAATAGCTAGACTATTAATTTGTCGCGGTTGTCGTTAGACTAAACTCTAGTGGTAATGATACTAGGTTTTGTCCGAGGGAAATTGTTTTAACAGTAACGAAGTGTTGTCTGAGTACCGAGTCATCACCTTATCAAGTGAGTGCATAGTTACTTTCATCTTACACATAGATATGAAGTATTTTACATAAATTACGTGCTATGCGCGCATATTATCTGAATACTTGTTGTCTATGCTGGATGAATGATTTTATACATGTTTTAAATGATTTAAACTGTATATTTATTTTATATCTACAAATATGTTGGGATAAAACATGGGTAGATGAAATAGTTGGTGTGTGATGAAATAAAATAATGAGAGATAGGTGATGATAGGAAGGTGAGGATAATTAGGTGAGGATAGATAGGTGATGATGAATCGGTGATGTAGGATACTACAACCTTGTCCGACAATTTGGAGATGTAGTCATCTACCAGAGTATATATGGCGACCACGAACTATTATAGACAACCCTGTGGAAACACCAGCAGGATCATAACCGGTAGGTGATGAATTACGAGTTCAGGCGATGTTGTAACTACGTATTCATGTGATGATACTCTAACCCCTTTACTATGAATTACGAGTTCAGGCGATGTTGTAACTACGTATTCATGCGATGATACCCTAACCCTTAGTGGTTACGTATTGAGGGAGTAATCCCTGAATCAATATTGTCTAGGCGATGTAGGCGATGATCCTTAGGGAAAGTCCTTAGGAACAAACATAAAAGGAGATGTGATGTAAGGAGATGAGAGGTAAAATAAGATGTAGGAGACGACCCTTAGGATAAATCCTTAGGGAGGGTACTTAGGAATAAAGAAGATAATGGGGATGGGTAATTGGGTTAATTGTTTGATGATTGAACATAATAATTATATTATTGTGGGTTAAAAACCCTATGTACTCACCAGGTTTCCCAACCTGACCCACTCATTTTATTTATATCACAGGTGTTGTTATGAAGTCACATTACACTTAGAGATTAAAGAGATGTAGATCACTAGTGTAAATAAATGTAAGTTCTGTTTATGCTTATGTTTTTGTATTGACGATGATATCCCAAACGTTTTAAAATGAATAAAATACGTTTCTTCGAAAATGTTTTGATAATGTATTTAACATATTTTTCTGGGAACAAATTCCGCAACATTTTTATGAAAAGAAGTACTCTGGTTTTTACAAAGCATAAATAAAATCGGTCTTTTCTGGCTGTGAAAATGGGGATGTCACAGACGGGGCTCGTTTGAATTGAATGGACGGGGGCCCGATATGTTGAGAGGGGGCCCGTATGGTTATATGGTATTTTGGGGAACTCACTAACCTTTTTGCATACAATTTTACGGTTTAAATGTTTCAGGTACTTCTGCTTCCAAACAGAAGGGTCCGACTTTATCACACAACATCATCTGGAGTTTATTCTGCAATATCTATTTGATCCACTCCGATGTTTGAGAACACTTTATACATTGATTGATTTTGAAACAAATGATTGTATTGTTTTTGGGTGTTTTAAAACTGAAATATTACTAGTATCTTTAGGACGTTACAAGAACATTAAAAATTGATTAAAATAGTAAATTGGGTAAATATTTTAAAATTTTATGAAATGTATAAATGATGTTTTAAGCGTTTTAAGAGTGTATAATAGTCGATTAATAAAATAATGCTTTAAAATATTTAAAACTATAGGTTTCTGAAACTATGATACTTTGAAAGTTCTATGAGTTGTAAATATGATGTAAATTAGGTTTGGAAAATATTATATTTTGATATTTAAGAAGGGTATATACGAAACTTATGCTTGATTTAAACTTCAATTTTTTTTAGCGACATGCAGACTGTAAAAACAAATAACTTTTTTCTTGCAGGCTAAAGAATTTTAATCCACCTATTCTTCTATATATGTGGTCTGCAGATTTCATAAGTTTTACCTTTTCAAAATCAAACACCACTTCGTCTTCAACCTCTTGTTTACTGTGTGAGACGTTGTTTATACGTTCATGTCTAAAACGAGTAAATTGTTGTATTAATCATGTATACTTTTCTCAGTTCTATTATTGATTATGTTTGAGTTCATACACATGTTAGATTTCTTGTATAGGATTTGAGTGAGATTTTTTTTGTTGTAAAAGTAACCGAAGATAATTGTTAGAAAAGACTCTTCATCTTGGTGTTTTGATGCATTTTGGTAACGTATAAAATAGTAATATTTAATATATTTAATATCCAGAATATCTATTGGAATCATATAACAACCCATTTAACTAATTACTTACTTTTAACCATATAATCATTAATTTATTTTAAAATCCATAACATTAAGTTTATGTACATGTCCTATTAGCTAGAGTATAACTCTTCATCAACTAGGGTTTTATCCCTAATTCCATTAGTATAGATGAAATCAAGCACTTCAATTATGAAATGATGATTATTCGGTGATACATTACAAGCTTTCTAGCATTAAAACATACACAAAGCTTAATAATCATCAAATTCTAATTTCTCTCCAAAACTAGGGCTTATAAGTCCACAAGGTCCATCAATCCAAATCAACCAATAGAGTAGAGATCAAAGCTCGGATTCATAAACTAAATAGTAGATAGAACTTATTGCATTGATTTTAAACTCCTAAATCTCCATAAATTTTGGATTTGGATTGGAATCCAAACCCTAGATCAATCTTTGATAAGAGATAGAGACGATTTTATACCTTTAAAGCTTCACGCCTTGTTCCCGAGTTCTACTTAAGGAGAGAAATGGGAGGATACGGAGGGAAAGTGAGGGGTGTCGAAGGAAAATCGTGTTCCCGAGTTTCATTAATGGAAGAAAAGTGAGGGGAGGGGAAGGATTTTGGAGTCATATTTTCCTTCCAAATTTTCCTCCCAAATTGGGCGGATTTGGGAAGAAAGTGAGGGGAAGGAAAATTTTATGTTTTATTTTCTTTTTCCTCCTAACTCGGGAACACAAAAACTTAAAATTTTCCTTCAATTTCCTTTCATTTCCTTCAAACTCAGGAACACGGAATAATGAATATTTTCCTTCACCTCCCTTTCTTTCCGTCAAAATTTTCTTTCCCTTTCTTTTAATGAATTTAAAAAAAAAACTCGAGAACAAGGCGTCAATGATGTAAACCTAACTTCAATTCCTCCAAATACATCTTGAATTCACTTCTAACTCCTTGGATCTCATGAAATCACCATTTCTCCTCACACAAACTATCTAGTTCGATTGATGCTTTTGGGATACTTGAGAAGACTTCCAACTCTCTCTCTCTCTCTCACACACACACACACACATACTTTTTCTTTCTCTAATATATGCCCTAATTACACATTTAACCCTTAATCTTCTTAAGTTCACTTTATGATTATCATTTTAAGTGAAAATAACTAGTCATCTTAAATTTACTCATTTAGTCCCCGTCACATTTTATGGCATAATTAGTCCCGAGCTAACTACGTTGGTCAACTACCAAGTCAACACTAATTTACCTAATTTATTCATATTTAACGTTTTTTCTACGACATGTTTTAAATATAAAGCTAAATACTAATGACTAGTTTTCTTCTCTATTTATAGAAAAAAAAACTTTATTTTACATAAAAAGACTATTATTACCTAGCTATCACACATCATTATAGGACGTATCCTGCCTCAATAAAAAAAAACTTATGTGTCCCATGAATATTCTCATGCCAAGCATTGTATTAGCCCATCACCTCTTGACTTAAGGGGGGATATTAGAGTTATACAACACATGTCACAACATAATAGTGTAAAGATTGAAACCTTGGTTATTTGGTGTATATACTTTCATTTTCGATTGTAAATTATTTGCATTATTTGTACTTACAAATAAATGAACGGGGGATGATTTTCTCAAACCCTACAACTTTCCCAAAAAAACACTCATATGGGCTAAAGGTTATAGGCTTATATGAAGGAGAAAAGTATTTGGGTTGGGCATTCCGAAACAGAAGTTGGAGATCGAAGACTTTCAAAAATCATGATCATAACAAGCCCAATTTAGAAAGGAAGTGGTGGAATAAACAGTTTAAGACCAAAAAGATACAAAATTGAATAGAACACAGACTGATTTCAGTCTTGAGATCTCTTCTTATGCTCAAAATCAGCTCTGTTCTTTGAATATCTTCAGAGAAACAATGTCATTATTCTTCACATCGAGCAACAATAACCTCATAATCCACGCAGCACTTTCTCTCTTCCTCACTCTCATCTTCTCCTTCATCAAGATCCCATCCTTCTTCCTTCATGGCCTCCACACTTACATCCACCCTGATGACGTCGCACCCCCAAACCCCAACTCCTCCGGTATCAAAGCCGCAATCCGAAGGCCGGGTGACGCCACTACTGGTGAATTGAAACCAAGGAAGAAATCCAATAAGTTTGAATTTGATGAAAACAAGGCTCAGATCTTTAGACTCAAACTCAATCACAATCACCTCCAATCAAGGCTGTATTTCGATCAGTTTCGTGGGGTTTTCAATTTCACCATCGTCGCATCTTCTTGCTTGTTGCTTCATAACTTTTTACCTTCATCAAAAGATTCCTCTGGGGTTCTGCCAAATGGTACATTGATTCCAATCCTGTTAGGGCTTTTAGGGCTTGTTAGAGTATTCGTCACGATTGCTAGGGTTTCTTTCGAGCGATCTGCCTCCAAGAGTTCTGAAAAACAATTGAGTGTTTTCGTCGGGTTTTCCGCGACTGTAATCGCCTTCCTCATCGTCCTCCAAGTTTTTCCCAATTGGGTTTTCGATTTTCCGTTTGAATCTCTCGATGGGTATGGAAAATTTTGCACCGCCGTATTCATGGGCTCCCTCGCCGGACTGTTATACGTTCCGGCAACTAAAACCGCTCGCGCCTACTGGCTTGGAACAGATCAGATTCGCTGTAATTTATCGATGATTCACTGCGGATGGTTTGGAAGAACACTACTTCACATCACCTACTTATTAGCGATCTTCACTTCATTGCTTTGGATTAACCCCTTTTCCGAACTCCTTGTTAACAAAAACATCGACACAAACAAACGATCACAATCAAATCATTCACCCAACATTCAACACAAAGATCGTTTAGTTGGCAACGTGGGTATGTCAAGATCCGATTTCAACAACTTCCGGCTATGGTGTATGCTAGCAACCGGAGTTTTACAAATGCTAACATTTCGGGCGAATGTGCAAATGTTTTTGAACGAAGCAGTGTTATCATGGTACCAAAGATTACATGCAAGTAAGTTCCCTGATTTGGATTACAGTCGAGCCAAAGTGTTCCTCCATAACCACTATTTGTGCCTTGCTGCTCTGCAATTCTTCTCGCAGCCTGCTTTTGTTCTCCTCTTTCTTGGTTTATCACGAATCAATGATAATGTTCTTGATCACTTTCCAGCTTTGTGTAACATGATCCCATGTTCTGCTTTGATCAAAGAAATGGGTTTGTTTATGGCCTGGTGGGTTGTTTTCATTTGGTGTATTTTTGTTTCAGTTAATCTTGCCCTATATAGAAATGGGATTATGTATGTTTCTTAATGGTGTTCTTTTTTCATTTTCGTATCTACGACTGTTGTAGATTACGTGGATCCATAATTTGGCTAGATTTTGGTTGTAGAGTTTTGTGTTATTAACAAAATTCTTCCATTTTTGATCAATTTTTTTACTATTATTGTGATAGTTACTTGTGTTCTTTTGTTGATTATGCTGTTTCTTTTTCGAACTCAATACTAATGTTGCCTTGTAGGATCATATGTCGTAATTGTTCTCGCAAGGGTCTTTTTGTCATTATGCTATGTATAGTTCTTGGCTTTTAGTTGTATATAATCTAACCACAATTAACTTTAACAATGTCTTGTAATAGTTGCTAATAGATAAAAGGTTAAATGCAATGAATAGCAAAGTACTTTCATTAATTTTTTATTGACAAAACTTCAAAAATGGTCCTTGTGGTTTTCGAAAATATCAAGTTTAGTCCCTGAGTTCAGAAAACCTCACAGATGGTCCCTGTGATTTCAAAACTTTTAGCAAATGGTCCTTTTCGCTAACTCCATTAGCTTTTGACCGTTAAGTGAAGGGCATTTTTGTCTTTTCACTATTACAGGGACCATTTTTGAAGTTTTGGCCTTATTTAAAAAAAAATTATTATTTAATATTAAAGGTCTCTCTCTCTCTCTCTCTCTCTCTCTCTCTCTCTCTCTCTCTCTCTCTCTCTCTTCGGCCAATAAATCAGTTCTTGTTAACATCACCAATCGTGAAGTTCTTATTTACATCTTACCGATTGTGAAGTTCTTGAAGCTAATTGATGTGTGTTCTTCAAGATCTGGTGGAGTTTTTGTTTAACGGTGGTGTTGGATTCCTCTCGTCATTAAGATCTCGATATCCATATTTGATTTCAGTTTCAAGATGGTTGATTCCTTCCCATTGTCAACGTCGCAGAGTCCAAAGTCGATTTCAGTTTTGCGGTAGTGGTCTTCATCGACGATCGATCTAGGTGGTGGTAACTAATATTCATCATTAAGTGATTCAAGATTGTTTAAGGGCACCTTACAGTTTATCCATATGATTTGATTATAAACTCATACATAAGAAACTTTGTAGATCCCCTTATGATGAAACCATGTAAGCCAACCAAGTTTCGATGATGGATTTGTGCAATAGCTGTAACTTCTGCTCTTAACCACCCTTTTCCTTCAAACATCCTTTCCAGTCGAAAATTCACCGCCAGTGAAGGTTACCGAGTGAGAAAGAGAATCAAGAGAGAGAGAGTGTGTGTGTGTGGGGGGTGGGGGGGGGGGGATTAGAACCTTAAAATACAGACATGGTTGATGAATATAAGAGGTTGAAGTCGATTTAGAGATGGGTTTGTGAGTTGATTCAACCACCATAAAGGTAGCCAACCAAGTTTCGAGATATCTTTGGGGGTATAACATACGCTGCGTTTCTTGATCTTGTTGATTGGTTGCAGAATAAAGATGAATAGAACGTGATGAACGGAAAAGATCATTTTCTCGTTGGAGGAAGAATCACTTGGGATTTCAGGAGATTAAGCAACAAAGACACCGATTGGAGAAACAAGTTCTTATTCTTACCAGCTTCCAGGATCATGTAAGTTCTTCTCATAGAATCAATTTCATTTAATTCAGACAATTTCGCCATTCTATACCCTACTTGCTTCCATCCATCAAAAGATTTTGATGTTTTCACTTGGCAAAACCGGATGATGAAACTTGACCGGAAATGGCTGTTCTGTTTAGCCGAAGTTCCACATCCAGGTAACCCGAAATCAATTCGAAGTCTTTTAATCGATCAATGGAAGAATTCGAACTCGGGAAGCTTTTAGATTGTGGAAATGGTGGTTTTATTGAAGAACTTAATGGAATAATGCGTTGTTAGAAGAAGAAGAAGAATAAGATGAGGAGACTGTGGGTGCTAATGAATGGGATCCTTTTTTTCTCTAACCCGAAACAACAAACTTGATCATAACTGCACAGAGATGTAAATTGGGTTATACTTCTTCTCTTGAAGAACTATGATTCTTGATTACTAGTTGTTGATTTTTTGAAATGACGAACATGAACTCAGACATGAATTGGAATGGTGGGTTTTTGATTTTTGGAATCGAGAGAGAGAGAGAGAGAGAGAGAGAGAGAGACCTTTAATATTAAATAATATTTTTTTAAATAAGGGCAAAACTTCAAAAATGGTCCCTGTAATAGTGAAAAGACAGAAATGCCCTTCACTTAACGGTCAAAAGCTAACGGAGTTAGCGAAAATGACTATTTGTTTAAAGTTTTGAAAGCACAAGGACCATCTGTAAGGTTTTTTGAATTTAGAGACTAAACTTTATATTTTCGAAAACCACAGGGACCATTTTTGAAGTTTTGTCTTTTTTATTAGACAAAATTGCAAAAATGGTCCTTGTGGTATGCATTTTTTTGGGGTTTCAGTCCAAACCTCGACTTTTTTTATTCATGGTCCTTTTGGCCTAGTTTGTACGTAGAATTGGTCCCCCGACTTAACTTCCGTTAAGTTTTTGCTGTTAACCCCCTCATGTGCCTCCCACATGAGGGTATATTTGTCTTTTAACTTCTAAGGGACCATTTTTGCATCTGAAAATAATATATCCTCCTTTTAAAAAAAACAATAATACCTATTTATTTATTTTAATAATTAAAAAATAGAATCTCTCTCTCTCTCTCTCTCTCTCTCTCTCTCTCTCTCTATATATATATATATATATATATATATATATATATATATATATATATATATATATATATATATATATATCCTTTTATTCTTCCCAAACACCATTGTTGAAGAAGCATAACACAAAATCCCCTGTCGAGCATCAAACAAACAAACACGCCATGGGATGGCTGTTTCCGGCGAGATCAAGAGGAGCTACAACCTCTCGACGACTGCAATCGATGTTCAACACCTCTACAACCCTCCTACAGTCAAAAAAGCACAACCTCAAACGCTTCACCTCAATCGTTGGTATTGCAGCTACTCTGATTCCCTTTCGAATCGTTGTTATCGATGACGAGAAAGAAACCACGATGAGGCTCGCCATGGAGCAACCTCGCCACCTCCTTCAGTTCTTCATCGCATCTTCGCACCTTTCCTTACTGAAGTTGCTTCCGCAACTTACCTTTTTCCCTCGGATATTCCTTCCTTCATTCTCTTTCGCAAATCAATGCTTAAGCAACCCTTGTTGCTTCCGATCTTATTCTTCCCTGATCAGTTCAATTGAGCACCTGTGTGAATGAGCTTTCTGAAGTTCCAGTCATCGCTTGGGTGTTGTACAACATCTTTCAACTGGCGGCTAACCCAATCAGCAAGATAAGGAATAAATGAGTGGTGGTTAGAATCCGGCACTCCAAGTCCGATTAGGTCTGTTAAAATCCTTTCCTTATTTCGTTAGTTTCTCTTTGTTGTGAAAGTAGGTCACGAAGATCAACACAATCACACCCAAACTGTACACATCATTTTTTTTGTTTGATTTCTTGAGCTTTGAAATTAATTCATATTTCTAGGTAAAGATGATGAACAAATGATGACCAGAGGATCAAGGTTGATCGAAATCAACATATCAATGAAAATGAATAGCAAAAGATCAGCATACCATAAGGACCAAACATGTAATTTACTCTAAAGAAATATAAATCGAAGCAAATAACTACAGATAGAGAAAGGTTAAGGCAAATCAAAGATTTAGGTCTGTAGTCTCGATTGATATTCTATTTGTTCTTTAACTTCAAGGGCTGTTGATTGTTGATGATAATGGGGGATGTGATCATCGGCTCAACATGATCCGATTCATGACCAGGTAGTGGCAAAAGAGGGGTTGCGTCAGGGTCAGATTGAATACGTTGAAAGATCTGATACGGTGGAGGATGGAGGATCCATGTTGATTGAAATATATTGGGATTTTTCCTTTTGATCTTCTATTTAATTGTGATTGGGTAAGTTGGAGGCGAAGAGAATGGTTCCTGTCATGCTATTGAGGAATTGGGAGTGAATTTGGAGATTCAGAAAATCTAAGAGAGTGGAATGGAGGACGAATGAGTTCATCTGGTTATGTATGTTTATGTGAGAGAGAGAGAGAGAGACCACTTTTATTTTTTAATTGTTAAACTAAAAAAATAGGTATTAATTTTTTTCTTTTAAAAATGGGGATATATTTTTTTAGGTGCAAAAATGGTCTCTTATAAGTGAAAAGACAAATATACCCTCATGTGGGAGGTACATGAGGGGGTTAACAGCAAAAACTTAACGGAAATTAAGTCGGGGGACCAATTCTACATACAAACTAGGCCAAAAGGACCATGAATCCAAAAAATCGAGGTTTGGACTGAAACCCCAAAAAAATACATACCACAGGGACCATTTTTGCAATTTTGTCTTTTTATTACTACGGCTTATTTTCATATTTTTATAAAAACATTATAATTTGAAAAATCTCCCCTGATTAAAACAATATCATCAAAATACAAACTAATTTCAAGTGATATAATTGGATACGAATTCTAAAGGTGAAATGTTAATGCTAGACTTAAATTTGATTTTTTCACAATAAAGATTAAAAAAATTTCAAAACACAATATTGTAATAAAAAAAATGTATTTATCCAATTGGTAAACATGTAAAACTTCCAAAACACAAGTTAAAAGAAGAACACATTCAAATTCAAGAAAAATAGTAAAAGATTCATCTTCTTGATAAGCTTAGAAACATACTCCTGATTTTACAATTCTACCCTCGTATTAAAAAAAAACATCACAAGAAGTCATTTTTGATTGCTTTCAAGAACTTAAACACATGAAGCATACTAGGGCGACTAGCTGGATTTTCGGAGAGACAGATGGCAGCAATCTGAACAGTCTTGATCATCGCCTGTTTCGAAGCACCATTCACAACCGTTGGATCAAGAACATCAACAACCTGACCTTTCTTCATCTTCTTCAAAACCCACCCCACCAAATTCCCACCTTCAATATCCTTAAACTCAGGCCCTGTGGGCTCTTTTCCGGTGACCAATTCAAGAAGAATCACACCGAAGCTATAAACATCACCCCTCGTCGTTGACCTCCAGCTTTGACCATACTCCGGCGGAATATAACCAAAAGTTCCGGCTAAATCAGTGCTCACGTGAGTCTCACATGCGCTAATCAACCTCGCAAGCCCAAAATCAGCAACTTTTGGTTCAAAATCTTCGTTGAGTAAAATGTTACTAGCTTTAATGTCTCGATGAATGATATGTGGGATGAATCCATGGTGCAAAAAGGCTAACCCACGGGCTGACCCGATTGCGATCTTGAACCGTTTGGTCCAGTTCAAGATTTCTAAACCGCCGGTTCGGTTTCGTAACCATAGATCCAAACTTCCGTTCACCATGTATTCGTAAACGAGAAGCTTTTCTTCACCGAAAGAACAATACCCTAACAATGGGACAAGATTTTGGTGTTTTACTTTCCCGATTGTTTCCATTTCAGCTAAGAATTCTCGTTGCCCTTGTGTTTTTGATTTGTTTAGTTTCTTCACTGCGACGATTTTTCCATCTGGTAATTTTGCTTTGTAGACTGTGCCGAATCCGCCGTCGCCGACGATGTTTGATTTACAGAAGTTGTTGGTGGCTTCTAGGATGTCGACGAGGGTTAGTTTTAGAAGGGGTTGTTCAAACATGGCTATGTTGATGCTTAATGGCTCTTTTGACTTGCTATTGGTTATTAAATAGAGATTTTGATCGAGTGAACTGGTGTTTAATTTGCTGACATCTGTTTCTTCATCTTCGGAATTGTCGCGTTTCTTGAATCTGTTCATCCAGAGTTTTAAGAGAGTGACGATGATGATCAGTAAAGTTCCGATCACGATTGAAATTAAAGCCCAGATGTATGGAAACTGTGGTTTTGTTTGGAATTTTTCAACAGGGCATTCCATTCCGAGGATTCCACCGCAAAGATTTTTGTTCCCCGATAATGAAATTCTTGACGTATTGCTACAGATTCCATTCCGAGGAACAGGACCTTCTAATCCGTTTCCCTCCAAATTCACAAGATTTAAATTCGAGATACTGCATAATTTGTTGGGTATTCGACCTGAAAGCTTGTTGTTTGAGAAATCCAAGTACTCTAGCTCGATTAAATTCCCTAATTCCGACGGAATTTCCCCTGTGAATCCATTCCGGTGAAGATCCAATGATGTCAGGAACGACAAATTCCCCAAAGACGAAGGAATTTCACCAGTAAACAAGTTATTACTCAGATTCATCATCTCAATCCGCCATGAACCAGAATCATTAAACAACTCATTTAAACAACCTGAAATCCTGTTTTCTTGGATAAAAAACCCAACTAGATTCACCATGAGAGTAGAAGGAAGTTTGCCATTGAGGAGATTCTTGCTTAAATCCAAATGGGTCAACCCGTTTAAGTTCTTAAACGTTTCGGGTATTGACCCGGAAAGGTTGTTCCCAGTCAGATTAAGTTTGACCAAGCTGTTAAGTTGACCGAGACTTTTAGGTATCCCACCGGAGAGATTATTATTCCCCAAATACAACCCTTGCAACTTCAAAGCACCACCCAATTCCGCCGGAATCCCGCCGGAAAACTGATTACCGGATAAATCCAAGGTGGTGAGATTCGTAAGGTTGGCTAAAGATTTTGGTATCTCCCGTGAAAGCATGTTGCCATTTAGCAAAAGATCCACCAAAACCGAACAATTCCCGAGTTCATCCGGAATCGAACCCGTCAATTTATTGTTGGAAAGATCGTAGAGGCCATGGTGCTGAACGTAACTGGAATCCGGGATTCCGGTTTGCCGGAAATACTTTGACTTTCTTGACGACGGAATTGACCCGGAGAAATCATTGTTTGAAAGAATCAAGCATTGCAACTCCGGTAAACCGGAGATTTCCGCCGGAATTGACCCGTTGAGTTTGTTATCACCGAGGTCTAATGTCGTGAGAGAAACACAATTCCCAAGTTCGACAGGAATGGAACCGGTAAATTGATTGGACTTCAGGTTAAGAACGGAAAGAGAATCAAGTATTCCGATTTCTTTGGGGATATTTCCGGTGAGTCGATTGTTGCTAAGAATCAACCTTTCTAATATAACAGATTTCCCAATGTCTCTGGGGAGATTACCATCTATCATGTTATTTGAAGCAGAAAACTCCAACAGATTTATTGAGTTCCATAAACTCACCGGAATTGAACCGGTTAAGTTATTGGAATCGAGATCAAGAACCATCAATGGAAGCTTCGAGAAGTAACCGGGTATGGACCCGATAATCTGGTTATCCGACAACAACAACTGAGACAAATTGCTACAAGCTATAAACGTGTCATGAATCGAACCAGAAAGCAGATTACTCTCGAGATCAATCTCTGTTAACGAAACAGCCTTGCATATTTCTTTGGGAATCGAACCTGTTAACAAGTTGTTGCTTAAACCAATAAAATTAAGCAGTGAGCAATTACCGATTTCCGGTGGGATCTGTCCGGAGAACCGATTACCCGACAGCAAAAGTGAGTTTATTTGGTCCCATTTGCCGAGCCACGATGGTAACTCACCGGAAATCTGGTTGTTTTCAGCAGAAAACGAAAGCATTGGGAGCTGCGATAGGTTTTCCGGCAAAGACCCAGTTAATGAATTGAAAGAAAGAACCAATGTTCTGAGATTACTACAGTTTCCTAGCTCGCTAGGTATTGAACCATTGAGTTCGGAGTAAACGAGGTTTAGGATTGATAAATTTTGTAGCTGTCCGATGGATTTTGGGATAGGAGACTTCAAGGGGTTGTAAGAAAGGTCAAGTTTCGATAGAGATTTGAGGTTTGCAATTGTTTCCGGCAATGGGCCTTTTATTGAGCAAGAAGGGGAGAAGAAATTCTGTAGTTTCGAAAGATTTCCGATTTCCGGTGGAAGCACACCGGAGAAACGGTTGATTCCGATGAAAAGATCGGTGAGGTTTGAGAGAATTCCGATTTCAGGGGGAATATGGCCGGAGAGTGTGTTATTAGCAACATCCAAAAAAATTAGGTTTTTCAGGTTAGTGAGGAGAGTGGGAGAGAGAAAACCTGAAAGAAAATTGTTACCAAGCCCAAGTGATCGGAGTCTATGGAGGTTTCCAAGCTCCGGCGGTACTGTTCCGGTGAGTGAGTTGGAAGAGAGGTCGAGAGACTCAAGGTTTAACAACTTCCCAATCTCCTTAGGTATTTCGCCGGAAAAAAAGTTGGGTCCAAGCTCAAGCGTTCGCAACTGAGTCAGCTCCCCTAGCTCCATCGGTAGCTTGCCGGAAAACTGGTTTTTCCCCAAATCCAACACACGTAGTTTCCGGAGACTGGATATTTTAGGTGAAAGCTCGCCGGAAAACTGATTGGAAGAGAGGTCGAGGACAATGAGGTTGGAAAGAGAGAAGAGGGAGTCCGGGAGAGGGCCATGGAACGATTGTTGTGAGAGAACGAGCATTGTGACTCGATTGTGTTGGCATGAAACACCTTCCCATTGACAATGCGGGGTGTTGTGGTTCCATGTGGAGAGAATATGCTTGTTTAGAAGTGCGTTTTTGAAGGAAACCAAGCTTTCTCTATCTGGGATCTGTTCAACAATGGCGGAATCACCATGGAAGACGAAGAAGATGCCAAAGATTATGCATGAGAGACACCAAACCTTGATCTCCGTACCCATGGAGGTTTCGACACGGTGTGAGACTGTGTGTATGTTGCTTTTTCTTTGAAATTAAGCGATTTTATGTGATTAGGTGGATAATTGTAGCTTCATTGAAAGGGGATTGGGGTTGAGGACATGAAAACGTTGAGCAGGGGGGCAAGTACACACTCGTACAGAGATTCTCGAAAGCCTTTTTGAAAATATGCAATGTGTGGGTTGAATTCTTAACGAGCAACGGCGTCGTTTCCAGGTGAAGACAAGGACCCCTATTTTTTTCCCTTTTATGTCTCTCATACGTTTTTGTCCCGAACTCACAATTATAGTAAGCTATGTTTAATAAATAAGTTAGTTAAGTGGCGTATTATCAAGGGATAATGAAATTTACTCCCATTTATATTGAAATAGTTGTGAGACCCGAATGTTATATGGGTTGGATAAAACAAAAAAAAAAATTAAATATGAAGGTTTAAACAAAAATTTACATAAATTTGAATTTAAAAAGAAACATATTAAATACTATATGAGTTGTAATATTGTAATTTATTGGTTATTTTTAATTAAAGCAATTATTAATTAAGGTGTAAATATGATATGTTAATTAAGAAATATAAAAAAATGAGAAAATGACAAATGGAAAAAACATTTATTCAAAAATACCACAAAATGACAAGTGTCAAAACTCATAAGAGATTGACATGTGACAAAAAAAAAACTTTCATTTATTAAGAATAGGTGTGAGACTCGTGTATTACACAGGTTGATTTAAAAAAAAATAAACATTAAAATATAAATAGAAAATATTTTTTAATATACAACTTTAAAATAAGAAAGAAAAAAACGTATTTATTGCAATTTAATATCATATATATTATATTTAATACTTTACATATATAAATATATGACTTTAATTTTTAAAATTGAAACAAACCAAAAATTGACAAGTGTCATATTTATTTCAAAAATTACACAAAATGACAAGTGTCAAAAATAATGAGAAATTGACATGTGGCAAAAAAAACTTTTATTTATTAAGGAGGATCATCTATATCATTAAACTTGTTACTTTATTTGGATAACATTATTATGATGTATGACTAGTTATTATAAGTTTAGCCGGTCAACATCCTGTCATTTTTTTCATTGAGTTTCCAGCCAATATGAGATTTCTGACGAGTTTTTGTCATATAAGATATGTGTTATTGATTTTCACATTTGTGGTTTGAACAAAAAAAAATGCAACAATCGAACCTTCATTTGTGTGTGTTTAATGACCTCATGAACATAAAAAGATTTGATGTGTGTGTGTCTCGAAAATCTAAACCGTAAATCAAGAGGAAGAAACAAAATCAAGAGAGATAGAGAAACAAAATCTAAACCTTAAACTCGATGAATATGAAATCGAAAACATGTGTGCCTAAAAAATGAAATCAAAATCAATTTTTCTAGGTCCATGCTCTAAACTTGATAAACACGAAATTAAGAAATATATCTTCAAAGCTGGGGATCGAACTTGAAGAGATGCAAAATCGACTTATCGGTTCATATTTGAAGATATGGGTTCATTTTTTGAAACACACATATACACATAAGTTCTATGTGTTGTATTCAAAGATTTGAGTTCATGTTCGAATATTTTGGTTTGTTTATTGGTTCATGTTCAAAGATGTTAGTTTATATATGGAAACACGAAACACGAACAAGAACAAACACTACAAAATGATTTCCTTTTTTGGATTTGTTAAGGAAGATCATAAAAACATATGGAAACAAGAAATGATCCAGATCTTAGGGACTGATGCAAACAATAACATATGCAAATTCAATCTTGTTTTTATGGTTTGTTCATGTGTTTGAATTTGCAATAAAAATGTATATTCATGTGTTTGAATTAGACCCGATGCAAACAAAAACATATCCAATTTTTTTTCTTCAAAAAACTCATGTTTGGTCGAAGAATGACCAGAGATTCGTTAAAGATGGCAAAGTCATCAGAAATCGGCTAAACTTATAATACCCGATCATCATGGTATATTTTCGCATGAACCTACTTATATATATATATATATATATATATATATATATATATATATATATATATATATATATATATATATATATAAGTTCAAATGAAGACAGTAAATAAAGTGAAGACGTGAAAACAATACTTTTATGTTATTATTCTCCCATTAATTTTCTATACACCGTCTTATGTCTTTATTGGGTAATGAATATATTAATAATCATACGCCAAATATGCACATTAGAATTACAACAATAAAACATATATATATATATATATATATATATATATATATATATATATATATATATATATATATATATATATATATATATTTTCGCCCTAACATGAATTTTGGTGTTTCCTTCTACCTTGGAAATAATTTGTTGAGATAAAGTGTTTCTTCCGTGTAACACCCAAAATCTAGAAGGCCAAGAAAGGAAAGAAAACCCAAATTTTTAGGGGCGACTCGGCGAGTCCGAGCGGGATCCGGGTCGAGGAGTAAGTGACCGACTCGGCGAGTCTGGTCTGTGCAAGGAAAACCCTAATTCCGGGAGTTGTATCCTATATAAAGGGTGTTATGTCCCTCCCTCAGCCTCCATATCATCCTAGAGAACCTGTAAACTCTATATTTCGTGTGAGCTTCCATCATTTGAGAGAAATAGCTTTGGAGGAAGGAAATTGTGGAAAGGAACTTGAAGATCAAGAAGGTTGCTTCAAAGGAGAGGTGTATATCCGAGATCTACTTCAGTTTGTGTTCATCTTGGAGGTATTAAGCTGCCATTTTCCCTTCTTTGCATCTAGATCTATTTTGTTATGAGATTTGGGGGTTTTATGGTTGATTGAGACCCAATTCGAGTTAGGGGATTATATATGTTGTTGCCACTTCAGATCCAGTGTTGGGATGGTCCAATATGTCATAAAGCATCAGAAGATGAGTAGTTGGTGAAGCCCTTTTGTCCTTAAACCAAACCCTAGTATGTTTTGAGCCTAGATCTCTTTAGTTATACGTAAAGGTTGCAACTTTACGTGGGGATTGAGCTTTGGAAGTATTGATCTATGGGTTGGAGTCCCTTAATGACTCAAAAGTCCTCTGCATGTTTGGAGATCTGAATGGACTCGGCGAGTCCTTTGAATGGACCCGGCGAGTAGCATGAAGATTTGGAGAAAATCGATGAGTGGGATGAATAGCTCGTCGAGTCGGATGAAGTTGGGTAGGAACTCGGCGAGTTGGATGAACAACTCGGCGAGTCTATTGAAGGTTGTCTTGGACTCGGCGAGTCTGTTCTTGGACTCGGCGAGTCAGGTCGCGAAACCCCAAACCCTTCGAGTTGAGACTCGAATCAGTGAGTCGAATGGAGACTCGGTGAGTTGGACAGGTCAGGACTCGGTAATTGGTAGACTCGGCGAGTCATGGACTGACTTGGCGAGTCGAGTCGCGAATAGAAGGACTCTGAACATATGAACTCGGCGAGTAGGGTTGACCTGGAAGGTTGACTTTGACCAGGACTTTGACTTTGACCAGAGTTGACTTGGTTGTCTTTCGGGGGTCAGTTAGACTCAGTGTTGCATTGATATTGGTAGCTCGGGGAGCGAGTGGAGCAGGAGTTCAGAGAGTTGTCGGGCAGCAGCTAGTGGGATCATTAGCGAGTTCAGCCAGTGCAGGTGAGTTTCCCTTTGTGTGAATGGGTCTACGGCCACAATGTCGGCCCATGTAGTTATGAGTAGAAGACCTGGGGGTTAGCCCTAGGCACAGTATGCTAGTATGATATTCAGGACAAGGTCCAATGATAGCGAGCGGGTGCCCAAGGAATGGTTTATGTGATAGTTTATACTTGTTGTCTGTGTGATACTTGTATGTGCCTGGTAGGGTGGTGAGTGTGGGCGAGGTCCCGTACCTCACCAATAGCAGAGTGTGGATGGTGTTCCACATCTCATTAGCAGCAGATCAGGGCGAGGCCCAAGATAGGGAAATAGTGAGGGAGGGTTGGGCCCGTATCTCACTATCAGTAGGAGCATGGACGGGGCTCCCTGACTCATCAGTAGAGTTCGGTTGTTAGGATCGGAGGGTAGTCAGGCACCCCAGATACGTCTGACAGTAAGTGATGTTATGTTTATGTGCTAGCATGATATGATGTTATGAGATAGTGGTAGTAAGGGGGTGAAATAGCCCCACTTACCGGTCGACAGGACCGAAAGGGTAGGCCAGCACCCAGATATGCTAGGCAGTATATGACTTATGTGTTTACGCTATGCTTTTATGTGGTAATGTTAGGGGGTGAAATAGTCACCGGTTACCGGTTGAAAGATATCGAAGGGGAGGCCAGCACCCAGATATGCTAGGCAGTATCCGGTCGAGATGACCGAAGGGGAGCCAACACCCAGATATGCTAGGCAGTATCCGGTCGAGAGGACCGAAGGGGAGCCATCACCTAGACATGCTAGGCAGTATCCGGTCGAGAGGACCGAAGGGGAGCCATCACCTAGACATGCTAGGCAGTATCCGGTCGAGAAGGCCGAAGGGGAGCCATCACCCAGATATGCTAGGCAGTATCCGGTCGAGAGGACTGAAGGGGTAGGTCGGGCACCCAGATATGCCTGACAGTATATGTATGTTATATGACTGTATGGTATGATGGGGGGAACTCACTAAGCTTCGTGCTTACGGTTTTCAGTTTTGGTTTCAGGTATTTCCGGTAGCGGATGATGGAGCTCGGGATGATCGCATGGCACACACCATAGATTAGTCAGCATGGGAATGTTTTACTCTGATAACGAACATGTGTCTTGGAAACTATTACTCTGATCATGTTTTGAATCGATGATTTGTTTTAAGTGATGTTTTATTAAAAGAAATTTTTAGTCTTAAATTTTGGGACGTTACATTCCGCATAGGAAATTGTTTGTTGAGATAAAAATACTCTGATCATGTTTTGAATCGATGATTTGTTTTAAGTGATGTTTTATTAAAAGAAATTTTTAGTCTTAAATTTTGGGACGTTACATTCCGCATAGGAAATTGTTTGTTGAGATAAAAAAGATGCATTACATCCTTTCAATTTAAGTTATGGTTATTTACTACTATCTTACATGTCCATTATTAATCCATTTTACATTTGGAAACTATGTACTTCCTTTCCTCAACCCTGGGTACATTACTAGCACTAAATTTCTTTAACTCTAACTTGATCATCATTCTTTGAAAATTTCAAATTCTTTATTGAATCTACATCGTGTATCCTTATAATCTTATTCGCAAGTTTTATTAAAGTCAAAGTTTTACCCATATAATTAGGACAACAATCCTTTGACTGGAATTATGTTTGTGTCCTTTTTCTTATAGCCTTTATAATCTTATTTCATTTGATCTAACATTCATCACCAATATAAGATCCACTATTAAAATAATCTTGGTCTATTGCCTTAAGATATTGGTTAGTCAATTCTTAACCTTCTTTAACAACTTCTTGAATAGTTTGAGTAAAAGCAAACCTTTCAACTTCAAGATTTACAAGACTAAAGTTTTTAATTTCAACTTCAACACTAACCGCCATATTATACTCATCCACAAGGTAATATTTGTTATCATTATCTTCATCATCTTTCCTTTCCACAATTATTAAAGAAATGTGAGAATTTCGTATATACCATAAACAAATAACAAAATATCATATTTGCTCTAACTAATTCCTAAATATCATATATTTATAAATAAGTTTCCAAAATATCATATTTGTCCAAATTATTTTTTAAAATATTTAAAACAGTTTTATAATCGATTCAAAATCATTTTACTTATTAAAATTTGGAATATCCATGATACCTATCCTCTACTTTATAGGAATACATGGTATTTGAATATTGATTCACTAATCGAAAACACAAACGACATAGGAGGGAACAACCGGTGGTAGTAATTTCACTATCGTAGTTAACGTTGCTGCCATAGTCGCCAATGTTGACATATGACAGACGAAATCGCTACTACCGGTCGTTCCTTTCAAGTTGTTCCCTCGTACACCATTCCCTTGTTTTATTTTGTGTTTTCAATTAGTTTTTTAAAATTCAGATATAATGCATTCCTAGAAAATAGAATAAGGTTATTATGTGTATTCCATAAGTTTTATGGAATACACATAAACGCCCGACCACGATAGGCCGGGGCGGTGTGCACGAACAACGCTCGTGGTCACGCAGACCACGGGCCTCTTCGTCGTTGGTATACCAGAATGCCTAAGTAGCATGAACTTCCAAACAACAATGCTAATGACAATTTTTTAATCTTAATTGAGGTGAAGCATTGACATAATCTTCTGCTTGTTCGACCATGTTAGACTTAGATGATATCACAAAGTAATGCCATCACAAGTGCATAACACCATCGTCACTATATAATGCCATCAAGCCACAATCCAAATCTTTTTATGGTATCATCAAAGGAAAGTAAAGAAAGACATTACCAACCTAACTATTTTACGATGAGACTTAAACTATTTACTAAAAAGGAACCAATATCAACGTAATCTACATAGCCAATATATCCACATCTATAAAATATTCCTAAAGCGTTGGAGAAGCATCCCCGATGTTGCATCTTGATTGATTGTGAAGAGACTTGGTTTACCTTTTTTAAAGCACAAACTTATTATTAAAAGCCAACTCAAACAAACCATCTAAAACTCTAAAAATATTACAAAGTTACAAACTAACATTGTCATAAACTATAATCACCTTACCATACGCTAGTATTAGCCTATTAGGTTTAGTGATGGGTGTGCAATGCGGTTCCAAAACGCGGGTGTGCCACGTCAACCGCAAACACCGCCCTCAGGGTGCGGTCTCATGCAGTCTTGGTCGCATTGCGGCTAGAAATGACCTCACTCTCTTTCTTCTCTCTCTATTTATGTGTCTTTCTCTCACTTCTCTATTTCTCTACCATGGTTTCCATTTCCTAAATATGGTAAAAATGACGTGGCTTCTATGTGTCAAAGGATGGAGTGCGTTTCCTGTGGCACCACTCCCTCCAGCCTAACAACCGCTTTAATGTTCCACATCGGCAACACCATAAATAACCTTATAATCACAAATAACCGTTGTATTTTTTTCAAGAACGTCTGTAATGAGTAATGATAAACCTTTGGTATGAAAGTTGAAACTCTTTTGATTGGATGATTGAGTAAATGGCAGTAACACCATCTGAGTAATAGAGGTGATGGAAATGACCTAAATGTCCTCATGTGACTTGCATATGATGGGTGTTGATGTAGATGATAAACGATCGCTAAAGATAGGGATGGAAATTATCATTTTGGTTTGCATTAAGAACCATTTTTACAAGAAACAAAATATCTGCTAAAGATATCATATAATTGTTAAACGTCCTAGATGAAACATATAATATACCAATATACCAAAAGCTAAAACAAGTAATAAAAATAAATTTTAATTCTCAAACGTGGTGGGTGGCGCCAGGAAGTGAAAAAGGCTATGGTCAACAGATTTGGTTCTGTAATTTTATTGTACATTGACGATAAAACCAGTACAAGTGGACCACCAAGCTACTGGTGGTTGGGTGTAGGCTAAAGGACAATAAAGTCAATTCGATATGATATGGTATTAGACCGGACAAAAGGGTGAGATTTCTAAAACCTAAAGTATGTACAAGTCGTGATGCATATATTACAAGTAACGAAAGAATTTCAGCTTATAACATAGAAATTACTTGTACCTATTTGGGTGTCGTATTATTATACTAGCACTACACATGTGTTACCCTAAACTATCTTTGCTTTATGGCAACATCACCACCCTATTTCATTTCTAGCAATTTTCACACATTCTTACGAAAAGTTTATTAGGAAAGGGAATTAATAAAAAAATGTTAATGATTTTAGTGTTACATTACATTTCATGTGTAATTGAAACTGATATATTAGTTAAGGGGTCTATCGTTTGTAGTCTAAATTATATTTTTGGGAAATATGAAGTATAAGTCGGTACAACATAAATGCATGGGTCAAGGGGGCTGCACCACTTTGCACGGTCCTAAGGGTAGTGCCCCTAGCAGGGTCCAAGGGATAGAGACCTTGGCGGTGGACTTCTAAAAATAGTTTTGGTAACCACTGATAATGCAATTAATTTTGATATTTGTATAACTGATTTAGAAGATTAACCCTAATTTGTCACGTGTGTGTGTGTATATATATATATATATATATATATATATATATATATATATGGCTCCACTTTTGAGCCGCATACAAAATCTTTTCTTCGATTCTTTTCTTTAAACAATCTCAGAATTCTATAACAATTTGACTTGTGTTTCTGTACTTAGATACATAAGTGTCATTTTTAGATTATTCTAGACTGAATTTCCTATAACTCATGCGTAAGATGAAAAATTAATTTAAAGAATGAACATACACATTCTCCATCATCACCCTAATCATATATCCTCCAACAAAAAAGCCATAACAAGTATATAAAAAATGTATTAAAAAACATAAAAAAAAATGTATTTTAGTTTCAACTCATTTTATATTATCCATAAAGGTGGTGTAAATTATTGACAGTATATATAATTATATAATATGAATATAATTTTTATTTTGTTTAAGCATATGACTTAGGTTATAGGAAATGGAAGATGCTAAGCATGCTATACCATCCTTGGTAAAGAGGGTGGTAAAAAGAAGTTTTTATGGATGTAACCAAGTTTCTAAATAACGTAAGGCGTGACATGGCAGCAAGGTAAAAGTTAAGCCATGGTGTTTTTCAAGGCATGACTATATTATATACATTAAAAGATATAAATCATATAATTATTGATTTTATCAAATATATGAATTTTTAGAAGTGTTATATTAATATCTAATAGAAAAAAGTTAACAAAAACTCATTTATTTTAGGTCCGATAAAAAAAAAAAAACAAACAAAAAAAATCGCGCCTTGAAAAAAACTTGCGTCATAACGCGATAAGACGCGCCTTGACACGTTATTTAAATGTCACGTTTCACAAACTCGTCTTTGACGTTTTCGTAACGGCTACACCATGCATCGCGCCATGGCACGCCTTGAGGCACGTCATAGCGCGCTTTTTAGAACAATGGATGTAACAGAGGAGAGGAGAGATGAGAAAGAAATTATGTAGGAGTGATTTGACTCGTTGATTTGCATTTTTTTTATATTTTAATATTTTTTCTTCAAAATTAAAATCTATTAATTTGTCATACTTCCGCTTCCTATTAAGTTTACGTGACAAAAAAAAATTATTTCTTATGTGATAACTTACTAAAATTGTTATCACTCCCTCCTCGAATATTAAGAATTAGTATATTAGAATTTGACTATAGATAAATAGTGTAAAGTATTCTCCATAAATAGCTAGAGACGTACAACAGTATTCCATTGGCAAGAAAGTTTTTCAGAGTGACAATAGAGTGCGCTGATGATTGACACTTGTCACATGCTGCACTCAAGGCTTTTGTGTCTCTGGTTCTTGACAAAAGATTTACGCAATATTCTTCAGATTATCCGTGTGTATATATATATATATATATATATATATATATATATATATATATATATATATATATATATATATATATATATATATATATATATATATATATATATATATATATATATATATATATATATATATATATATATATATATATATATATATATAAAAGTGTGAGACTCATGTATTATATGGGTTTAATTAAAAAAATTAATATGAAATTTTAATAATTTGAATAGTTTGAATTTATAAGAAAAATAAGAAAAATTTTGAATTATTAAAATTAATGAGACTTTAATGTATTAAATACATTACATATATAAACAATTTTTAATAAATACTTTACATATATATTACCTTACATATTGAATGTGGAATTTTAATTTAATAAAATAAAAAATACAATAAAATGACAAGTGGAATTTAAAAATTCTAGAAAATGTCATGTGTCCAAATGAATGAAAAGATGACATGTGACAAAAAAACCTTCATTTATTATATATATATATATATATATATATATATGTGTGTGTGTGTGTGTGTGTGTGTGTGTGTGTTTTTCATTTATCTATTACTTCGTTAGCTATTATTCTAAAATATTAATAAGAGTTATTGATTAAACATTCAGTTTTTTTATATAGTTTTAACAAAATGATCTTTATATTCATAACTCTTAAAACTATCCGATTAATTGGGAATGAGCCATTCAATACTCGACGAAAATGGGTCAAATTCATTTGTGTTGTCCCTCCTATATAAATGAGACTTTATCTCCCACCTAAACACGGTTCGTGAAAATTCTAAAAAATTCGAAACCCAAGTTTTGAAAGTAATTTCAAAGAAAGGCATGAATTATGAGCATATGTTAGTTTCATGTATTTTTCTATTGCTCCCTTGTCACAAACAAAAAACATATAAATCATAAAAACATTAATTATCATTAATTTTATTAAATAAAATGACATTTAATTCATTTTGTTGCATTTTAATTCCATGATAGTTATATTTAATTTTATTATAGTTTAACTAATAATGAAGTGTATTTTGATAAAAAATAATATTTATTTTTAAAAGTAGACTTATTTTGGGATAAACCAAAAAAAAAACATAGATTATTTATATGAGACGGGTGAATATAATTTTAAGACGGGATATATAAAAGTTAGTTTCACAAGTTTTTCTACTATGATTTTAAGTTGGGATATATAAACTGTATTTCTACAATGTGTATCCAAAATGTAATTTAATCGGTTTCGGAATGTACCCTACTACTATACTGGTGAATTCAGAAATACATTTACATCAATTCTCACAAACCATTCACTAACCTAAAACTATTCCGTGAAGACGTGTTTAGGACAAAAATGGATATTTTTAAATTCCAAAGATGCTTATTTTTGTTAACGAACTTGTTTATAATTGTTAGTTTAATCAATTTCTTTTTTAATAATCGTTATTGATATAATTTTAATTCATTCGTATATATTTTTTTCAAACTATATGTAAACCTCAACAGATATTTTTGAACAAAAGAGTTTTACATATATTGTTTTTAAGATCATATTATATCACAAACGAAACCGAACTTGAATTTTCCAATGAAAACTTCATGCATATGAACTAGAGTACTAGACAAATTAATAACTTTAACAAGAATTGAATTTAATACCCCACGTCACAATGAACATAGTCTGACCAGATTGGGTGCACGTAATGTTTATTCAATAGCCATAGTACTATCTTGAGTTGGTATTAATTTTGCAACGGCATCAAAATATTGCAAAGAAACCTACCAAGGTGTTAAGCATTAATAAAAGATTTGACGTATAGTTTATAGCATTAATGTTGAAGCCAACAAATTCAATTATCCCTTAAAAAAAAAGTTGAATAGCTAAATACTAGTATAAGATTAAAGGGATAACTTTTCAAAATAGGTTTTACTTTTTCAAAAAGCTAATAAACTAAAAAAAATGTTAATGTAGGTTTTTTAAAGCAGTTTTTTTTATAGGAAAAAATAAACTTTCAAAAAAGCTAATAAGCTAAAGAAATGTTTATGTATTTAAAATGCGTTTTTTAAAACAGCTTGTTTGATAGGAAAATATAAAACTTTTAAAAAGCTTGAAAAAAGTTTTTTTTAGCGTTTTAGCCATTTTAGTCCTAAAAACATAGTTTCTTATCCAAACACTTTTTAAAATCCGATTTTCGTAAAAACCATAAGTTATAAGCACTTTTTTTAAAAACCAGTTTTATCGTAAAAAAAGTTAACCCAAATACACCTACATGGCAAGAAAGTATGACACCACTCTCTCTAACCTAAACCCTGTGAGGTTGTGGGTTGTAGCCAAAATATAGAAAGGAAAAAGCAATTACAAAAGGTTAATAGGGTTTAAGCCAAAGAACCTAATTTATATGAGCTAAACTATTTCTATTGGCAAACCACAAATACGAAAAATCAATTATCAAATCAAAATTCAATTCCCATTTCTACTTATTTGTGTTAAAAACTGTGTCATTAGGAAACCTCCAGATCACCCGTCAAGACGTCAAAACAATAGCTTCAACTACAACTTTCTTTAGTTTCATCAAACAAAGACAATATGTCCACACTGTCAAATTTGTGAGATTAGAAGTCCGTGAAACAGATAAATCAGTCCATTTAGATATCATATTCCAAAATCAAGTATTAAAAACCCACTTATTCAAATATCATTATGATCCAAATCTTTGACCAAGTGAAGTGGTTTTGGACCAAATATCATTCCTAAAACTCATAGATTTCCCATTACCAATTTTTATACGTAAAATGGAAATGGGAAATGACGCCTTTATCATGCATCTTATGCCACAAGACACAATCCTCAACAATACTTCATGAACTTGTATTCATACTCTACCCACCACACTTTGTATTCAAACTCCACCCACCACTCCTGCTTCCTCGCCATACATGATTTTTGCCATTTTTAGGAAGAGGAAAATAAAAACCCTTAAAACTGCTAATGCCAATAACAATTTTACTTTATGAAGCAATAACTAAATTCCATTTTACTTAAAAGGTTTCATGTCACTTCCTTTACCTCCCAAAAAAGATCTAAGCGACTCTAATACAAGATTAACTTGAATCGTCATAAGAAATAAGGAAATGAAATAGTTACCAAGTGACACCAACATCAAAGTTTGAACAATTTGACCGAATTTTTCCGAGGTTGACCGATTTTCTTCGAATTTGACCGAATTGGAGCGGAGTTTGACTGAGTAGCATTGAGGTTGACTGATTCCGAGTATTTTTGGTTGATTCTTGATAAAGCACCTCAGGACAATTAATCGACCAAGTACTTATCCAAATAGGTCGGGTTTTGCAATACTGGCTAAATTGATCAGTTATAATGGTCTGATTAGCTAACACTAATAATTATCAAAATTGTTAACACAATAGTCATGATATTAACTATTTAAATAATCAATTTTAAATTCGTATTATGAAGATTTGATTTAGTGATTCATCTCAACTGTCATGACAATTAATTGGTGCACAAAATGGTCATATAATGCAATCTTACATATTACGGTTCATTATTATATCACCTAACCCTAGGATTTGGTCTATATTTGTAACGTCCACATTTCCCGCTAGACATTAATAAGATGATGTAATAGTTAGGGTCAACAATTGAAACATATTTGAAGTAATAAATGAGAATTATGTGAATGAATATGTATGTTATGTGTATGTATTTGTATATATTATATGTTTATAGCAATACTATAAATAGGAATAAAATACGCGTCAAAATAAAATAATAATTAGGACGAATATCCTTGATGAAAGTTGAAGTAGTCGTAACGAGGATTCTGGAGATATAAGGAACGCTTAAATCGGACTTAGAACGAAGAAGTTATGATTCATTGAAGTTTCGCGTCTGACCCGATACGACATCATGCGTCGTAAATGTTAATGTATATTGTATTTGTAGATTTGTTTTTGTATCTTACGTATTCTTGTTGGCCCTTTGCTATGTTGGTCCCAAGGCCTTGTATTTTACCGTAATGTATCATGTACTATATCTATTTGACTTGGGAATGATAATTGTCGTATGGGATATTACCCACATTTACATGGTATCAGGCCTTCATTTTCCCTCTCTTTAATATCTTTGCTTCTTCCCTAAATCGACACCTAACCCTACCTTTCTTTTCCACAAGGCCACCACCGACAAACCCTACGGGATCACAAATATTCGATCCTCTGTTCCTCTGATTCTTGATTTGGAACGCCACAACTATGATTTTTGGAGGGATTTGTTCTCCACTCATGTTGTTGGATATGGTATCTCCGAACACCTCACCTCTCCCAAAAAAAACTCCAGACACAGTCACTGATGCAGAATGGAATCGCATTGATAATGTTGTCAAATGATGGATCTATGGTACCCTCTCACAGGGTCTTCTCAATACAATTCTGAAAACCAATGCTTCTGCAGATCAGGCCTGGCTCACTTTTGAACAACTATTTCGTGACAACAAGAACTCTACTACCTTCCAACCTGGCAATGAATTGCACATAATCTCTATGGGTGACTCCTCTATCCTTGCTTATTGCACTCAAGTTAAAGCCCTAGCCGACCTATTGGAGAATCTCGACAACAAAGTTCGACAAAAGAACTTGGTTATGTACTTGGTTAATGGTCTATCTCCAAAGCTCAATCATATTCCAACCTTTATCCATCACCAATCTCCACTACTTTCGTTTCTTACAACTCGATCCATGCTTCTGGTTGAAGAACAAACAAAGCAGTTGGCAAACCGGGTTCCCTCTTCTCACATGGATCATGCCTCATCACCAATCCTTCTTCTCACTAATTCACGTGGTGGATATTACTCATATTTACAGTAAATAGTGAATCAGAGAAGGATCACTTATTAGTCTAAGTGATATGAGCGAAAGTTGTAGATATTGTAAAAGTAAATCCATGCATATAGAGAATGTCTAAATTTGACTTCATTAGAGGAATTTATGATTTTTCTAAGATTCAGAGTTGCAGTGTGTGCACTGGTATCGAAGTTTAGATCAGTTGATTATTAGTCAAAATAATCTAAACAAGATTTGAAGATCTCGTTGATAGGATTTCAATTATATAAGTCGAAAACGAAGTCCGCATGTAGAAGTTATGAATTTGACATGGTCATTAGCAATGTAATCTTCTTAGACTGTTAAATTTAAGATTAACCGATAATTAGCCGACGAGGTGCAAAATGAAAGTTGTAGTACTCAGAAATACATATGTGTGGATATAAAGTACGTCAAAAATGGAGTTCGTTTGGCCAAGATATAAAATTTTGAAGTTTAGCTTGTACATACCCGCTTTGTTGCATAGCCCTAACCACTAATCGACACGAGATCGTACCTGAGAGGTAGAGTAGTGCCCAAGCAAGTGTGCGACATGTATGCCCATATTTCGGCTTGTAAATAGATGATATTGTTTATTTCTTCCCCATACTTATCTACAACTCTCTCTCTCTCTCTCTCTCTCTCTCTCCCCCTCACTCACACACACACACACACACACTCTCTCTCTCTCTCTCTCTCTCTCTATATATATATATATATATATATATATATATATATATATATATATATATATATATATTTCTATTCACATAGTGAGAAATTTTCTTATAGTTTAGGGTATTTTGGCAAGTTCTGAGGTCCCTAGGAGACCGACATCTAGTAGACATCAGCCTGAAGTTCTGCTAGTTCAAATTCTGGACTTTTGTCTAGGAGAATCTTTGTAATTTTAGCTACACTCTAGTCTTTTCAGTGTAACTTAAATTTATAGTCATCAGTTGTTATTTTTAACCTATAAATAGGAACTATCATTAATTCCAATATATAATACTGATTAATCTACTTATGAGAGAGGTGACTAGAATAGTCATGTTGGATTGTGTCACACCCCCAAACCAGAATGGCGGAAACATTCGGGGGTGGATGACTTCACGTAGTACCATAACAATTGAATATTGTAAAGAAAGTAACACAACCATCATATATATATATATATATATATATATATATATATATATATATATATATATATATATATATATATATATAATAAAAACGTACATTGTTGCGTTATACATGTTTCCAAAAGAATATTACAATATGATGATGTAAAATGTTTAATAATAAACGTCCTTAGCGTTCCTTCTTTAAAAGCTGGTAGTTACCTGTATTACTGATTCCCTGAGAAATATAAGTGGTTTCGAAAAACTGTCAAAAATAAAGTTGGTGAAATACTAACCAATTGCGTAAAGTAAAATGTTGATATCGAATAATAATAAGATAAAAGTTGTATTTATATCTATATAAATTGATACGTTTTCTTGCATTGTACTTGTATTCCCCCCTAAAATATGAAAAGACTTGAAAAGTAGGGGTATGAACTCACTTGTTTGGTTTGGAGAGAGAGAGAGAGAGGGTCTAGAGTCGAGCATAACTTCAACCGTGGAAAGCTGCGTCTCCGAGCTTCTCGGGGATCTCGGTGGCGTAGAACCTTCTTCGGGGCTCGGGTGCGGAAATCGAGGGTGTCGGGACGCCTTCTGGTGCTTGCAAGTGTGTGAGAGTGAGTGTGAGTTTGAGAATGTGTGCCAAAAATCCGGAGCTTATGCCTTCTATTTATAGGGCTAGAAAGGCAAGTATGCTGGGCGTACGTGTTACGTTGGGCGTACTTCGGTTACGCAGGGCGTAACTTTGCATCATGGTTTACGAATCGAGTCTAGCTAGGCGTAGAGCTGCAGCCGATGGGACTCGACCCTGCACCTGAGTACGCTAGGCGTACTCCTACATTACGCTGGGCGTAATCCTGGCTTCCATCTTCTAAATTCCGTAACTTTCGCGTACGGGCTCCGTTTTTCGCGTTCTTTATATCCACGCGTAGGTGAGATTATGCTCAACAACTTTCATTTAGACTCCGTCGGCTAGTTTTGACTTTATTTTTAATGCTATGTTTTTAATAGGCCGGGACTGCTAAAGTCCGTTAAAAATTTATAGTCTCTTTATCCGACGTCGGTTTTCGTTTGTCTTTTTATCATTTTACTCCTATTGTGGAGACCTTCAACTTTCGTTTAGGTTGCGTTAGCTAAATATCGCTCGATCTTCAATTCGAGTTTTTAGCCCTCTACTACTGTTACGAAACTTAGAAAATTCGTAACTTCTTCATATGAGGTCCAATTTGGGCGATCTTATTATGTACGTTTACAATTTAACGAACTCTACAACTTTTGTTTGGATACTTAAGGCTAGAATGCATTTTATTGAAATTTCACTTTTTATGTTAAATAGTGTTTTACCGGGTGTGTCTTAAATATTTGAGTGGTTATAGTTTCTTCAATATAACCCGGTTTCGAATGTTCTTTATGTTTTTGGAAACCTTGGCACAATATCTAACATTTGATGCATCCCAATTTAGATATCTGAACACTTTATTTTTGAGGTTAATTTCGTTGATTCCAAATAGTTTTTGTTGTATTTGACTTTTGAGTGTTACATTGCTTTTGGAAAAATATTGGGTTGTCACAGATTGGTTGTTGGATTCTAGAAAGACTATACGCCGAAATGGTCCTACCTCCCAATTGTCCTGTCTGGTTGATCCTTATTTGATAGAATTATCGGTATTCATTAGAATGATTGATAGGTCTAGACTATTTTTAGTCACATAGAATACTAGACCAATACTTAGTGATAATGATACTAGGTTACGGAAAAGTCAATTGCTAGAAGCGAAGCGCTGTCCAAGTTTCGAGGCATCACTTTAACAAGTGAGTGCATGGTTACTTTCATCTTACACATAGATATAGGAGGGAACTTGGACGCGAGGTTTAAGTGGGCTACGTGGGGCGTGAGTATAGTTATGCAATGCGTAGCTACCCATAACCAAAACCCTAATATTGGGGTTTTAATCCCTATTTAAAGGCTCTAACTCCCTTTAGGCCTTTCCATCCTCAACCTCTATCATCCCAAACAACCTTCTTATAAGCTGTAATCCCTATTTGTGAGTTTTGACCCTTGAGAGTGTTTTGTGTTCACTTTTGAAGGAAGAAGAAGATTATGGAACCACTTGGGAGCTCAAATCAGTATAGATCCAGAAGTTTCATTCAATAAACCATCTCAAGAAGGTGTAAATTTCCCACCTTGATGCCATTTTATGATTAGATATAGTTATGTTAAAAGTTTCATGCTTTTTTCCCTATACACATGGTGAATATGAGTAAGAGCTACTCCAGGTAATTGAGTATCATTTCTAGATGTTATAGAGTTGTTAAGTCACAAAAATGAGAGCTTTGCCACTCTCATCTATCCATGCATGAGTTCTTGAGTATTGGGTGACTTTTGGACCTAATTTATGATTTTGTGCCCTTGGTATGCATGCAAATGGATAAAGTCATATACTTAATCCATTAAGACATTTACATGATAGAGATATGGAAGTTGGAAGAGTTGTTGGTCTGAATTAAGGGCTTAATAATTAAGTTAGGGCATCAAGGGTTTACGTAGGGTGTACATCCCCTTATATGGGGTGTAGCCCTAATTTTCCTTGTATTTTCCACCTTAGGCTCTACGTAGGGTGTAGAGCTGTTACACTTGAGTATATTAGCTGGAAGTTGACTTTTGGCTTTTTGACCGTTGATCGTTGACTTTGACAAATTTTGACTTTAGGTCAAAGGGAACATTTTGAGTTGTAGATTGAGACTTGGTCCATGTTTGTTGTATAGGTGACCTATAGAGTCGGTGTTTGGATTTGTGATCAGTTCAATTACCTTTTAGACTTTGAGGTGAGTTTTCCTCACTGTACTCGTGGGTCGAAGGCACCAATGTCAGCACACCAGATTAAGTTATATGTCCTTGTGTATAGGATGTTGCTATGCTGTAGGATCTGTTAGATTGGTAGAATTGTATGATTACATGTATATTCTGGTTATTGTTTATTTGTTGCATATGTCGACATAACACGGTTGGGTTGAGGTGGTACAACTTTGTGTTGTAAGCCAACAAACCCAGGAGCAAATCCATTCATAAGCCGAGGGCCAGGAGGGCAATCCAGTCTTATGATATTGGATTGAGAGTAAGCCTGTAATGAGATGTGGGCCGAGAGCAGGCAATCTAATCTCATGATGTGGACTCATGGGTAATCCAATCTAATGTTGTGGACCCAATATACATGCACTGTATATGTATTGTTGTGTGGGGTATTTTGGAGGAACTCACTATGTGACATCCCCATTTTCACGGCCAAAAAAGACCGATTTTGTTTATGCTTTATAAAAATCAGAGTACTTCTTTTAACAAAAACGTTGCGGAATTTGTTCCCAGAAAAACATGATAAATACGTTAATAAAACATTTTCGAAGAAACGTATTTATTTCATTTTAAAACGTTTGGGATGTCATCGTTAATACAGAAACATAAGCATAAATAGAACTTACAATTATTTACACTAGTGATCTACATCTCTTTAAATCTCTCAGTGTAATGTCACTTCATATCGTCACCTGTGATATAAATAAACTGAGTGGGTCAGGTTGGGAAACCTAGTGAGTACATAGGGTTTTCAACCGACAATAATATAATTATTATGTTTTAACAATCAAACAATCAACCTAATTACCCATCCCCATTATCTTCTTTACTCTTAAGGATTTATCCTAAGAGTCATCTATCCTGCATTCGTTTATTCTGAAGTCCCTTACTTCCAAGGTTATAGGACTGGCACTAAATCCATAGCTGCCGATGTTCGTTCGTAAAGCACTAATTCCATAGCTACTATATCCTACTCATCGGGTACTAAATCCATAACTACCAGTGTTCAATAGGTACTAAGTCCATAGCTACCAGTTCCTAACAGGTACTAAATCCATAGCTACCAGCGTCTAACTAATAGGTACTAAGTTCATAGCTACCAATTCCTAACCGGTACTAAATCCATAGCTACCAACGTCTAACAGGTACGAAGCCCATAGCTACCGGTGTTCGTCCCATAGGCACTAAGTCTATGGTTGCCAATGTATACTCACATCATCTTATATCTTTCATCATTCATCTACCCATCTCATACCCAACATATTCGTATATATAAAATACGTATACAGTTTGAATCCTTTAAAACATGTATAAAACGTTCAACCAGCATAGACAACAAGTATTCAGATAATATGCACACATAGCACGTTGTTTATATAAAATACTTCATATCTATGTGTAAGATGAAAGGGACCATGCACTCACCTGAAAGGTGATGACTCAGCACTCGGACAGCGCTTCGATACTCTCAAAACGATTTTCTTCGATAAAACCTAGTACCAATACCACTAGGGTTTAGTCTAACGATAACCGCGACAAATTAATAGTTTGACTATTATTATTATTATATAAGCGTTAATAACACTCAATATAACTCATAATAATAGCCCAAATAATTATTTTAAGGACCTAATAACATTCCTATAATTATTTGAAAGCTATATTAAAAATTGCGTAAGCGTAGCACACTTACAACGAATTTTATCGAAAACCGGAACTTAATTGGAGCAGCGTTTCGAAACCGAAAGGCTCTTTTTCTCGGGACTTCGGGAGCCTCGGGGCTTCCCTCGGGAGCTAAGGGGTTTAACTAGGGCTTAGGGGGGGGTTAAAAACCCTAGAGAGAGAAAGAAATCTAGAGAGAGAAGGAAAATTGTGTGAAAAATGCGGAGACCCTCGCCCCTTTTTATACCCTGCGAGGTCTCGGACTACGCTGGGCGTAGTCCTTGGCTACGCGGGGTGTAACTTCGGATAGGAGCTCCAGTTGTCTCGCACGTGGCTTGCACTCGTCGAATGGATAAGAACCGGAGTACGCTGCGCGTACTTGGCCCCAGACACTGGGCGTAGCGAAGCAAGGCGTGTCCGAATCCGAAGCGTTCACTGATCAGCGATGGACGGCCCACAACGCGCCACGTCATCAAGTCCTTATCAGCCTTCGCAAATTTGATCATAAACTTTAAAAATTTATAACTTTCGCGTACTACCTCCGTTTTCAACGTTCTTTATATCCATGCGAAGGTGGGAACGTACTCTACAACTTTCGTTTAGACTTCGTCGGCTAATTTTGACTCAATTTTAAATTTTATTTTATTAACAAGCCGGGACAGGATTGGTCCGTTAAATCCTCATAACTTCTTCATCCGACGTCCTTTTTTGCCCATCTTTTTTTTCATTACGCTACTCTTATCGAGATCTTCGATTCTCGTTTAGGTCGTGCTGGCTAAAAATCACACGATCTAATATTTGAATTTTGGGCTGTACACTGCTAATCCGAAACTTCGAAAAATCATAACTTCCTCATACGAAGTCAGATTTGGGCGTTCTTTTTATCGATGTTCTTAGTTTAACGTATTCTACGACTTTCGTTTAGAGCGCTAAGGCAAAATCTTGATCTATCGTAAATTCACTATTTACGCTTCCCGGTGCCGTGCTGGTTCCGTCGCGAAACTTCGACGAGTCATAAATTCTTCGTTATAACTCGGATTTCTGTAAGTCCCTAATCTGCCTGTGTATCAGTCAGATCCGTTTGATGGTGTGGAATCCCAATCAAACGGATGATGTTAGATAAAAATAGAAGAGAAGTAGAAGAAGAATAATATGAATCTTCGTATGAATTGATATGAATTAAGATCCGGATACAAAAGATTCACATACAATGCTTTCTAGTTCTCTCTGGCCGTAAGCTCTCTAGTTCATCAATCTCTACTCCTCACCCTAACACCTCTATTTATACATGTTGGATATGGGCCGGAAACAAATGGGCCGTAAATGAGTTTACGGCCGTAAACTCAGCCGTAAACTAGGCCATAAAATCATAAACTATTACACAAAAATATAATTGCCCAGAAAAGTAAAGTATAAACCATATTTTGACCCAACAATCTCCCCCTTGGTTTATAGCTTTCTTTTCTTAATTGACCCAACAAGCTCCCCTAAAAAGTAGCTGACTTTCTTGATAATCTTCATTGGGAACTTGGCTTCAGCATTAAGCTTCAAATTCTTCACAGCATCAGGATGAACATATGAATCTTCCATGAATGACTTCATCTTGAGCAGTTGGGCTTTTCTTCAGAGTTTGGCATTGATCGCACATTGGGTGAGGAGGCTTCTTGTACTGATTCTTGAAAGATAACACTTTCAGCTTGAGAATCTTCAGAGAGAACATCAGAGAGAACAAATCTTCTAGATCACTTCAGCAGGTACAACAATAGCAGCAGACTGATTGAGGAGTCTTCAATGCAATCCGTCACATATTCTTCAATTTCAGCTTCACCTTGCTTCTGGGGTTGAAGGATTGAATGTTGAAAGAATAATCTTCATTTCTTGCTCCTTCGAATGAGAATTCTTCGATGCTCACGGACGAGGCTTTGGCTCAGAAATCTTCAACACAAACTCCATGAGTTTTATCTATACCTGAAATCACTATTCAAGACAAAACAAAACTAAAAGAAAACTTAGCACACAAATTAAAATAGAAACAAAAATATTTTTGGATTTTTGATTTTTCTGAACAAGAAATAAAACAAAAATAACACTATTTTTGGATTTTTAATTTTTGAATTTTTTATTATTATTTTTTTATTTTTTTCATTATTTTTAATTTTTAATTCTCCCCTAATATTTAAATTAGAATATACTATGACAAATTTAACAAAAATAAAAATGATATCTAACTTTAAGAGAGATTTGGGATCAAAGTTTTTAGACATCCTTTATCCACTTGTCGGTACCTTCTATCTTCACGTCTTTGTCTGGTCGATTGCCGGTATTGTTGTCCACTTAAACACGAAAAATTGTGACAAATTTAGGACATACTATTTGTTATAAGACAAGGTGAACTTAAGTTCCTAAAAATTATATCTGATCCTAATTCCTTAGATACTATATCTTAAGGTCCATTCATCTGACGACGACCAGGGATATTGTTGTCCACCTAAATTGAGCAGCGAGATCTATAGACAATCTGTATGTGTTCAATTTTTTTTAAGTGTACTGGAACGTATTTCCCGCTTCCTGATATGCCCCAACCATCAAGAACTTCCAGAGTAATCCTTACACCGGGTGAGCAGACAACCATTCAGAGAGAGAAGAGATTCAGAATTCTATTGCTAACTACTTCAGAGGGGTTGAGAAGAAGAAGGTTGCATATGTTGTGTACCATGTTGGATTAGAAGTCGCGCAAAGGAGACAGCATATGGCTAACAGATGAGAAGTATTTCACACATACATTTCACACACACACACACATATATATATATATATATATATGTATATATATATATATATATCCTACAGAGAAATAGAGTTGCATATGTTGTGTACCAGGTTGGATTGGAAGTCACGCAAAGGAGACAACATATGACTAACAGACGGAAAGAAAGAAAATGATATTCTACAGACCTAATTTATCGGAATTTACCAGTCGCCCCATCCAACCGGAATTAAGGACAAAATCCGCACATCGAGGAAAAGTTAAGCCACGGTTCCAAGTACGGGTTCAATTAATGTGACAAGTAGATTCCCATATATATCTCCCTACTCAACCTATCCGAGCGTCGTATTGTCAGGCTGAACGTATCTAACTAGGTCAAGATTTGTCAAGTCTATATATTTCCTAAGTTCAACTCTGCCTAGTCATGTCCATTTAAAATTTTTTCGTGCCTACCGACGCATCAAGTCAGAGCATAGACCCTTCAACTTCGGGTACGTTACGCAGACGCAGATTGCCTATTATCACTTGATAATATCACTTCCCAAAACATCTCCCTCAATCACATATCATTACAGACCTATTTTTGATTTTTTCTGATTTTGTAATGTTTTTGGATTTTTGAAACTTTTAAAATTTTTGTTGTTTGTTTTGTTTTTATTTCTCCCCCTAAATTTGTGCATAGGAGAGAAACGAAAGTAAATGTGCAAATTTAAACTATCCTAAAACAAAAATTAGTTTTTAAAGCAAATCAGGTTAAGAAAAACTCAGGAGTATAGAGAAGAAAACGCAAACCGTAAGTCACCGATTGAATTTGCATCCAGAAGGTCTGAGAACAGCACGCGTAATCTCAGAACAGATCCGAAAATTCTTTACGTCATTAAGCACTAACCCCATGTGATCCCTTCTTTTCTTCCCTTCCCGCAACGAACACATACTCTCAAATAATGTTCTAAGTGTTGTACAGTTAAGAGATGTCCCCAATCATATGCCAGGAGCAGCCATTACCAACAAACCGAAGTCTGATGATATGCCTCCATAGCTGCTCCGACACAGAGCGAGATCAATTGGTCTTTGAAACCGAGTCCATTTTGAAACTGGGTCGACCTTTGTCATCAATGCACGATACCTTCTCCCATGACATATCCTGCTTGTCACAAACAGAAGATGTAGAAACGTTAGAAGCATTAGGAATTTTGGGAGTTTGAGCCTTCGGAACCCATTTGTAGTTGCGTTTAACCCATTTTTTTCCGATCCGATGGGTGGCTCAGCACTTGCTTTGGAACTTGAAGCCGACTACCGAGATGACTTTGACCTAACCAGTCTTGGCTTCACAATATTATTTCTTGAACTAGACTTCTGGGTCGACGTTTCCTTCTTTCCCTTGGCATTCAGATTCTTGGCCTCTGGAGTTTGATTCTTGGCCTTCTGCGCGTTCCAGTCATCATGGTCTGAACGTGACCTGGAAGGGTTTCTTTTGAAGTGTCTCCCTCTTGACGCGTTCTGCCAGCCTTGTGCGTAGTAGGGAACATACGCGCGATTAGGACAATTTCTGGCAATGTGTCCAGGTGTTCCACAGTGAAAACATGTCCTTTTCTTCACTGGGGAGTTATCTCTTCCTGCCCCTGGTGGCGTATCCTTGCCTTGTCTCTTGTTGTTCCCACATGCACACTTGCGACAGGCACTCTGTTGCGTTGGAATTGGAGGCCTGTATTTCTCAACGGCAGATTTATCAGAAGCAGCTGAGTTCAAAGCAACAGACTCAGAGCTCAAAGAGACATTTGTTTGTTCAATAGTGTTCTCCTTGTTCTCATCTTCTGCTACTTTACCTGCACATGAAGTAGCAACATTAGTATCTTCAAAATTAATAACTCCTCCTGACACAAATCCAGCTTGTTTTCCATACTGAAGATGTGCTTCCCTGTCAATTTCGTTCTTTGTCATAGGGATGGATGTGTAGTTATGATTGAAAGGAGGAGGTACACTATCATACCCTAGACCCTTGTTTTGATTCCTTTTAAACTGCATGCTTTGGTCTATCATATTTGCAACCACCTCACTTGAGAAATCATATTTTCTAACATCAAGTTTGGCGGTTTCAAACTTTCCTTTCAAAGATTCAACTTCAGCCACTAGCTCAGCATTTTGTTTGACTACATAATCATAGTTTTCACATTTGTTACTGTAGTCTTCCTGAAGTTTCCTAAAGTCCTTGGTTTTAGCTTCTAATTCAGCCTTCAGGGGTTTCTGTCCTTTCCTGAGTTAATATCCTTCATATCTCAGGTCTTCAACTTCTCTTTTGAATATATCAATTTGTTCTCGAAGAAATTTAATCGTGGCTTCACAAGCTGGAGAACATGTAACTTCAGTGACCGGAATACTTTCAGAACGCATTGTTTCTCTACACTTCAAAACATCAAGTTCTTGAATTACATCAGCAAGACTAAGATGATTGAGATCTTTTGTCTTCTTGATGATAGCCACGTTCATATCCCACGATTTCGGAAGTGAATTTAGCAACTTTTTGTTTATCTCGGACTTAGTCAAGAAGATCCCGGCTATATTCATCTCAGTAGTGAGTGTAGTAAATCGCTGCAACTGAGTTTCGAGTGTTTCTCCAGGGACATAATCGAAAAAGTTGAAGTTTTGTCTTAACATATCCTGACGACTTTCTTTCATGTTTTCAACTCTTCGTAGACCTTAAAATCAATTAATTAAAAAAACAACTAGAAACAAACGTCAAATTTAAAATGCCCTTTTTTTTTAAATCTTTCGTGCCTACCAGCACATCGAGTACAGAGCGTAGACGATTCAACTTAGGTACGTTACGCCGATTCAGGTTGTCCTTTATCACTTATTAATATCATTTCCCATCACAATACTTACAACCGAGGTTGTTAACAAAAAAAAAAAAAATGCTGAACTGAAATGACACTATTTTTGGATTTTTTGTGTAATTTTTGTTGTTTTTGGATTTTATTTCCCTCCTAAATTTGTGCATGGGTGAGAATTTAAATAAAAGAAAACAATGCGCAAATTTAAACAAACCTAACAAAAATTGAAAACAAACCTAATAAAAATTCAAGATATAGACTAATAAAACCAAAAAAATAAAAAATAAAGAATAAAAAACAAAAAAACTTAATCCTCAAAACGTATCATTTTCAGAAATCCCACAAGCACATCAAAACGAGCTTTGTTAAAAGGCTTTGTGAACAAGTCAGCCACATTGTTATCAGTGTGGACTTGTTCGATTCGAATTAAAGATTGTTCATAACAGTCTCTGATAAAGTGAATTTTAATATCGATGTGCTTGGTTTTAGAGTGTTGGACTGGGTTCTTAGCAATTTGTATGGCAACTTCATTATCACAATAGATAGGGGTTTCTAAGTAATTCAAACCGTAGTCCAACAGCTGATGTTGGATCCAAATAACTTGAGAACAGCTCAATGCTATAAAAACAGCTCAATGTTGAAGAGGGTTAATAATGAGTGATGGTTTGTAAAGTCCCGAAAAACAGATCTACCAATGATCAAAGATAATCACAGATGCAAACACGAATTAATAAGCAAATATAGAACAAAAGACCAAGCTTGCATACGCTTCAATGCTATAAAACGTCTGATACAACTTGGGAGAATACGAAAGCATCAACAACAAATAAAGTCTGACACAACACCCTATTTATAGACTTGACTTACAACCGTAAGGTGTTTGCGGCCGTAAACACATTTTGACCGTAAACTCATGACAAAAACATTTTGGCTACACATCTACTGCTATCAACTATTATGCCTAGACCAAACCACTATACAGGGTCTTTCAATCTCCCCCTTGGTTTGGACTAGCTCGGCCCCATTCCTTTCTTTACCAGCATGACATCCATTTGGCCCATAGCACCATTCCACATCTGCTTGCTCAAGATCTCAGCAACCATCCTGGTATACGCCTTGGCTCCCTCCTCATAGATATCTTCAACCACTTTGATCTGAAAATTGCTCAGGTAATGAATATCCCACTTCCTGAACTGCAGTAGGTCTCTTCGATCATACAACTGTATGCACCCATTCTTGAGCTTAATGATTGCACCACAAGTACTCTCATCATAAACCCAGCACTCCATAGAATCGAGCGATCCATCTTGATAACCTTGAACAATGGGAAATTGTTTCACTTGAGTCGTGGATGGCCACATAACCACCTGCAGAGGTTTATCAGAAGAAGCTTCAAACACATCTGGATGTTCTAGAATGACTGACTTGGCAGTTGGCATTGTTGGAAAGCCCTTCTTGACTTGCTCATCCAGAAAGAATTTGAACTGCGAAACTTGAGGATTATTTAATAGATTGATAAAAGGAGCTTGTGATAACTCCGTAAGATCAACCCTTGTCAATGAACTAAAAGCACGAATATCTTTATACAACTCTGAGTTACCACTCTTGCGAATAATAATCCAAAGTCGAAGAGGATCGTGAAATCCCCAAGCAGCCACACCCGATCGATCCCCAAAAGTATCTCTGAACCGAACAATTTCAAGATCAGTCACAGTGATCAAAGGTCCTCCTTTAGAAGCACACTGAGTAGCATTTCTCTTGAATAACAACTGCCCCTTTTCAGTATCATCTTCTTGATTTTTCCGAATTATCTCTTGAATATGAGAAGCCATAGGAGGAACAACTGCAATACGTTCAGCAGAACCAGATGATTGACTAGTTGGCACATCTACTGGATATGCTTGCACATGTAGATTTATTCTTTGTTCTTCTATGTTTGTTTTATACTTCTCACCAAAATCATCCTCCAATTTCTTTTTCAATTCGAAGTAGCTCGAAGTTAGCAGATTGAAATGTTCTTGAAGATCAGAAATTTGCTTACTTTTCACTTTCTTATCCCTTTTAACTTCTGCCAGCTATCCACCAAGATAAGTTCTATCTGACTGAAGCTTAGACACTTGAGTACGAAGCTCAATGTTCTGAGCACGAAGTTCAACTACTTGAATGTCAAGTTCTATGTTCTTCTGACTTAGCACAGAGATCTCCTTTTGTAAACTAGCAAGAGATGGATCATCATCTGGAGCACCCCCTTCGTTTATAGAAATGCTCTTTCCTTGAGGACTGGGCGAACGAAGCTGTTCTTCTGCCATGTGCAAAGCCAGCCTCTCACAAGCAGCATCCCTATTGAATCTTGGAACAGGAAAACCGGGCGGAGCTGAGGGACCGCCAACATCAAAAACTGAACTAGGTCCAGTTGTAAACATCTTTGTTGCAGAAAGTCGTGTAGTAGCAGTAGTAATTGGCGGTGTAGGAAGACCACTGACCAAACTAGTAATTAGCTCGGATTGTCTTGCATCAAGTCTTCTCCTCTTTGATTGAGGTTGGTCAGCTTGTAGAGGAATTACACTAACAAATGGTTCAGTTGTAGGAGAAATAGACACGGGAGGGGAACATCCCACAACTATCTCCATTGGAATCGAAGTTGACACCATCTGCTCAGAAGTTGGAGTAAGAGTTTCGCTTGACTTCCTCATCTCAGTTGTCGGCAAAACACCATCATCGACATTTTGAAAAATTGTGTCAAGAATCTCGTTGGACACAACATTGGCACTACTAGCTAAGGAAGCCACGATATCATCATTATCAAATCCCGTAAGATCAAGATCTTCAAATGAGTCATGTCCATCATCACCGCTAACCATTTCCCTTTCATCTTGTCTTTCATTCGATTCGTGTTCATGACTAGAAGCACTTTGGTCTCTCGGAGTTGGTGAATCTTCATCATCTTCAGTCACATCTATCACTATGTTTGCTGGAGTCGAACCTTCAGTAGATGTTTTCTTAGAAGAAGTCGGTTCTGACGATTCGTATGACACTGGCGTCTCATCTAATTCTGTAAACTTTCCAAATTTCTCCAATGGATAACGCCCTCGGAAGACGACTTTTCCTCTTATGTTTTGTTTAATGAGTCCCACAGTGTCTGGACCCAAAGATTTCATATCCAAAGTGTCTCCCGCCTTTCTAACTTCAGGAAACTGCATATCGACAAACACTTGAATGAAGCGGGGATATTGGAGAAAGGTATCCCTCGTAGAAGCTCGGATGTTTATTACAAATTCCTCTAGAATGAACTTTGAGAAATTGAAATGAATTCCTGCAGCCAAAGACACCAACGCACCAGTTGTGCGTTGAGAAATTTCATCAGCCCCAGACCTTCTACCCGATATGCAACGCACGAACACATGAGCTAGAAATCTCCAATACGGATGGAGCAGCTTTTTCAAAGTTGGCGGGTAGGTTCCCTCATAACTCATCCGTCGTAGTATTCTCTGAACATCTTCGATACCAATCTCCATCGGATAGTTAGGTTGATCGTCAATCAACAACGCCTCTCAAACAAAGCTTTCATTGATCACGATGTCTCATCCTTGCACCTTCGCCGCAACCGTGAAATTTCCATCATCATCCATCTGCGTCCTCGCCGTCTCCCAAAATTCACGAACAATGTTCTAATATATCACCGGATTGACTGTTAATGCTGATGCAACACAACATTCACGCAACCTGTGAACCATTGATAGCATATCGGAATGTATGACAGGTGGATCAGCAAGAACGATTGCCAGATTGTGCATGTCTGCAAACTTGAGATTTGCCATTTGTCTGCACTCAAATATAATTGTAAGAAACCGACACCAACAATAAGACTTATTTTGACCAAAAATAGGACAATAAAAATATGATCAAAATAGAATTTATTTATCAATGATTTATGTTTACTGCCCTCCCCTTTTAAATTTTAAAAAAAACGTGACCTTTTAACAATTTGGTTCTTGGGCCGTAAACTCTAGTTTACGGCCTAAAGAACACTTCGAAAAATCTTTGGTTCACGGTCTAAAGATCACAATCATTACCAAATTTGTTTACGGCCAAAAGAAACATGAGTTGAGAATTTGTTCTTGGGCCGTAAACTCTAGTTTACGGCCTAAAAATTACTTCGAAAAATTGATGCGCAGTTATCACTGAAATCTTTCAAACAATCCGAGGCAGTAACAACTCGAATTCACGGACCGTAAACTGGGAGTTTACGGCCTATGAATATTTACTCCAAAAAGTGGCTAAAAATCGACTATTTTCTTTGAGATAACAAATGATAAGCATATATTCGTGAACACAAAGATAAATAGCATCATAATAAAATAAAATCGAATCGAAATTGTCAACTTTCAGAGTTTACGGCCTATGCTTACGGCCGTAAACTCCTCGAATCAGTTTTTTTAATTTTAACACACAATGCGACGGTGAACTATGAAACAAGATACATATTCGAGATCTGCACGATGCTACCTTCACGATGATGTATTTGTTTTTCTGAAAATCTGTAACGACCCGTCTCCGGTATGATAATTCCTTGGTATTTATTGTGAAGTTTTATAAGAGGGACTCGGCGAGTTCATAGCCTGACTCGCCGAGTAGGGACGGGATTTCAAGCACATGTTAGTTGGCGACTCGACGAGTCCATATTCTGGACTCGACGAGTCTGTCCGTCTGGGTGAAACCCTAAATCCCCGGGTTGCCCACTATTTAAGCCGCCTTATAGCCCCCAACCTCGCCTCCTTCACCCTCAAAAGCTGTGAGAAAACCCTAATTCGTTCTTGAGTGATTTTAAGTGATTTTGTGTACATTTGTGAAGGCTTGAAGAAGGAGAAGAAGAAAGGAGCAAGGAGAAGAGTTGTAGAGCAGAGATTCAAGGGAAAAGCAAGAGCTCTTTGAGGTATTCTTCAGATTTCCTTCTCTTTTATGCTTTAAAACCCTTTCTAGATCTTGTTAATGCCTTTCTCAAGCCTTATGTTGTTATGGAAGCTCTATTATGCCGAGATATCCTTAGATCTGTTCATTTAGGAGTTGTAGAACCCAGATCTACTGCCTTTATGGAGCTATTTTGCATATTAACCCTAGATCTACCCCTTTTAAGCATCTTTTAGCCTTTATTCCCTTGTTCATGTGTTTGTACACGTAAAGTTGTAAACTTTACGTGGTAAATCAGCTTATTGGACTCAGATCTATCATTTGTATGTATTGGATTCGAGCAAAATCGAGTGTGGAATAGTTACATGGCGGTGACTCGGCGAGTCGGAAGAACGACTCGGCGAGTCGAGTCGCGAGTCCCCGATTTCTTCCTTTTGCGCGGTGTCGAGTGGGACCAGTGAGTAGTGGAGTGGACTCAGCGAGTTTGAGGGTAGACTCAGTAATGGAGGGACTCGGCGAGTTGTTCATACAACTCGACGAGTCCAAGGCAATCTTCTTAAGCTCAAGAACAACTCGTCGAGTTGTTCATATGACTCGGCGAGTCGGATGAAGATTGTCTGAGTTCTTGGACCGAATGAGTACTCGTCGAGTCGATGCCATACTCGACGAGTAGCAGCGAGTAGGGTCGAGGAGTGAGAATAGGGACTCGGCGAGTTGGCGGCCCAACTCGGCGAGTCAGGTCAACTGTGGGTTGACTTTGACCGAGAGTTGACTTTGACCGAGAGTTGACTTTGACCAAGGGTAAAAGAGTCATTTTACCCAGTGCAGTGTTTAGTATTTGATTGAGTGTGTTTATGGACTTGTAGCCGGGGAGATACCAGAGCAGCAGCAGTTAGCCCTTAGAGCTATTCACTCAGTAGTCAGTTCACGAGGTGAGTTCCCTTTCAGTAGGAACGAGTCTAAGGCCATAATGCCGGCCCGTTTGGCTAGCAGTAGTATCCGGATTTTTATCCGATGCAGTAGTTAGCATGTTTGATGCCTTCGTGGCTCAGACAGGATTATGTGTGTTCATGTTAAGTGATACGTTTATGTTATGATCAGTCAGCTTCGGACTTCGGTCCGATGTCAGCTTCGGGCTTCGGTTCGATGTAGGGGACAAGGTCCCAGTCAGCTTCGGACTTCGGTCCGATGTCAGCTTCGGACTTCGGTTCGATGTAGGGGACAAGGTCCCAGTCAGCTTCAGACTTCGGTCCGATGTCAGCTTCGGGCTTCGGTTCGATGTAGGGGACAAGGTCCCAGTCAGCTTCGGACTTCGGTCCGATGTCAGCTTCGGACTTCGGTTCGATGTAGGGGACAAGGTCCCAGTCAACTTCGGACTTCGGTCCGATGTCAGCTTCGGACTCCGGTTCGATGTAGGGGACAAGGTCCCAGTCAGTGAAACGACCCAAAAATACGACCCAAAAATTTTTATTTTTAATATAATCAAAACTGTAATCAGAGCATCATATAATAAAACCATACGTGATGTATTCCAAAACATAATAAAATACTGTGCGGAAATCTGTAACGTACTACATCAGATCCAAACATCTAAATCAATCCCAGGCTAAAGCTGAGGCGGTGGTGTGTGCGATGCCATCATCCCGAGCTCTTCCCTTAGCTTGCGGAAGTACCTGAAACCAAAACTGAAACTGTAAGCACGAAGCTTAGTGAGCTCCCCCAAATTACCACATACCATACCATAATATATCAAGCACATACGGGGCCTTGCCCCCTCCATCGGACCGAAGTCCGAAGCTGACTGACTGGGACCTTATCCCCTACATCGGACCGAAGTCCGAAGCTGACATCGGACCGAAGTCCGAAGCTAACTGGGACCTTATCCCCTACATCGAACCAAAGTCCGAAGCTGTCATCGGGCCTAAGTCCGAAGCTAACTGGGACCTTGTCCCCTACATCGAACCGAAGTCCGAAGCTGACATCGGACCGAAGTCCGAAGCTAACTGATCATAGCATAGCATATCACTAACATAAACACACATAATCTTGTCTGAGCCACGAAGGCATCAAACATGCTAACTACTGCATCGGATAACATCCGGATACTACTGCTAGCTAAACGGGCCGGCATTGTGGCCTTAGGCCCGTTCCTACTGAAAGGGAACTCACCTCGAAAACTGGCGGCTGAGTGTGTGTGTGTGAAAGCTACCGGCTGCTGCTCCTGAATCTCCTCGGCTACAAGCCCATGAACACACTCAATCAAATACTAAACCATGCACTTGGGGGGGTAAAATGACTCTTTTACCCTAGGTCAAAGTCAACTTACTGATGGGGCTGACTCGCCGAGTTGGGCCACCCAACTCGCCGAGTCCTACTCTCACTTCTCAGTTCTACATGCTGCTACTCGTCGAGTGTGGCATCGACTCGACGAGTACCCTCTTGATCCAAGAACTCAGACAATCTTCATCCGACTCGCCGAGCCGTATGAACAAACTCGACGAGTTGTTCATGATCCTAAGAAGATTGCCTTGGACTCGCCGAGTTGTATGAACAACTCGCCGAGTCCCTCCATCACTGAGTCTACCCTCGACTCGCTGAGTCCACCCTCAAACTCACTGGATTCACTCGACGATGCTCATCATGAAGGACTCGGGAACCCGCGACCCAACTCGCCGAGTCGTTCCTCCCGACTCGCCGAGTTGCCGCCATGCAACTGATTTTTACTCGATCTTGATTGAATCCAACACATACAATTGATAGATCTGAGTCCAATAAGCTGATTTACCACGTAAAGTTTCCAACTTTACGTGCACAACCTCATGAATAAGGGAAATAAGGCTAAAAGATGCATAAAATGGGTAGATCTATGATTATTATGCAAAGTAACTCCAAAAAGACAGTAGATCTGGGCTCTACAACACCCCAACACTCAGATCCAAAGGTATTTCGACTTATTAAGACATTCATGCAAACATAAGGCTTTGAACAACATCAAATAGCTCTTAGAAGAGCTCTAATGGAAGATTAAAGCATATAACAAGAAGGGAACTCCGAAAATACCTCAATAAACTCAGATTTGCCCTTGGATCTCTGCACTACAACTCGATTCCTTGCTTCTTTCTTCTTCTCCTTCTTCACACCTTCACAAAATGGCACCAAATCACTTATAGGCTTTCAAGGAAGGATTAGGGTTTTCTCACTGTGTTTTCAGGGTGAGGGAGGCGAGAATGGGACTATAAGATGATTTAAATAGTGGGCAACCCAGGGATTTAGGGTTTCATCCAGACGGATGGACTCGCCGAGTCCAGGATATGGACTCGCCGAGTCCCCGGCTCACGCGTGCTCTCAGCCGCGACCCCACTCGGCGAGTCAGGCTATGAACTCGCCGAGTTCCTCTTGCAAAACTCACAACAATTACCAATAAATTATCATACCGGGAACGGGTCGTTACAGTCAGCTTCGGACTTCGGTCTGATGTGAGCTTCGGACTTCGGTCCGATGTAGGGAACAAGGTCCCAGTCAGTCAGCTTCGGACTTCGGTCCGATGGAGGGGGCAAGGCCCCAGTATGTGCTTGATATATTATTGTATGGTATGTGGTAATTTGGGGGAGCGCACTCTTCGTCAACCGATCCACTACTACCCATATCGAGTCCACTCCTCGTGCGGTCCGGGGAAGCTTGGTGACAAAATCCATAGTAATGTCCTCCCATTTCCACACGGGAATGTCTAACGGCTGCATCCTGCCGTGAGGTCTCTGGTGCTCCGCCTTGACCTTTCGGCAGGTCAGGCATCTCTCGACGTACCAGGCGACGTCCCGCTTCATGCAGGGCCACCAATAATCGAGTCGAAGATCCCGGTACATCTTTGTCGCTCCTGGGTGGATAGAAAATCGAGACTTATGAGCCTCGTCCATCAATACCTGCCGTACCCCACCCCAGTACGGTACCCATACCCTACCATGAAGCGTCAGCAAACCCCGACTGTCGTACTCAAATGAAGCTACTCTGCCTACTATCCTTTCACACTTCTGCCTCTCCTCATTGAGGCCCTCCATCTGAGCCTCCTTGATCCGCTCCAACAGTGGAGTGATCACTGTCATCCTCATACACAGATCTCTGATAGGGGCCGCCGACACCTTGCGGCTTAGGGCGTCGGCCACCACGTTGGCCTTCCCTGGATGATAAAGGATCTCACAGTCATAGTCCTTCAGCACGTCCAACCACCTCCTTTGCCTCATATTCAAACTCGGCTGATCCATAAGATACCTCAAACTCTTATGATCCGTGTATATAGTACAACGGACCCCATAAAGGTAATGCCTCCAAATCTTGAGGGCAAACACAACTGCCCCCAGCTCCAAATCATGGGTAGGATAATTAGCCTCGTGAGGCTTCAACTGTCTCGAGGCATAAGCTATCACATGGCCTCGCTGCATCAGAACTGCTCCCAATCCTGTGATCGAGGCATCACAATAGACTACAAAATCCTCTACTCCCTCTGGCAAGGTAAGGATCGGAGCCTCGCACAATCTCTGCCTGAGGGTCTCGAATGCTGTCTGCTGCTCCGGACCCCAACGAAATACCACTGATTTCTTGGTCAGTCGGGTGAGCGGCACTGCTATCTTGGAGAAATCCTGAATAAATCTCCGATAATACCCTGCCAGCCCTAGGAAGCTCCGAATCTCAGATGGAGACTTCGGGACCTCCCACTGCATCACGGCCTTTATCTTGGCCGGATCTACCAGAATACCCTTCTGGTTGACGAGGTGACCAAGGAACTGCACCTCGCGCAACCAGAACTCACATTTGGAGAACTTTGCGAAAAGTCTCTCCCTCCTCAAAACCTCTAGCACCTCCCGCAGGTGTTCCTCGTGCTGCTCCTGCGTCTTGGAATACACCAAGATGTCATCTATGAACACTATCACTGACCGATCCAGCATCGGCCTACACACGCGGTTCATGAGATCCATGAACGCGGTTGGGGCATTGGTGAGCCCAAATGGCATCACCACAAACTCGTAATGACCATACCTGGTCCTGAAAGCAGTCTTCTGCACATCCTCATCTCTAACCCGCATCTAATGATATCCGGAGCGTAGATCGATCTTGGAGAACCAAGACGCTCCCTGAAGCTGATCAAACAAATCATCTATCCTCGGGAGTGGGTAACGGTTCTTCACTGTTACCTTATTCAGCTCCCGATAATCAATACACATACGATGCGACCCATCCTTCTTTCTCACAAACAGGATTGGCGCTCCCCAAGGCGAACTGCTCGGCCGAATGAAACCCTTGTCTAACAGCTCCTGCAGCTGTGTAGACAACTCCTGCATCTCAGGGGGAGCTAGTCGATACGGTGCCTTGGCTATCGGAGCCGCTCCAGGGACGAGGTCGATCCGGAACTCGACCTGTCTCTCAGGAGGTATCCCCGGCAAATCCTCAGGAAACACATCCGGGTAGTCTCGAACGATAGGAACATCATCCACTGTCGACTTGCCCTTCTCCCGGGCATCCAAAACGTAGGCTACAAAACCGGCGCAACCCTGCTGAACATAGCGCCTCGCCCTTGCGGCATAACAAAAGGTCGGTCCTCGCTGTGGCCTCTCGCCCTGAATCACCAACTCTCCCCCACTGCGAGTGCGAACCCTCACTAACTGAAGCTCGCAATCAATCACCGCCCCATTAGGGCTTAGCCAATCCATACCCACAATAACCTTATTCCCTCGCAGGGGAATAGGTACCAAATCCACTGAAAACTGCTCGTCAAATAACTGAAGAGAACACCCTCTGTGCACTTTGCCGACCCTCACGGTCCTATCATCCGCTATCTCAACCTCTAACGGACAATCCAGCTCCCCTGGAGCTCTACTGAACCTCTTGCTAAGCGCAAGAGATACAAATGATCGGGTAGCCCCCGAATCGAATAATACCAAAGCAGAAATGCCGTTCACAGAGAACGACCCTGAATAAAACATAAAACCATAAGCAACATTTAATCAATACTAATAAAGAGATAAAAGGGAAGATACATACCCGTCACCACCTCAGGAGTCGCTCGCGCCTCCTTTGCTGTCATCTGAAACGCCCTGCTCTTCGCCACTGGCGCATCAGCTCGGCCCTGCCGGCCGTCTGTAATCCTCAAGGTAGTAGGGGCAGGTGCAGCCACCTTCCCTGCTGAAGCTAAACTCGGACACTGGGACTTTTTATGTCCCCTCTGATTGCACTGAAAGCAAATCAGGTCTGACGCAGCAACGACGGTAGCAGGAGCCGTACAATCCCTACTCAAATGTCCAACCCGACCGCACTTGAAGCAGCCGGAACTCCCTGCCTTGCACGCTCCCTCGTGCATCTTCCCACACCTACCACATCGACCGTAGCTCGGCTGCCCCCTGGACCTATGATCCGAAACCCTGGGCTTTTTGCCCGAACCTCCCGAACCCGAAACCGCCTCCGGTTTCCTCTTCTTCTCCATCTCGAGATCAATCTCCCTCTCCCGAGCTCTAGCAATCATATCCTCCAGCGTTTTACAGCTGGACCGGCTCACAAACTGGCGGATATCGCTCCGCAACATCTCATGATAGCGGGCCTTCTTCATTTCCTCATCAGCTACATACTGAGGAACGAGAAGAGCCCTCTCCCTGAACTTGGCGGTGATCTCTGCCACTGTCTCTGTAGTCTGGGTGAGGTCCTGAAACTCCCTAGCTAGCTGTTGCACCTCAATGACTGGTGCAAACTCCGCCCTGAACCTGGTAGAGAAATCAGCCCAGGTCATAGCGTCCAATGCTGCATCATCCCCAATAGCATGCCCGACCTCCTCCCACCAATCTCGTGCCCTGTCCTTCAGAAGACAGGACGCCAATCTGACCTTGTCCCCCTCGGGACATCTGCTAGTACGAAAAGCGTTGGCCACATCTGCCAACCATCTGGTGCTCGCTATGGGGTCCCGCGCCCCATGATAGTCCGGGGCTCCACATGCCCTGAACTCCCTGAAGGTAAGGGTGCGCGACCCCATCATGGCCGCCACCTCGGCACGGAAGGTGCCCAGTCTCTCATCCATCAGCTCTAGAATCCCCTCCTTGATCGAACCGAAGATCACAGGAGTCTGCTCTATAATGATGCGCGTAATCTCCGAAGAAAGAAACTCTCGGGTCTGCTCATCCATGCGCTCATCCCCCGAGCCTGAACCTGATCCCTCCCCAGCACCTCCGCTGCCGGCTGCTGGTCTCGAACGCAAAACCACCATTCTGAAACACATCACAATCACATCAGAAAACAGAAATATCTTGAGGGATCATTGATACTACAACTAGCTTCCTGGTCTTGTCTCAGCCTTTCTTGATTCGAGTACGGATCCTCTGCTTCCAGTAGTACGGGCCCATACTACCTTCCACATCTATCCGTACTTTCTTCAAGAACTGCCCTGACTCCACCAAGTCGCTTCTACTACTACTGATCTCTGCTACACTCATCCTAGGCTTGCCCCAGGGAAACCTCAGACTTAACTCAACTAGTCCTCAGCTGCTGCAGGTCTCCTTATAATGCTAATTAACCATCACCTGAACACCATCACATGTGACGAAGATCAGATAATTCTTTAAGTAAAAGACCCGTCCCTATAACGGTTGGACTCAAACAAGAGCTGCGCAATAGGGTCAGTTCCAGCACTCTGGGATTATTCAACCCTGATCACCTGTGGTGTATCGTGTTCACCTAATGGTTAACTTCCATCACTTAGAATTCCCACAAAGCACGAAGCAGGCAGCATTCGGATAAAGGAAACATACTCAGGCAAAACTATTCTCAAAATGAGAAACTGATCTAGCATACAGTGCTAAGCTTATACTATCAGGCATAACCTAAACAGGCTATCCTACTGCTGTCTACTCAATACTAGCATGCATTACTCATAAAGCTGTAACACATAAAGCAGGCACATAAGGCATCCTCCTAGATCCTTAGTCCTATACTAGCATGCTATTCAACTGAAACTGAAACTGAACGAATAACTTGTATGGATAATTTGGGAGTACTTACTTGAGCTCGGCTGACCGCATGCACACACCTCTATCTTGTTGAAAATTCTTCCTTTCTAAGTGCTTTCAAAAATTCTTTTAGAAAACATTTTACTTTTAGAAATCTTTCTATTTCCCCTTAGTTTGAGTTCAGATACACCCGGAAGTGTATCCGAATCCCTCAAACCAGGGCTCTGATACCAACTTGAAACGACCCAAAAATACGACCCAAAAATTTTTATTTTTAATATAATCAAAACTGTAATCAGAGCATCATATAATAAAACCATACGTGATGTATTCCAAAACATAATAAAATACTGTGCGGAAATCTGTAACGTACTACATCAGATCCAAACATCTAAATCAATCCCAGGCTAAAGCTGAGGCGGTGGTGTGTGCGATGCCATCATCCCGAGCTCTTCCCTTAGCTTGCGGAAGTACCTGAAACCAAAACTGAAACTGTAAGCACGAAGCTTAGTGAGCTCCCCCAAATTACCACATACCATACCATAATATATCAAGCACATACGGGGCCTTGCCCCCTCCATCGGACCGAAGTCCGAAGCTGACTGACTGGGACCTTATCCCCTACATCGGACCGAAGTCCGAAGCTGACATCGGACCGAAGTCCGAAGCTAACTGGGACCTTATCCCCTACATCGAACCAAAGTCCGAAGCTGTCATCGGGCCTAAGTCCGAAGCTAACTGGGACCTTGTCCCCTACATCGAACCGAAGTCCGAAGCTGACATCGGACCGAAGTCCGAAGCTAACTGATCATAGCATAGCATATCACTAACATAAACACACATAATCTTGTCTGAGCCACGAAGGCATCAAACATGCTAACTACTGCATCGGATAACATCCGGATACTACTGCTAGCTAAACGGGCCGGCATTGTGGCCTTAGGCCCGTTCCTACTGAAAGGGAACTCACCTCGAAAACTGGCGGCTGAGTGTGTGTGTGTGTGAAAGCTACCGGCTGCTGCTCCTGAATCTCCTCGGCTACAAGCCCATGAACACACTCAATCAAATACTAAACCATGCACTTGGGGGGGTAAAATGACTCTTTTACCCTAGGTCAAAGTCAACTTACTGATGGGGCTGACTCGCCGAGTTGGGCCACCCAACTCGCCGAGTCCTACTCTCACTTCTCAGTTCTACATGCTGCTACTCGTCGAGTGTGGCATCGACTCGACGAGTACCCTCTTGATCCAAGAACTCAGACAATCTTCATCCGACTCGCCGAGCCGTATGAACAAACTCGACGAGTTGTTCATGATCCTAAGAAGATTGCCTTGGACTCGCCGAGTTGTATGAACAACTCGCCGAGTCCCTCCATCACTGAGTCTACCCTCGACTCGCTGAGTCCACCCTCAAACTCACTGGATTCACTCGACGATGCTCATCATGAAGGACTCGGGAACCCGCGACCCAACTCGCCGAGTCGTTCCTCCCGACTCGCCGAGTTGCCGCCATGCAACTGATTTTTACTCGATCTTGATTGAATCCAACACATACAATTGATAGATCTGAGTCCAATAAGCTGATTTACCACGTAAAGTTTCCAACTTTACGTGCACAACCTCATGAATAAGGGAAATAAGGCTAAAAGATGCATAAAATGGGTAGATCTATGATTATTATGCAAAGTAACTCCAAAAAGACAGTAGATCTGGGCTCTACAACACCCCAACACTCAGATCCAAAGGTATTTCGACTTATTAAGACATTCATGCAAACATAAGGCTTTGAACAACATCAAATAGCTCTTAGAAGAGCTCTAATGGAAGATTAAAGCATATAACAAGAAGGGAACTCCGAAAATACCTCAATAAACTCAGATTTGCCCTTGGATCTCTGCACTACAACTCGATTCCTTGCTTCTTTCTTCTTCTCCTTCTTCACACCTTCACAAAATGGCACCAAATCACTTATAGGCTTTCAAGGAAGGATTAGGGTTTTCTCACTGTGTTTTCAGGGTGAGGGAGGCGAGAATGGGACTATAAGATGATTTAAATAGTGGGCAACCCAGGGATTTAGGGTTTCATCCAGACGGATGGACTCGCCGAGTCCAGGATATGGACTCGCCGAGTCCCCGGCTCACGCGTGCTCTCAGCCGCTACCCCACTCGGCGAGTCAGGCTATGAACTCGCCGAGTTCCTCTTGCAAAACTCACAACAATTACCAATAAATTATCATACCGGGAACGGGTCGTTACAGTCAGCTTCGGACTTCGGTCTGATGTGAGCTTCGGACTTCGGTCCGATGTAGGGAACAAGGTCCCAGTCAGTCAGCTTCGGACTTCGGTCCGATGGAGGGGGCAAGGCCCCAGTATGTGCTTGATATATTATTGTATGGTATGTGGTAATTTGGGGGAGCTCACTAAGCTTCGTGCTTACAGTTTCAGTTTTGGTTTCAGGTATTTCCGCTAGCAGAGGGAAGAGCTCGGGTTGATGGCATCGCACACACCACAGCTTCAGCTTTTATCCTGGGAGTTGATTTAGTTCTTGATTTTTATATGACATGGATATGATACAGTTTTCCGCACAGTGTTTTATTATTATTTTGAGATACATCATGTATGGTTTTATGATATGACACTCAGATTATGGTTTTTTGGTTATGTTGAAAAACGAAATTTTTGGGTTGTTTCAAGTTGGTATCAGAGCCCTGGTTTGAGGGATTCGGATACACTTCCGGGTGTATCTGAACTCAAACTAAGGGGAAATAAAAAGATTTTTAAAAGGAAAATGTTTTCTAAAAGAATTTCGAAAGCACTTAGAAAGAAAGAAATTTTTAAACAAGATAAGGGTGTGGTGCATGCGATCAACCGAGCTCAAGTAAGTACTCCCAAATTACCAATACAAGTTTTATTATTAAGATTAATTGTTCTAGTTTCAGTAGAACAACATGCTAGTATAGGACTAAGGATCTAGGAGGACGCCTTATGTGCCTGCTATATGTGTTACAGCTTTATGAGAATTGCATGCTAGTATTGAGTAGACAGCAGTAGGATAGCCTGTATAGGTTATGCCTGATAGTATGAGCTTAGCATTGTATGCTAGTACAGTTTCTCGTTATGAGAATAGTTTTGCCTGAGTATGTTTTCTGTATCCGAATGTTGCTTGCTTCGTGCTTTGTGGGGTTCTGAGTGATGGGAGTTAGCCATTAGGTGAACACGTCACACCACATGTGATCAGGGTTGAATAATCCCAGAGTGTTGGAACTGGCCCTATTGCGCAGCTCTTGTTTGAGTCCAACCGTTATAGGGACGGGTCTTTTACTTGAAGGATTATCTGATCCTCGTCACATGTGATGGTGTTCAGGTGGTGGCTAATTAGCATTATAAGGAGACCTTCAGCAGCTGAGGACTAGTTGAGTTGAGTCTGAGGGTTCCCTAGGGCAAGCCTAGGATGAGAGTAGCAGAGATCAGTAGTAGTAGAAGTGACTTGGTTGAGTCAAGGCAGTTCTTGAAGAAAGTACGAATAGATGTGGAAGGTAGTATGGGCCCGTACTACTGAAAGCAGAGGATCCGTACTCGAATCAAGAAAGGTTGAGACAAGACCAGGGAGCTAGTTGTAGTATCAATGATCCCTTGTGATATTTCAGTTTCTGATGTAGTTGTGATGTGTTTCAGAATGGTGGTTTTGCGTTCGAGACCAGCAGCCGGCAATGGAGGTGCCGGGGAGGGATCAGGTTCAGGCTCGGGGGATGAGCGCATGGATGAGCAGACCCGAGAGTTTCTTTCTTCGGAGATAACGCGCATCATTATAGAGCAGACTCCTGTGATCTTCGGTTCGATCAAGGAGGGGATTCTAGAGCTGATGGATGAGAGATTGGGCACCTTCCGTGCCGAGGTGGCGGCCATGATGGGGTCGCGCACCCTTACTTTCAGGGAGTTCAGGGCATGTGGAGCTCCGGACTATCATAGGGCGCGAGACCCCATAGCGAGTACCAGATGGTTGGCGGATGTGGCCAACGCTTTCCGCACTAGCAGATGTCCCGAGGGGGACAAGGTCAGATTGGCGTCCTGTCTTCTGAAGGACAGGGCATGGGATTGGTGGGAGGAGGTCGGACATGCCATTGGGGATGATGCAGCATTGGACGCCATGACCTGGGCTGATTTCTCTACCAGGTTCAGGGCGGAGTTTGCACCGGTCATTGAGGTGCAGCAGTTAGCTAGGGAGTTTCAGGACCTCACCCAGACTACAGAGACAGTGGCGGAGATCACCGCCAAGTTCAGGGAGAGGGCTCTTCTCGTTCCTCAGTACGTAGCTGATGAGGAAATGAAGAAGGCACGATATCATGAGATGTTGCGGAGCGATATTCACCAGTTTGTGAGCCGGTCCAGCTGTAAAACGCTGGAAGATATGATTGCTAGGGCTCGGGAGAGGGAGATTGATCTCGAGATGGAGAAGAAGAGGAAACCGGAGGCGGTTTCGGGTTCAGGCGGTTCGGGCAAAAAGCCCAGGGTTTCAGATCACAGGTCCAGGGGACAACCGAGCCACGGTCGATGTGGTAGGTGTGGGAAGATGCACGAAGGAGCGTGCAAGGCAGGGAGTTCCGGCTGCTACAAGTGCGGTCGGATTGGACATTTGAGTAGGGATTGTACGGCTCCTGCTACTGCCGTTGCAGCATCAGATCTGATTTGCTTTCAGTGCAATCAGAGGGGACATAAAAAGTCCCAGTGTCCGGGTTTAGCTGCAGTAGGGAAGGTGGCTGCACCTGCCCCTGCTACCTTGAGGATTACAGATGGCCGGCAGGGCCGAGCTGATGCGCCAGTGGCAAAGAGTAGGGCATTTCAGATGACAGCAGAGGAGGCACGAGCGACTCCTGATGTGGTGACGGGTATGTATCTTCCCTTTATCTCTTTATTATTATTGATTGAATATTGCTTATGATTGTATGTTTTATTCAGGGTCGTTCTCTGTGAACGACATTTCTACTATGGTATTATTCGATTCGGGGGCTACCCGATCATTCGTATCGCTTGCGCTTAGCAAGAGATTTAGTAGGGCTCCTGGGGAGCTGGATTGTCCATTAGAGGTAGAGATAGCAGATGATAGGACCGTGAGGGTCGGCAGAGTGCATAGAGGGTGTTCTCTTCAGTTATTTGATGAGCAGTTTTCAGTGGATCTGGTACCTATTCCCCTGCGAGGGAATAAGGTTATTGTGGGCATGGATTGGCTAAGCCCCAATGGGGCGGTGATTGATTGTGAGCTTCAGCTAGTGAGGGTTCGCACTCCCAGTGGGGGAGAGTTAGTGATTCAGGGCGAGAGGCCACAGCGTGGACCGACCTTTTGTTCCGCCGCTAGGGCGAGGCGCTATGTTTAGCAGGGTTGCGCCGGTTTTGTAGCTTACGTCTTGGATGCCCGGGAGAAGGGCAAGACGACAGTTGATGATGTTCCTATTGTTCGAGACTAACCCGACGTGTTTCCCGAGGATTTGTCGGGGATACCTTCTGAGAGACAGGTTGAGTTCAGGATCGACCTAATTCCTGGTGCGGCTCCGATAGCCAAAGCACCGTATCGACTAGCTCCCCCTGAGATGCAGGAGTTGTCTACACAGCTGCAGGAGCTGTTAGACAAGGGTTTCATTCGGCCGAGCAGTTCGCCTTGGGGAGCGCCGATCCTGTTTGTGAGGAAGAAGGACGGGTCGCATCGTATGTGTATAGATTATCGGGAGTTGAATAAGGTAACGGTGAAGAACCGTTACCCACTTCCGAGGATAGATGATTTGTTTGATCGGCTTCAAGGAGCGTCTTGGTTCTCCAAGATCGATCTACGCTCCGGTTATCATCAGATGAGGGTTAGAGATGAGGATGTACAGAAGACTGCTTTCAGGACTAGGTATGGTCATTATGAGTTTGTGGTGATGCCATTTGGGCTCACCAATGCTCCAGCCGCGTTCATGGATCTCATGAACCGCGTGTGCAGGCCGATGCTGGATCGGTCAGTGATAGTATTCATAGATGATATCTTGGTATATTCCAAGACGCAGGAGCAGCATGAGGAGCACCTGCGGGGGGTGCTAGAGGTTTTGAGGAGGGAGAGACTTTTCGCAAAGTTCTCCAAATGTGAGTTCTGGTTGCGCGAGGTGCAGTTTCTTGGTCACCTCGTCAACCAGAAGGGTATTTTGGTGGATCCGGCCAAGATAGAGGCCGTGATGCAGTGGGAGGTCCCGAAGTCTCCATCTGAGATTCGGAGCTTCCTAGGGTTGGCAGGGTATTATCGGAGATTTATTCAGGACTTCTCCAAGATAGCAGTGCCACTCACCCGACTGACCAAGAAGTCGGTGGTATTTCGTTGGGGGCCTGAGCAGCAGGCAGCGTTCGAGACCCTCAGACAGAGATTGTGCGAGGCTCCGATCCTTACCTTGCCAGAGGGAGTAGAGGACTTCGTAGTCTACTGTGATGCCTCGATCACAGGTATGGGAGCAGTATTGATGCAGCGATGCCATGTGATAGCTTATGCCTCGAGACAGTTGAAGCCTCACGAGGCTAATTATCCTACCCATGATTTGGAGCTGGGGGCGGTTGTGTTTGCCCTCAAGATTTGGAGGCATTACCTGTATGGGGTCCGTTGTACTATTTACACGGATCACAAGAGTTTGAGGTACCTTATGGATCAGCCGAGTCTGAACATGAGGCAGAGGAGGTGGTTGGATGTGCTAAAGGATTATGACTGTGAGATCCTTTACCATCCAGGGAAGGCCAACGTGGTGGCCGACGCCCTAAGCCTCAAAGTTTCGGCGGCCCCTATCAGAGATCTATGTTTGAGGATGACAGTGATCACTCCGTTGTTGGAGCGGATCAAGGAGGCTCAGGTGGAGGGCCTCAAGGAGGAGAGACAGAAGTGTGAGAGGATCGTGGGCCAAGTAGCCTCGTTTGACTATGATAGTCGTGGTTTGCTGACGCTTCACGGGAGAGTGTGGGTACCGTACTGGGGTGGAGTACGGCAAGTGTTGATGGACGAGGCTCATAAGTCTCGGTTTTCTATCCACCCAGGGGCGACGAAGATGTATCGAGATCTTCGACCTGATTATTGGTGGCCCTGCATGAAGCGGGACGTCGCCTGGTACGTCGAGAGATGCCTGACCTTCCGGAAGGTCAAGGCGGAGCACCAGAGACCTCACGGCATGATGCAGCCGTTAGACATTCCCGTGTGGAAATGGGAGGACATCACCATGGATTTTGTCACCAAGCTCCCCAGGACCGCACGAGGAGTGGATTCGATATGGGTAGTAGTGGATCGGTTGACGAAGAGTGCCCATTTTATTCCGATCCAGGAGAGTATATCGGCGGAAAAGTTAGCCGATATCTATGTGCGAGAGATTGTGGCATGTCATGGAGTGCCGGTATCGGTGGTGTCAGACCGAGATGTCCGTTTCACATCCAGATTCTGGAAGCGGTTTCACGACGAGATGGGTACTCGTCTCCATTTCAGCACCGCTTTCCACCCTCAGACGGACGGGCAGAGCGAGAGGACGATTCAGACTCTCGAGGACATGCTTAGGGCATGTGTTCTAGATTTCGGTGGCAGTTGGGATACGTATCTTCCGTTGGCGGAATTTTCGTATAACAACAGTTATCATGCTAGGATTGATCGACCTCCCTTTGAGATGTTGTATGGGAGGAAGTGTAGGACCCCGATTTGTTGGGGCGAGGTCGGTCAGCGGGTCATCGGGAGCACGGAGGTGGTGCTCAAGACGACTGAGTTGATCCAACAGGTCCGTAGTAGACTGCAGACTGCTTAGAGTCGGCAGAAGAGCTACGCCGATATGAGGCGTTCGGACTTGGAGTTCCAGGTGGGAGATATGGTCCTTCTGAAGGTCTCACCTTGGAAGGGTGTCATCAGGTTCCGGAAGAGGGGCAAGTTGGGCCCCAGATTTATTGGTCCTTTCAGGGTTTTGGCCCGGGTGGGTCGGGTTGCTTATCGGTTAGATCTTCCTGAGGAGCTTAGTCAGATCCACAACACTTTCCATGTGTCTCAGTTGAGGAAGTGTTTGGTGGATGAATCAGTAGTTGTTCCCCTAGAGGATATTCAGGTTGATAGTAGCCTGAATTATATTGAGAGGCCGGTCGCGATTCTGGACCGGAAGACCAAGACCTTGAGGAACAAGGTAATTCAGTTAGTGAAGGTGCAGTGGCAGCACCGGAAGGGATCGGAATGGACGTGGGAGGCTGAGGAGGAGATGAGGGAGCACTACCCAGAGATATTTGCAGATTCAGCCGTAGCAGACTTCGAGGACGAAGTCTGAGATAAGTGGGGGAGAATTGTAACGACCCGTCTCCGGTATGATAATTCCTTGGTATTTATTGTGAAGTTTTATAAGAGGGACTCGGCGAGTTCATAGCCTGACTCGCCGAGTAGGGACGGGATTTCAAGCACGTGTTAGTTGGCGACTCGGCGAGTCCATATTCTGGACTCGGCGAGTCTGTCCGTCTGGGTGAAACCCTAAATCCCCGGGTTGCCCACTATTTAAGCCACCTTATAGCCCCCAACCTCGCCTCCTTCACCCTCAAAAGCTGTGAGAAAACCCTAATTCGTTCTTGAGTGATTTTAAGTGATTTTGTGTACATTTGTGAAGGCTTGAAGAAGGAGAAGGAGAAAGGAGCAAGGAGAAGAGTTGTAGAGCAGAGATTCAAGGGAAAAGCAAGAGCTCTTTGAGGTATTCTTCAGATTTCCTTCTCTTTTATGCTTTAAAATCCTTTCTAGATCTTGTTAATGCCTTTCTCAAGCCTTATGTTGTTATGGAAGCTCTATTATGCCGAGATATCCTTAGATCTGTTCATTTAGGAGTTGTAGAACCCAGATCTACTGCCTTTATGGAGCTATTTTGCATATTAACCCTAGATCTACCCCTTTTAAGCATCTTTTAGCCTTTATTCCCTTGTTCATGTGTTTGTACACGTAAAGTTGGAAACTTTACGTGGTAAATCAGCTTATTGGACTCAGATCTATCATTTGTATGTATTGGATTCGAGCAGAATCGAGTGTGGAATAGTTGCATGGCGGTGACTCGGCGAGTCGAGTCGCGAGTCCCCGATTTCTTCCTTTTGCGCGGTGTCGAGTGGGACCAGTGAGTAGTGGAGTGGACTCAGCGAGTTTGAGGGTAGACTCAGTAATGGAGGGACTCGACGAGTTGTTCATACAAATCGACGAGTCCAAGGCAATCTTCTTAAGCTCAAGAACAACTCGTCGAGTTGTTCATATGACTCGACGAGTCGGATGAAGATTGTCTGAGTTCTTGGACCGAATGAGTACTCGTCGAGTCGATGCCATACTCGACGAGTAGCAGCGAGTAGGGTCGAGGAGTGAGAATAGGGACTCGGCGAGTCAGGTCAACTGTGGGTTGACTTTGACCGAGAGTTGACTTTGACCAAGGGTAAAAGAGTCATTTTACCCAGTGCAGTGTTTAGTATTTGATTGAGTGTGTTTATGGACTTGTAGCCGGGGAGATACCAGAGCAGCAGCAGTTAGCCCTCAGAGCTATTCACTCAGCAGTCAGTTCACGAGGTGAGTTCCCTTTCAGTAGGAACGAGTCTAAGGCCACAATGCCGGCCCGTTTGGCTAGCAGTAGTATCCGGATTTTTATCCGATGCAGTAGTTAGCATGTTTGATGCCTTCGTGGCTCAGACAGGATTATGTGTGTTCATGTTAAGCGATACGTTTATGTTATGATCAGTCAGCTTCGGACTTCGGTCCGATGTCAGCTTCGGGCTTCGGTTCGATGTAGGGGACAAGGTCCTAGTCAGCTTCGGACTTCGGTCCGATGTCAGCTTCGGACTTCGGTTCGATGTAGGGGACAAGGTCCCAGTCAGCTTCGGACTTCGGTCCGATGTCAGCTTCGGGCTTCGGTTCGATGTAGGGGACAAGGTCCCAGTCAGCTTCGGACTTCGGTTCGATGTAGGGGACAAGGTCCCAGTCAACTTCGGACTTTGGTCCGATGTCAGCTTCGGACTCCGGTTCGATGTAGGGGACAAGGTCCCAGTCAGCTTCGGACTTCGGTCCGATGTAGGGGACAAGGTCCCAGTCAGTCAGCTTCGGACTTCGGTCCGATGGAGGGGGCAAGGCCCCAGTATGTGCTTGATATATTATTGTATGGTATGTGGTAATTTGGGGGAGCTCACTAAGCTTCGTGCTTACAGTTTCAGTTTTGGTTTCAGGTACTTCCGCTAGCAGAGGGAAGAGCTCAGGTTGATGGCATCGCACACACCACAGCTTCAGCTTTTATCCTGGGAGTTGATTTAGTTCTTGATTTTTATATGACATGGATATGATACAGTTTTCCGCACAGTGTTTTATTATTATTTTGAGATACATCATGTATGGTTTTATGATATGACACTCAGATTATGGTTTTTTGGTTATGTTGAAAAACGAAATTTTTGGGTTGTTTCAAAATCGAAAGTAAATTTTTCAGCAACTTGAGAGCTTTTGAGAGCGAGTTTGCGGCCGGAAACTGTTGAGTGGGGAGATTCCGGCTGTGAACTCCTTTTTTTTTTTATTATTATTATTATAAAAAATCAACCTTAAAAGTCAAATTTTATAAAAATTAAACTTGAAAAGTAAAACTTAAAAGTCAAACCGAAAGGTTAAATTTGAAATTTTAAAGGTTAAACGAAAAAGTCAAGGTTTAAAATCAAAGGTCAAACTTGAAAAACAAAATTAAAATTTTAAATAAAAAATGAAAAAATCAAAAATAAAAGTTTAAAAAATAATTTTTTTTATAATTATATTATTATTATTATTATTATTAATTTTAATTTTGGATGAAATTTTTTTTTTTTGAATTAAAAGAAATTGAGTTTTGGGGTAAAAAGTGTCAAAATTCGAAATTAGGTGCGAAAAAGACGGGTTATATTTAAAACTTCGGAGGAAAGGAACAAGGAATCAGCTAGACGAGTTGGTGATGCGTTGTACTTCTACGGGGGAGACCCTAGTTCGAATCCCGGCACCCCCCTAATCGCGTTTCCATTTTTAAGGCGCTGATGCGAGCTGACTTCACCTAGCCGAGCCGTCTTCAATGCGAGTTGCTGCTTAGCCGTGATCCGAGCCAACTCCGAGCCGAGATCTCCGGAAACCCTAGCCGTAAACGCAAATGCCGCCGCCGGCCGTGAACTGTTTCCGGCAGTAAGCTCCGGCCGTAAACTCTTCCAGATTACGTGAAAATCAGCGATTTTTCGACTTTGAAGCTCCAAAACTCAATCAAAAACCCTTTTTTATGAAAAATACAAAGAAGAAACCCCCTTTATCTTTTTTATGAAAAATACAAAGAAGAAACCCCCTTTATTTTTGCGAGATCTTTCCAAAAACCTAAAAATATCCAGAAAATAAGATCAAATAATGCTCCAAATAGAGTTTACGGCCCAAGAACTCGGTGTTTACGGCCGTAAGCTTGGACTGTAAACACAGAATATTCAGATTCCAAACGAATTGTAAAACCTTTTGACTGATACAACTTGGCTCTGATACCAATTGTAAGTCCCTAATCTGCCCGTGTATCAGTCAGATCCGTTTGATGGTGCGGAATCTCAATCAAACGGATGATGTTAGATAAAAATAGAAGAGAATGAGAAGAAGAATAATATGAATCTTCGTATGAATTGATATGAATTAAGATCCGGATACAAAAGATTCACATACAATGCTTTCTAATTCTCTCTGGCCGTAAGCTCTCTAGTTCATCAATCTCTACTCCTCACCCTAACACCTCTATTTATACATGTTGGATATGGGCCGGAAACAAATGGGCCGTAAATGAGTTTACGGCCGTAAGGTGTTTACGGCCGTAAACTAGGCCATAAAATCATAAACTATTACACAAAAATATAATTGCCCAGAAAAGTAAAGTATAAACCATATTTTGACCCAACAATTTCGGCGTTCTTTATATGCACGGAAACCTTGTGACATATTCTACAACTTTGTTAAGATTATTTATTGTAAATAATCTTTTGTCGAAAAGTCGTTTTCGACCCCTATTGCCTCTAAATTGAGTAGCCCGGATCTACGGGCGTTACACACTAAGCTTTGACTTACAATTGTTGGTTTCATGGTTTCAGGTATATCAGATGATCAGGGCAAGGAGAAGGCATGACTGTACACATCCTAATGATTGATTATGTTTTTGAGAGATTTGATACTTTGATTCTATGGTTTTGTGTTGAAATAATGGATTACTATCTTATGGTTGTGGAATAATTTCTATAAAAAATGGAATTTTTTAATTATGGTTTTTGGAATGTTACATCTTACGAGGTTGAATTATCTGTAAAATATAAACCCATAACATATTAAGTATCGTTTATTTTATATATATATATATATATATATATATATATATATATATATATATAGAAACGGCCAATAATATTATTAACACTCATCCAAATAGCAAGTAACTATAGGGGAGAATTAAAAGCAGAACATAACAAAGTTTTCAAACAGAGAAAGGAGAAAAACAAAAATCTTCCCAAGTACACATATTTCCTTTGCCTCTACACTTAAGCCATGTAAATACCAAAGACTTTATATTTTCCACTACCCTTGAAGGGTAAATGAACTTCGTTTGGAATAACAGATCGTTTCAAGCCCTCCATAAGTTCCAAAGGAGCCCATAGCAAATTGCAGTGATACTATCCCTCTCTTTTCGGCTTCTACCTTGGTTAGCTGCAAAATGGATCACCTCCTCAATACTTTGAAATTTAACCTGATGTAATCCACACCACCCAAGTATATCCTCTGTGATAGAAATGGCGTATGGGCATCTCACCACGATGTGATTTGCATCTTCCAAACCATCAATACAAGAGTTGCAGGAATACGTGTCTACATTAACGCCTCTGTGGGATAGAGCCATGGCTGAGGGTATCTTACCCATAGTAGCCTGCCAAATGAAAGTGGTTACTTTTATTGGAATGATCTTACTCCAATCGATTTGAAGAGGGTTAATAATGAGTGATGGTTTATTCTCAATCTTTTTTCTCAAGACATCCACCTTGAATTTCCCATTAGACGTCAGTATGCAAGTGATTTGGTCTTCACCCGATTGAAGGTGCGTAGAGGCAATACACCTGGTGAGATTCTCCAAGTCAGTGGACAGCCCAACAACCACAGGATCTGACTTCCACTTCCAGTTGTTTCCACCTAGAGTAATTCGATCAGCCACCATACAAGACTTCTTTTTTTTCGAGTTCATACAGTTTAGGGTATTAACGATTTTAACTTTTCAGACTTTGTCCAAGTATCATGCCAAAATTGTGTGTTGTTACCCGTTTTTACAGTGTGTTGAAAGATATCATTGAATCTAAAACCCATTGCCTCAATGTCTTTTTTCACTCCATCTATATTGTTCCAAATTCATGTTATTTTCTTTTTAACAAGGTAATCGGCTGGCTTGTTCTTCAAGTTGTGTAATCCGATGATAGCTCTAGCCCAAAGTGAGGATGATTCAGATTTAAGTCTCCACCACCATTTAACCAGGAGTGCTATATTGAGGGCGCTAATTGAGCCTACCCCCAAACCGCCAAGATCTTTAGACGCAATGACCTTCTCCCAAGAGACCCAATGTATTTTGTTTTTCTCCTCGTTGCCACCCCAAAGGAATTTTCTTCGGATCTTCTCTAATTCCTCCGTAACATCAATTGGAGCTCTAAAAAGTGACATGTAGTATGTCGGGAGATTACCGAGGACTGCCTTGATTAGAGTTAGTCTTCCTCCGAATGAAAGAGCTTTGGATTTCCATCGAGATAGCTTGGATCTAAATTTCTCAATAATAGGTCTCCAGTGTTTTTCAGATTCAAATTAGCACCAACCGGAACCCCCAAATAAGTGAAGGGTAAGGATCCAGACTCACATCCAAGGATATGTGCCCACTGTGACGTTTCGATGTTTGATGCTCCAACACCGAACACTTTAGATTTATGGAAATTTACCTTCAAACCTGAAGAGACGTGAAAGCACTTGAGGATGGATGAAAGATTCTTTAGATTGGACCTCGACCATTCCCCCACGAATAATGCATCGTCTGCATAAAAGAGATGAGAGATTATCGGACCTTCGCCAGGTACTTTTATCCCTGTGAAGATTCCTTTTTCCACCGTTGTTTTCATCACCGCATTCAAGCCTTCCATCGCGATAATGAATAAGAAAGGAGAAAGAGGGTCTCCTTGTTTAACACCTTTGGTGATGTTGAGCTCTCTAGTTGGAGAGTCGTTAACCACCACAGATGCACGAGAGGAGGATAAATAGCCCTAGATCCATGACCTCCATTTTACACCAAAGCCCATTTGGGAAAGAAGCGAGTCTAAATACTTCCAATTTAAGGAGTCAAATGCTTTATCAAAGTCCACCTTGAATAATAGGATTTGTTTTTTTATACTTTTAGCCCATCCACATAATTCATTGATGATCAAAGGACCATCCAAAATGTTGCGCCCCATATATATAACCATAACTTAATTTATTAAAACATTGCACAAAATATGTGTATAAATATAGTAATATCATTGTACCAATATATAATCTCATTAACCATAAACGACCCATCCAAAATTTTATGACCCTTTTCAAATGTCAACTGCTCCATACTAACAACATTGTTGAACGCGCAAGCTAAATAAATTTCCAATAACTTTGGAAATGATGGTGTACTACAAACCGATTAGACTAGTAGGTCTAAATTTTGCAACCAACATATGATTATCACTTTTTGAGATAGAGTTACAAACAAGGAATTACAGTTGTTAGGCATACCCTGTGAATAAAAAAAAAATCCTCAACAAACTCCATAATATCATATTACATGATATCCCAAAAACGTTTCAAGAAACTAAAAGGAAAACCATCGAGGTCTCGAGTTTTGTCTCTACTACAAGACCAAACTTCATCTTTAGCATTTTGCACCTTGAAATCAAATTCAAAATAAACATAATGATTCGAAGTCAAGCACTTGTACATGTGCATTCGTTTTTTAACTATATGTCATTCAAACTTTCTGAAAAATTCTTTATAAATTTTATGGAATATCTATTTAACCCGACTCATATCACTAATATACCCATGTTGTTGACTCCACACATAGAAAATGGATCATCTTCTTTTTTAAAATTCCGTGGAAAAACTTCGAGTTCTCGTTTCCTTCAATACTCTACTTTGTCTTTGTATTTTGATTCATATTAAAAGACTCTCGTTTCCTTCAATAGCTTGTCAATGTTTTTTAATTTTTTTAGATGATATGTTGTTCCACCAACATATATCGAGTAGCAATTACAGTTTCAATAACTTTATTAATATCAATAAAGTTGTTATGCAAATCATGTTTTTAAGAAATTTCGTCAAGTATACCGATTACGTAGGTTTTAACATATGAGATAAAATTCGTTTCTAGGGTTGTAACCCATACCCTTGGTTCCCGCCTCTCCTTAGCACTCCTTATGTTATCTTCCCCCTCGATTCCTCTGTTAATTGACATTCTTGAAATATTGATCAATCAATCTTCATGAATACACAATTGAATCTATCCTTAGAATGTTAATCGCATGAAATCATGACATTCACCTCGTGGACCCCAACTGCCGTCAGACAACAACTAGCTGTTTACCATCCAAGAGAATATAAATGTTTTATAAATTTAAACCGGTAATTTTAATAACTAGTACTTAAAATATGTAAACTTAAAATTTTAAATCTTAAGATCTTGAACATGGCTAAAAGAAACTAAACAAAATATCATATACATTCTTCCATCGAAATTATTGGATATAAATAGTGAGATTGGTCTTACAATTTATCTTAAAACTTAAAAAAAAAAAAAAAAGGAATTATGAATCGTAAAGAGATCAATAATCGAACTTGAGACTTGGTGTTACTGAAACATCATAATATCATATACAAGATGTTATGCATCGAAGCAAAAAAAATAAAATAAAATAACATGTGAAAGTCGGGCAACATTGGGTGATTTGAACGATACGCTCATCTAAATTAATAAACTGGACCTTTTGGCCATCTCTGGCCTGAGTAATTACTTATCGTTCAGGGCCCATAACCCATACAACAATCAAATACTTATTTACACATTACAGCTTCTTTTGATGCGATGATATTTTTACACATATTTTAATAAATACGTATGTATTTTTACATTAATAAAACGTATTGTCATTTATAAGTACATATTTGTCTTATTTAAACCATATTTTTACATGGATATATGTATTTTTTTATTACATTATTAATATCATAAAATTAAACCGTATTTTTTTTTACTTTATTACCACCCTCATTCCTTCCTTTATGATAGTATTAAATTAACCAACTCCTAACCACAACCTAATAAAAAAGGTGAAATACAAAAAAAATGAAAAATAAAAACCAAAAACCGAAAACATAACAAAAAAATCATGAATCTAAATTGAATTGAGCGGATGGAAAAACCACATGATCAGACTGGTCTAGACCGAGACCCGAGACCGATCCGAAAAAATTGCACGGTCAAAGGACCGACTGACTGAGAGCGGTCTGAACAAAAACCGATCACAGAAGAAAAAAACCGGGTCGTCCTAAGCCCGACCCAAGACTGAGGACTATTTTTGAGGTTGGGCCATAGGCCCATAATAAAACAAGTAAATAAGCATCAAACAATTCAGTAACCAACAAGAGGTTTGACCCGTTTAGGTCAAATCCTACCTAATAAATGAAAATACTTTTGCCACTTGTCATCTTCTCCTTCATTTTGACAAATGTCATTTTCTAGGATTTTTAAAATTGTTATATTCCACTTGTCATTTTTTGGAGATTTCAATTTTCTTAAAATAAATTTTCAAAAAATTCTAATGGGTAATATATATGTAAGGTTATCATTCTATTAATTTGATAATAAATTATCATAAATGCTCTAAACGATTTGATTTCTTTCATAAATGCTCCAAAATATTACATTTTATTATGGAAAAACATTATTTTATAAAATATTTAATGTTTATATATATTCATATTAAATTTTTATTTTTAATAAACCCGTGTAATACACGGGTCTCGTACACCTAGTAATGAATCAACGGTAATATCCTGAAGCCGATTCTTCGGTTCTTCTTAAGAAATTGTTTACCCCTGACAATCAGGTAATTTTATCAAATATCTTTCCTTTCGGTTTCATTGCTTCAATTTCAAGTTGTTGATTGCTTGATTATCTATGCTATAATGGTTTACATGTATACAATTCAATACACTAATCATTTAAGTAATGATTTTTTCTGCTTTTGTAACCAGTAAATCAGAGCTTAAATGGTTGAAGTATATGAATTATGTTCCTGTAGAAATTCCCACCTTTGATTGTTTCCTTTTTATTTTTGTTCTTCTCTGCAGCTTCAATCGCTAGAAGATGTATCCTGATTCATGGCTGGGGCATTAGTTTCAGTTGATCTGATTCTCAAGTGTAAAGGTAAGAAAATACTTTACATGTCCTTAAACCCTAAATCCCTCAAAACCCATCTTCAAAATGCACATTATCTTCCCTCGTTCAATCCGAGTTCTGCAATCAATCTCGAAATCTCAAAACCCCCAAAAATTCACTCCTTGCTGTCTTCGTGATTTTTCACAATCAACCTCAATACCCAAAAAGCAACAACGAGTTCGAGACCATGGATACGATAACTACATGGAAATCGAGAAAAAAATACGCAAAGTCCTCAAAGTTCAAGAACTCATCCTCTCTCAACCCAACTCCATGGTTTCCTCTGCTCGTCTAGACAACCTCTCCCGCAGACTCGACTTTAAACAATTCGAACCAGGTCGTTTCATCCTCAAATTCCCACACATTTTCGATGTTTTTGAACACCGAGTTCAAAGAATCCTTTATTGTAGACTTACATGAAAAGCCCTAATCCAAATCCAACAAGAAAACGAAGCTCTAATTAACCAAATCGATCATGCTGTCACCATATTAAGGAAGCTCCTAATGCTATCAAACACAGGACAACTAGGGCTTGACCATGTTCGGATTGCTAGCAGAGAGTTTGGACTTCCAGACGACTTTGAATTCTCGATAATTCTAAAACACGCACAATTTTTCCGATTGTTTGAAGATAAAGAAAGCAAAACCAAGTACATTGAGATAGTAGAAAGAGATCCAGATTTAGCTGTTTGAGCTATAGAGAAGATGAGAGAAAAAGAATACAGAGAAAAAGGTGGAGACGCTGAAAACATTAGATTCTCATTTCTTATCAACTTTCCACCTGGTTTCAAAACTGGGAAGTATTACAAGATTGCTGTTTGGAAATGGCAAAGGCTTCCTTATTGGTTGCCATATGAAGATGTGTCTGGTTATGATATGAGATCACTTGAAGGTGAAAAGAGAATGGAGAAGAGGGCGATTGCAATGATTCATGAGATTTTGTCTTTGACTGTCGAGAAGAAGATTATTTTGGAGAGGATTGCTCATTTTAGGGTTACAATGAATCTGCCTAAAAAGCTTAAAGATTTTATTCTTCAACATCAGGGTGTGTTTTATATTTCTACTAGAGGGAATTATGGGAAGCTTCATACGATTTTTCTTAGAGAGGCGTGTAATAGAGGGGAGTTGATTGAGCGTTGTATTTGGCTAGAAGGAATTTGGCTAAATTGATTACTTTGAGGAGGCCTAATATGGAACGTGAGCTTGTTTATTACAGGAGGGAAAGAGTGAGTAATGATTTGGATAGAATCAGTGAAGACAATGAGGGGAATGAAGGTACGGAATCGGAATCAGAATTGGAATCGGAATCAGAATTGGAAATGGAAAGTGAAAGGGGGTGGTGAGTCTTGTGACACTGATGAAAATTGAAATTGACGAATATAAACGTAATTACTAACTTCATATTTATGAAATTTGTTTTTTGCCGTTGTCTGTGATATGATATTGATTATCCATTGTGAAATGCAACGAGAAAATGTGTTCTAAGAACACATAATCACTAACTTCATATCTATCAAATTTGACTTTATTGTTCTATAAACCCCAAAAGACAAATGCACTAAATAACTCCGAACCATCGACTATTTGCAATGTCTTTATGGCGTCTTATAAACCCCCAGAGCTTTAATGAGTGTTTTTGTAAATGTATTCAGATTTAGGGGTTGTTTGATAAAATTGAACAATTTAGTGTTAAATGTTTCCAACCTCTTAATGATGACGAGAATTATATATGTTCCTTAATGCATTAAAAATGTTTTGATTCATTAGGAGGTCATTTAGAGATTATATCAAACACATTTAATAAATATGACATATGACATGACATTTGAATAGTTTCATTAAGATGTTATCAAGCAACCTTATTCTTAAATGATGCTTATTAAAATATATTTCTTGGCCGGCTGTGTATCCTCCTTTCACCCCCACAGACGTAGTATTTACAACCACCAAATGATCGAGACCAGTACACGAGCTCTCACCGGTTCAATCAATTACTCCAAATACCTCAACTCGTCCTAGGAATGAGTTTGCTATAAAAAGATTCAGTTTCATACAACTAGAATCCAAGTGGTCTCACTTGAATCATAACACTCCCATCCGTGTTTATATATATTCATTAACTAACTTGGTTCCATGCGCCCCATCACAATCCCATATTTCATTAGGCTAAGCGGAGTGGCACTCGCCAAAGCCACTCGCTTAGCTCGCCATGGGTTTAGAATACCACCCCTTAGCTCTCGCTAAGGGAGTCGCCAAGGGATAAATGCCAAGCTCATAGCGAGAAGTAAGAGAAAGAATTAAATAAGTTTGATTGGTTGAAACACTTTTCTTGGGATTGCAACATGTAATCGGTGGTCTTCAAAGTAATATATGGCTGAAAATTAAATATCTCAATTCTCAATTTATGGACTCAACAACCTCAACAATTTATTTGTGATATATATATATATATATATATATATATATATATATATATATATATATATATATATATATATATATATATATATATATATGAGTAAATTACTAAAATCGTCCCTATGGTTTGGTCAAAATTGCACGTTTGGTCCCTAACCTTTTATTTGCACTCGGATCATCCATGTGGTTTGATTTTGTTGCGTTTTTCGTCCCTATGGTTTGATCAAAATTGCACGTTTGGTCCCTAACTTTATATATGTAAGAGACGAAAAACGCAACAAAATCAAACCACATGGACGATCCGAGTGCAAAAAAAAGTTAGGGACCAAACGTGCAATTTTGACCAAACTATAGGGACGATTTCAGTAATTTACTCTCTCTCTCTCTCTCTCTCTCTATATATATATATATATATATATATATATATATATATAGGAGTAGGATCAAATGAGAACACCAAAAAGGTTGAGAACGCGAGAACAAGTATATTTATTTGTGATTTCATGTATTCATTTGTGGAGAAATGATAAATTTTTACGTCTTTAATTTCAATTGAAGAGAAAAAGCATATTCATGTTGATTGTGCGTAAAAATTTATCATTTATCCACAAATGAATACATTGAATCACAAACGAATATACATGTTCTCGCGTTCTCATTTGATCATTTCCCTATATATATATATATATATATATATATATATATATATATATATATATATATATATATATATATATATATATATATATATATATATATATATATTCAACTACCAATTCAACCAATATAAATTAAACCACAATCTCACCAATTTACACACACAAAATACCATATCATTTTTACAAACTCTCTCAATTCAAGAAAAAATGTCTTCATCTCAAACAAAAAAAACCCTAAGAACCAACAAAAAAAATCTTCAAACCTTCCATCACTACATCTTCCACCTCCAAACACTCAATCAACAAACCTTCCATCCCCAAACCTTCCATCACCACCATGTTATCGACCATCATTTGATCAACCAATTCACTCTCCCGCTAACTTCTACTTTCCTACGATGGCTCCGCAAATGTTTCTATTTAATCCTTTCTCTTCTCAACCAATGAGATTTTACCACAACCAATCTCAACCAACACCTCGGCCGGATATGGATCTTGATCTGTTTGAAACGGTTCAAGAAACTCAATTCTTTTCTTAACCCCAATCGCAAACTAACTTTCAATTTCAACCACGTCGTCTACTAGATGAGTCATCCGATTCTTCTGATGAAGGCCCCGTTGAAGATCCAGTTCAAGAATCCTTTCAAGAGCCCGAAGTGGAACCACACGCATAAAAAAAGGAAAAGGAAGGGTTCCAAGTAGAGGGTGGACCCTCAGAGGGCCAGATTTAAGAATACAAATTTGGGTACTATCTTGTGGATGGGATCTATCCTGACCTTTCTGTTTTCGTTAAAAGTTTGTCATGTGCGGATCACCCTAAGAGGGCCAAATTTAAGAGAGTCCAAGAAAAAGCAAGAAAATATATTGAACGAGTGTTTGGAGCACTAAAAAAGCGTTGGCAGATAGTTGCAAAACCATCCATGTTTCGTGATATTTCTAATATGACTGAGGTGATGTATACATGTATCATATTGCATAATATGATAGTAGAACATGAAGGAAATGCGATATGTGTGTACGACGAGAATGAAGTCATCCTAGAGACATAGCCACTAGAATATGGTGGTCAAGAATGGATGCAAAGATTGAGGATAATTCAGAGTGCAGTAATCCATACCTATCTTAGCCGCCATTTGACTGATCATCTTTGGATGATGGACAATTTTGATTTAAATATGCCACCGTAAGACGAATTGGAAGGCCAGTATTCGGAGGAAGACCCGTTGCTTTAGTGTGTGTGTGTTTTTTTATATATTAAATCATGTTTTAGGTCTTAAGTAGTATTAAATCGTGTTTTAAGTTCTTGTATATAGTATTTAATATTAAATAAAAAATAATTTTTATTAAAATAAAGTAATTAAATTAAATTACAAAAAGTAAATACAAAAAATATATTTATTAAAATATACTAATTAAATTAAATTTAAAAAAAAAAATACAAAAAGTTGAGTGCTAAGAGTGTTACCATTCCTTACCAAATGTTAAGTGTAGGTGTTAAAAGGAAAAAAAATGATGTAGCATTTAAAAATGCTTATTTGGCAAGGTACCAAAAGTGTCATCACTCCTCTTTGCCTTAGAAGCAATAAATGCAAATTTTGTGCATCGAAGACACTTTAGTTTTTAGTTTATATGTTTGGTAAATTGTCGGGAGTTTGGGGTTGAATAGTAATCCGTTGGATTTTCTGATGTATTTATACATATAAATTTATGGAATTTTAAACCGATTACAACTTGCGGAAAGTAATGGATGTTTGGATCCACAACTAGATCTATGATTTCGTGCCGAAGAGGCGTGGAGGTTGGAATTTTATTTTTTTAAGGAAGGAGGGTTTGTGATCGACGATGATAAAATGTACATGTGAGTTGAAAATACGAGTTGTTAGTGACATCATGATAGTGGTTGGATTTTCTTCAAAGCATATGCCAATTGAATATTCTTTCACATAATTTATAAATTTTCAAAATAATAGTAATAAACTAATTATAAAATAATTCTAAAATAATCAGTTTAGAATAATCCATGTGGATTACATGTCAACTCCAAGGTGGACCGGTTATGTCGACTAAAATGCTAACCAAATTGCCATGTCATTAGTGTTATCGAATTATTCATTTAAATTTTAAAGAATGGCATTATTGATATCGTTTTTTATAGTTTAAATACTTACAATATGAAAGGAGAGGGGGAGTAAAGAGCTGATGGAGTTTTGAAGTGTGGGTACGTCGCATGTGTGGTCACCGAACACCAAAGGAGCATAGTATTACCATGCTACCACCAAACAACGTCACACCACCGTGCACCTCCTCATTGATAATATGTTATTTTACTATGTCATAATAATAATTATGCAATACAAATGATGATTTGGTTATAACTAGTGTAGGGACCCATGCTTCGCATGGGTCGGAAAAAAAATCACATGTTTTATTGCTATAATTGGATGGACAGTCGACGTTGATGCTCCTGAAGTGTAAAAATTGCCCAAAACTCAAAGCCCAAAGGTCATTAGTATATGAATCCCAAAAGGAATTGCTGCCTCCCAGATCGACGCCTCCTATACACGACGTCGCCTTGGAGGCTGGAGGTGTTTCTCCTGTCGCCTTCTGCCACCTAGTGCCTCTGAGCGACTAAGGCGTGCTTTTTAAAACACAAATGCAAATTCCAAAGATAAAATCTAATTTATTTTGGCTGATAATGCAAATGTGAACTTCAGAATCGAAATACCATAGGTCCATTAGTGAAAGATGAACAAACACGACCTCAGCCACAACTACTATAATAGTAAGCTACATTACCGAACGTTCCCCACTTCCTGGTAAAGAGCTCAGGGTGTGCATACGTTGTCGTATACTTTCAAAAGCTCAACCTGGAATGGAATTCAACAATGAAATGGAATCCGTGATTGCATTCTATGATAGTTATGCTTTTGTATCTATTATATCTATATACAATGTGTTTTTTTTATTTATTAGTTATTTTAAAAATATAAGATGAATATTTTTCAAAGGAATTGTCTGTAATATTTGTAATATTTTTCTGTCATAGAAGAAACTACCTTATAGCAGTGGCATAACTTTTATTTACAAAAAATAAAATTAAAGATAATGAATAAATAATGATTTTTTTTGTAGATGGAGTTGTCATTTAAAGATGACATAAATAAAAGTGGTTTATATCCTAATGTTTCATTCCATTCCATTCCATGAAGGAATGAAAAAGAAAAGCATTGGCTAAGGAAATGAAAGTAACAATACGGAAGGAATCGGAATAGCCCATTGCATTCCTTTGAACATTCGAATGGAATGAACCATTTCATTCCTTCCTTGATTCCAATATACCAAACACTATCATATTATATTTAGCAAATTGGAAAAAAAAGGAAAAAGAAGAAATAGTCATTAGTACTTACCATAGCCTTGGTCTTGGAATAGAATGACCCAATGAAATTGGGTTCATCCTCTCCCTTAAAACCAATCGCAGAACCTTCCGGATGTCCAGAATCATGCTCAAACCAGTCAACATTCGGTCTCCCAGTAACACCAACATCATTGGAAACATGAGTAAGTTTAATAGCTTGAATATCTGGCTAAGAGAGATGTGGTAAAAGAAATTATCTTTTTTAGACCCATGTTTGCAAATTCTCATGTTATTAGTTGCAATTATACTTCAGTTTAAAACACGTTCCATTAGTGTTTTATATCTGCTAGTAAGTCCAAGACATCATTTACACTTTTACCTATTTGAATGCTTTTCTCCGCTTTGATCTCCCTTCACCCTTTTTACAAACGCCTGTAAATTTAGTGGATTTAAATTAATACTCATATACTAATAACTACATACATAAACATCAAAGATTATAATATTATATTTTATCGATGAGCGGTCTAACACATCGGGGACTGCAAGGGTCTTAAATATATTTCTTTTGGTCAACTGGTTCCACATCACCCTTTATAAAAGAACAAAATGAACCATTAGTGAACATATGATTTCATCGGATGAGGGATCAAACATATTGTGAACTATACAAGGATGGATCCTTAGTACTTTGTAACTTGTTGATACAAGATCCAAAAACATAAATTTTTAGATAATGTTTCACACAAAACAATAACAGGAATGCAAAAGAATGTGACCTTAAGGCTTAAACACGTTTTATTGAATTTTTTTAACAGTTTTGCGCATCTTGTCATGTGGACATAAAATCATGAGGTTATATATTCATTGTACAACTATTTAAAATCAATTGAATCAAGAACAAAAGGATGACATGAAATATGTATGAAAAACTATCATTCATTTTGCCTCCTGGAGAAGATAGAATATGATTTTTCTTTTTCTTTAAACATGTTCTATGATCTGATGCATAAAGTCAAAGATTATGGAGCTCCTTTACTATTAAGTCTAAGGAATGGCATATTCAGTAATATGTTCAGATGCATGAGTTTTTGTGGATATACATCTGTGTTAACCCTCAACAACTGTCACGGTCCTATAGAAAAAAATATCTATAAAAATAATAGAACATAACAGCCTCTTACAAACAGCAAATCAGATTGAACTTATCTATTTTTATGATAATCGATTGACAATGAAACAACAATTTTATGCGCACACACACACACACTTGCAGCACATACATACATATATGTAATAAAAACTACAAAAAAATCGATGATTTACCTTTGGTTTTTGGCGATATCTAGATAGAGAGGTAGACCTTTCCCCATCTCCGTTCTCCTGGAAAACAATCACAAAACGAATATTATGGGGATACCCAATCATTCTCTTTTGTCTTTGATGAGTACGGATACATGAAGTTGTTAACTTTAATAATGGTTTTAAAGTCTCTGTCCATTTAAAAACGAAATAAATTGAGGTGAAACTGATTGAGAACCCAAAAGAACAAAACCAAAAGATGATGGAGCGAAGCCGGTGAGATTTACCTGGTTGATCTCTCGTGCAATTTTCCAAGGGTTTCTAAAGACCTTTGCTAGGTGGGCATATCTGTACAGAAAGTAGACATAAAGCGTTCCTGTAATGATGATTATTGATAGAGGGGATATCCGTGAGAACCGGCCGGAACTGAATTGGAAAGCCTAATCGCCGGCCAGAAATCGACTTCATGTTGCAGATAATCCGACGGATGTTCTAGCTTTTGAGCGGTAGTTTGTTGGAAATCGAAGCCCTAATCGAATATAGAAGGATTTATTGGAAAATCGAAGCCGTAATTAAATAGATAATGAGTAGAATAAAATGGAGGGTGGCATGTCGCTACATCTGGTTTTTGGAATTCCATCGAGGAATCGAGAAATGGAGTAGATGAGGCGATGAATGGTGATGCGGTGGATCGATATCGTATGTGTAATTGGAAAAGGGGCGATTGGAAGTAACCTTCTTGAGATAAAGTATTAGTCGGTGAAGCGGTGGAAGCCGAGTTCGATGAATAGTAACAGAGTATGAACAGTATCCAACTCGGGTACTGTTCATAAGAATGTTGGGATTTAATTAGTAGTATAGTATAATAGATTTCGTAATCCACGAATGAAAAGCACAAGATAATGCCTTAAATATGAAACAAAGTAACAACAAAGTTAAAAGGTCGGAAAAAATAAAACTATACTAGATGTCTAAAAATGTCACTTAAAATTCTACAAGGTAGTATAATGAAAACTTAAAATCCCTACAACTTATAAAGTGCAGGAAGTCATTGAGCTCCTAGGGTTTTATTTTTCGCGAACAGGGAAGAAGCTGCTGCCGCCGCCATGGTGCTCAAGTACGATCTCTTTCATTCACTCATTCTCTTCTTCATATTTGATCGCCGTATGATCGATTAAACATATACCGTCATCTACTTTATCTATATATTGCAATCCTGTATTCTTTCTATTGTTCGATAAGAAATCGAAGATACATTTTAGAAGTTATTGCAATGATCATTTTCCTCAAATATCAAATCAAGATGTGTTTTTAGCTAGATTATTATCGTGCTTCGCTTGTCTGTAAGTTAAGCGAGAGCTTATGGAAGCAATCGTTCAGATACATTATTGGTTTGTATATTAGGGTTTCAAACGCCATCGACTAAATCTCGTGAGCTAAGATACCTTCGAAGTATGCTATAATTTCCACCTTTTCAATTCGCAACTTCTCTGAGCATCTACATACATTTGATTTATTGCTTATCTCGGGATAAGATTTCGTTTTCATATGCCCAGTGAAAAGTACACCTTGAAATGATATGCTAATTAGCTAGTAGGATATTCTCACTTGATCTTCTGTTTATCTGCTTTCGTTTCTGAATACTGAATAGTATTTGGTTCCATTCTACATCAAGAACACCTAATTGGGATCTGTTTCTTATGTCGCTCATCTATATGCTGTATGAGTTTTGTTCTAATTTAATCTCTTTCCATGTTTATAGGACCGAGTTATGCAGATTCAGTGGCCAGAAGATTTATCCTGGAAGAGGAATTAGATTCATCAGATCTGACTCTCAGGTAACACAATCACATCTTTCTTCGAGTTTTTTCCCAAGTTACACATCAAACCATTAACATTTGTGCTTTCCAATCTTCCTCAAATTCAGGTCTTCCTGTTTGCAAATTCCAAATGCAAGAGGTACTTCCACAACAAACTGAAGCCCTCAAAGCTTACATGGACTGCAATGTACAGAAAGCAACACAAAAAGGTTACAACTTTTCCAACCTCCATCTTTCTCTACACATCAAAAACTCCTTTTTTTAGCTCAGGTTATTAACTCAAACGTTCTCAATCAGGACATTGCTCAAGAAGCTGTGAAGAAGAGGCGTCGTGCCACCAAGAAGCCATACTCCAGGGCCATTGTGGGAGCCACCCTTGAAGTTATTCAAAAGAAAAGAAGTGAGAAACCAGAAGTTCGTGATGCAGCTAGAGAAGCAGCTCTTCGGTATCATCTTTTTTTTTTCATCTTCTTTCTATCTTCTATGATGATGTTTTTGACTTGAAAGTGAAGAAGTATGTGATGATTTTGGTGGAAATTGCAGTGAAATTAAGGAGAGGATTAAGAAAACTAAAGATGAGAAGAAGGCAAAGAAAGCAGAGGTGGTGTCAAAGCAAAAGGGTCAAGGAAAGACAGGTGGCAATGCCCCAAAAGGCAAGGGGCCTAAACTTGGAGGTGGTGGTGGAAAGCGTTAAAAGTATTTGGTATTTATTTACTAGATATTTTTATTATTATTACATGTTAGACAAGATTTTGAGTGTTTTGTATTTGTTTTTGAGGTGTTTCTAATTATTCACAAGATTTGTTTTTGTGAAATTTGAAGTGGTCTAGTCTCTTGATTTTTGTTTTGGTGCGTGGGTTTGATCAATTCTAGGAGTCTAAACAATAACATGCAAAGTAAAATCTAATTTTAAATTTAAATTACATTAAAGTGGATCTATATATATATATATATATGAATAAATAACTGACTCAACCATAAAAGGTTCTTAGATATATCTTTGATGTAAAGACATGGAAATCACCTATTGATTGCCACTATATGTATCCACATGAGTAGATTTGAAAGGCTTGTTGATAGCATGTTGAATCAAAGAGTTTCCTTCTATGGTTTGTAGCAGTCAATCACAATGAAATGGAGGGATGCTGTAGTTTATAAAATCTTGATTCAAACATTTTAATGGTGTGAAAAATATGTTCTAAAGCTAAAAAATTATATTTATTAAAAAATGTGAGGAAATTAACAACCATTTTTAAAACATTAGTCAAAGTTTTTCTATTTTTGGTTTTCAATTTTGAACTAATACAAGGACATATCAAAATAGAAGTGTTTAGGCTATGAAAAACATAATGAATATAACGTTGTAATCCGAACTCAAAGTCAAACCCTCAAGATAGTTTCAAAGATTTCAATGATTTCAATCCCAATCTCAAGGGTCAAGCTCACAATGACAATTATTTACTTTTATTGTAAGAAAAAATAGGCTTGTTACAGACTTACAATAGCCTTTTAGGTAGCTTCATATAAGGTTTCGTTTTGTTTTTCGTTTGAAATGTTTTTTTCCCTTTCTAGCAGTATTCAATAAAGCTTTTGTTGTGAAGTATTATAGTATTAACCCTTCCTCCATGTTACCGCAATTTTAGTTTTTAAGACTTTTAACCTATCACTATGTAATAGAGTGTCTCGTGTTTAATTGTATATGCTAAAAATCGTTTGATCCTCAGAAATGTCTCTCTTAACAAAACCTTCAAACCCTTAAAAAAAAACCCAGTTACCTTTCAGTGTCCGGTTCTCACTTCTACAAATTACATGATATGGGCCGTTAAGATGGAAGCTATAATGGATGCTTGAGGGTTATGGGAATCCATAGAGTCGACAACTGGTGTGGTTGTAGACAAGAAGAAAAGCAAAATGGCTCATGCGTTCGTCTTCCAAGCAATACTAGAAGATATTTTGATGCAGGTGACTAAGAGGAAAACAACCCGTAAAGTGTAGAAGCCGCTAAAAACTCAGTTTGTTGGAGCAAATCAGGTTCAAAAGGCCAGGTTACACACATTGAAGAGTGAGTTCGAGGTGCTCTAACAGTGAGTCCATTGACTAGAATGTGGGGATGACTCGAAGTATAATGATGCTAGTGCAACATTGAACGACGAAGAACTGGTTCGAAAACTCTTTGATACGGTAACCGATAAATACATCCATCTTATTGCCTCCATGGAGTAATACTCATATGTAGAAGAAATGCGTTTTGAGGAAGCAATTGGTCGATTGAAAGCCTACGAAGACAGGTTAAAGCTTTGACAACGAGGATCGACGAGGGAAAATTCATTGTTGCTCACAAAGACGAAGGGCCAGACAACAAATAAACACAACAAGTAAACAAAAGAGCAAGGCGGCTGGTGGTCGTGGTAGAGGCTAGAATAGTGTTAAAGGCGATAGAGGTAACATACAAGGGGGTTGTGGAGCAGGTCGAGGTCGGGGTGATCGACATGATAGGAATTCGTCTCAAGAAGGTGGAAGATTAAATCAAAATCCTAGTGAAAAAAGTCACATAAGGTGCTTCGAATGCCAACAATACGGGCACTACGTATTGGAATGCCCGAACGAGAAGAAACAGGAACAAGAAGTGAACTTGACGAAGGGAATGGAAGATGAACCAACTCTCCTGTTGTCTGTTGAAGGGGATGACATATCAACAATGGCAATGCTAAATGAAGAGAAAGTGTTTCCTAAACTGCATGAAAGCCAGAACGATAACAATCGGTACATGTGGTAGCTCGACAACGGGGAAAGTAATCACATGACCGGGGAAAAAAATTGTTTGCAGAATTGAACGAAAGCGTCACGGGTCGGGTTCGGTTCGGTAACGACTCTACGGTTGAAATTAAAGGAAAAGGTACACTCTTGTTCCAACGCAAAAACAACGACCAGTAAGTGATCTCGGATGTGTATTTTATCCCGACTTTAACTAGCAACATCCTTAGTTTAGGTCAGTTAACTGAATTGGGATATGATGCTTGGTTACATAATGAAAACCTATGGGCTTATAATGAGCAAGGGCCGCTTGTGTTGAAGGTGCAAAGGTCGACAAATAGGTTGTATAAAATCGCACTAAAGGTTGCAAAACCGACATGCTTGGTAGTGTCTTTGGTTGATGACCCATGGATTTGGCATGCATGCTTGGGACATGCTAACTTCCAAAGTTTGGAAATAATGGGAAAGAAAGTGACGGTGTAACATCCAAAATTTCAAAAAAATTTAAACATTTTAAAACATGTCAAATTCATCAAATCATTACAACTTTGTTTTCAAAATATTAATTATCAGAGTATTTCCCAGAAACATGACATAACATGAGGAGTTGTACGTTCACGTCTTTGCCTTGCCGTGATCCCCTGATGTACCTGAAATAATAAACGGAAACTGTAAGCCTGAAAGCTTAGTGAGTTACCCCCAAAATACTGATACACATACAGTGCACATAGCAATATCAACATTAGCATATCATATCAATCAAGAACAGAACAACATGCACTGGGTCCACAACTTTACAAGCTGGACCACCCCTGGGCGCTCAGTACAAGTCTGGAATGCCTACCGGGCCCTCAGCTCATATCTGGAATGCCATCGAGCCCTCAGCTCGTATCTGGAATGCTCCCGAGTCCTCAGTATGAGTCTGGAATGCCTACCGGGCCCTCAGCTCATATCTGGAATACTCTCGGATTTGTTGGCTACCGCAGGGAGCAGTACACCCTCAACCCACCCCACATAAACAAATAAATGCACATGCAGGTAATCAATCAGTATCACAGGCAATCCTACAGATCTAGCTGACTAGCATATCAACTGGCATACATTACTAATTCAACTCAACATATCAATAACTACTAGGATATCCAATCCAATGGGCCGGACTTGGTGCCTCAGACCCCTTAGTATAGTGAGTATAACTCACCTCGTAGATGTCAGCTTGGTAAATAATCACAGCTCTCCGATCACTCGTCAAAGACTCCACCACCTATTACCATAATACGAACATGCTCATAAGTCTTCGTCCCCACAGGATACTCCCTAACCCAACTAGTTAACGTTGGTCAAAGTCAAAGTCCTTAGTCAAGGTCAACAGTCCATGTTGACCTTAACTCGTTGAGTACCCTCGGCTACTCGCCGAGTTCCTTGAAACCTTTACCCACTCGCCGAGTCACCAGGGTGACTCGTCGAGTTCCCACGATCCTCGATTGAGGCCCTAAGGCCACCCGTCGAGTTTCCTTCTAGTAACACGTCGATGCACACGCATTCCTAACTTAGGGAAAACTCATCCGACTCGCCGAGTTGTTCATGCAACTCGTCGAGTCTATGGCAATCTTCATTGGACTCGTCGAGTTGTTCTTCCAACTCGTCGAGTTCACGACTATATTCATACGACTCGCTGATTTGCCCTTGCGACTCGCCGAGTTCCTTCAGTCCTTAAGCCATACACACCCATTTTGAGCCATGCAACGACTCCAAACTACAGATCCAAGCTTCCAGGGCATGCCTTTCACGTAAAGTTGCAAACTTTACGTGCATGCATGGTTAAAAAGGTTCTTAGTGCCCAAAACTAAGCTCTTAATGGGTTTCATGCACAAGGGGGGCCTCATTCACATCCAAGACATGAACTTTATGGATCTAGAACTCGGAAATGGTCCAGATCTGAAGTTACAACTTCAGATCTAGCTTATGTCTTGCACTATCACCTTACTTACACCATAAAAACCCTAGATTCCAACATATGAGATCTAGAAGGGAAAAAGAGATAAAGATGTCGACTTGGTACCTTCGATGAGTACTAAATGAGGTAGATTTCGGATTCCACTCCTTCCTTGCTCCTATCCCTTTGTTTCTCCAAGCTCTTCCTTCCACAAAGCCCTTCTTTCAAGCTTCCAGTGCACAAAATGACACAATACACGGTTAGGGTTTTCTTTAGAGCTCTAACTGACTGTAAGGAGGCCAAATGAGGCTTAAGCCTCCTTAAATAGAGTGCAGAACCCGGGACTTAGGGTTTCTTCTGCCAACTCCATAGGATTGATGTAATGCTCAAAACACATCATAAAGAACTAACGCGTGTACGAAGCAGTTGAGTCCAGAACATCGTAGCTACCGTAGCAACATTATGACTACTGTACTAGGGGACTTGATGACATGCCCTAGCGAGCATGGAAGAGTCACACCCGGTCACAACAGAGAACTCTCCAAGGCGTAGCGTGCCCGGCCGGCTAAACCCAACGGAATCTCGTACCCACCAGCGCTCCTAAGAGAAGGGCGCTCTCGAAGAAAATTCGGCCCCGCCTGGGCCGCCTTTTGTTCCTAGACAAATACAATGGTAAGGAGACAAAGCAGATACTCAGAGCACTACTGCCACAACCAATCGTTAGCTCTGACAGATTCATGAGCACGATCCACCAATCAGCGTCCTTGATCCTGTCGGGTCTGACCCCCTTGTCCCATACAGACTACCAGGGAGTTTAGTATTAAAGGCTATCCTCAATACCTTGGGAAGTAAGTGATTCTCTACCAGTTTACTTTCACTCAACCCTAGAGAATACCTGTTGACTTGACCGTCGGAACTTTTTCCCGGGAGCTCCTTTTGGAGAATGGTTGCCGGCCTCTTTCTTACTGTGACCTCGCAGGTTCGCCGGAGTCACTCGGTCCGGAGGACATAGAGCAGAGTTCAAGGTCACATCAATATATATATATATATATATATATATATATATATATATATATATATATATCGATTTCTACTCCCTTAGTCTGAATTTTTCTTAGAGTTTAGGGTATTTTGGCAAGTTATGAGGTCCCTAGGAGTTTGACATCTAGTAGACATCAGCCTGAAGTTCTGCGAGTGCAAATTCTGGTCTTTTGTCTAGGAGAATCTCTGTAATTTAAGCTACACTCTTGTCTTTTCAGTGTAACTTATATTTATAGTCGTAAGTCGTTATTATTAACCTATAAATAAGAACTAAAATTAATTCCAATTTATAATACTAATTGATCTACTTATGTGAGAGCTGACTAGAATAGCCATGTTGGCTTTGTTGTTGGATTTTAGAAAGGCTATACGTCGAAATGGTCCTGCCTCCCAATTGTCTTGCATGGTTGATCCTTATTTGATAGAACTATCGGTGTTCACTGGAATGATTGATAGGTCTAGACTATTTTTAGTAGCATAGAATATTAGACTAATACTTAGTGATAATGACACTAGGTTACGAAAAAGGAAGTTACTAGAAGCGAAGCATTGTCTGAGTTTTGAGGCATCACTTTAACAAGTGAGTGCATAATTACTTTCATCTTACACATAGATATGAAGTATTTAAGATAATTACATGCTATAGGTGCCTATTATCTGTGCTCCTGATATCTATGCTAGACGAACGATCTAAACATGTTTTATTCGATTTAAACTATATATCTATTCTATATCGAAAAAATATATTAGCTAGAGATGGACAGATGAAAGATGAAACAGATGAGAGAGTCCTCAATTTTTTGGCTACGAAATCGAATAAGTAAAGATGGATAGATGAAAGATGAAATATACAAGAGAGGTCTTGACTATTTGGTACGATAGGTACTTGATGTTGAGTAATCTAGTGGAGTATAAATGACGACCACAAACTATTCTAGACAGTCAAGTGGAACGCTAGCGGGCTCGCAACCTGTAGGTGCTTTTAAACTAAGTGTTCACCAGGTGTACTCCATCCCCCCCCCCCCAACATGGTTACCTTATTGACATATATTGTTAAGGAATCCCCTGAGCATTATTGTCTATCCTGAAGATGATGCTTAGGATAGGTCCTTTGAGTTAGTTGCTTTAGGGACAGTAAGTGAGGATAATGAGAATGGGTAATCGGGTTGAATGATTTGATGAAAATACATAATTAAAATAATTTAATTATTATGGGTTGAAAATCCTATGTGCTCATGAAGCCCCCAAGTTTGGCTCACTCAGTTTCTAATATTACAGGTAGTGGCATAAGAGCATATATGTGATGATCAAATGAGATATTTATGGATTATATATCATTAGAATAACAAATGTTTGTAAGGCCATAATTATTTCCGTTTATGTTTATGTACTGTATTGACAATGACATCCCAAATTTTTTAATATAAATACATTTCTTCGGTAATGCTGTGATAATATCATTATCATGTTTTTGGGAACAAATTCCACATCATTATTCTTTAAAAAAAGATACTCTGATAATCATAAATAAACCGGTCTTTTCTGGCCGTTTAAGAGAACTAGGAATTTGTAGGATTTTTAGACTTAAACTTAGAATGCAAAGTTTTTTTCTCAGCTTCTAATTCGTTCTAGAGGGGTTTATGGTCTTCCAGAACAGCTATCCTTTTTTCGTTCCTCTTCTTTTAGGGTTGAATTCCTTATATATAATTTAAAACCGACAACAAATGTGTCATGTAGGGTCGCTAGACATGTCACGTTGTTTAAAGTATTTTCATTTTTATCGAACCATTCAACCTCCATGCGATATGTGATATATTTGGACGTGACATATACGATGTATTTTTCAATATTCTCTTTTGTTCTTTATCTTCACCATTTAGCTCCTAATTCTTCTATAACACCTGATCCTTGCATGTAAACTTCTTCCTTTAATTTAAAGTTTAATGTGGGGTTTTGGTCCTATGCAGGGCGTAAGGTAGCCTCCTACACATCGTGTATGGGGGAACTTGGATGTGAGGTTTAAGTGGGCTACACAGGGCGTAAGTATAGTTACACAGTGCGTAGCTACACAGAACCAAAACCTTAATCTTGGGGTTTTAATCCCTATTTAAAGGCTCTAACTCCCTTCAGGCTTTTCCATCCTCAACCTCTATCATCCCAAACAACCTTAGAAACTGTAATCCCTATTTGTGAGTTTTGACTATTGAGAGTGTTTTGTGTTCACTTTTGAAGGAAGAAGAAGATTATGGAACCACTTGGGAGCTCAAATCAGTATAAATCCAAAAGTTTCATCCAATCAACCATCTCAAGAAGGTATAAAATTCCGACCTTGATGCCATTTTATGATTAGATCAAGTTATGCTAAGAGTTTCATGCTTTTTCCCCATACCCATGGTGAATATGAGTAAGAGCTACTCCAAATAATTACAATATCATTTCCATATGCTTTAGAGTTGTTAAGTCACTAAAATAAGAGTTTGGTCACTCTCATCCATCCATGCATGATTTCTTAGCATTAGGTGACTTTTGGACCTAGGTTATGATTTTGTGCCCTTAGTATGCACGCAAATGGATAAAGTCAAAGAATTTATCCATTAAGACATTTATAAGATAGAGATATGGAAGTTGGAAGACTTTGGTTTGAATTAAGGGCTTAATAATTAAGTTAGGGCATCAAGGGTTTACGTAGGGTGTAAATCCCCTTATGCGGGGTGTAGCCCTGATTTTCCCTGTATTTTCCACCTTAGGCTCTATGCAGGGTGTAGAGCTGTTACGATGGGAGTATATTAGCTGGAAGTTGACTTTTGACTTTTTTAACTGTTGACCGTTGACTTTGACCAATTTTGACTTTAGGTCAAAGGGAACATTTTGAGTTGTAGATTGAGGCTTGGTCGATGTTTGTAGTATAGGTGACCTATAGAGTTAGTGTTTGGATTTGTGATCAGTTTAGTTACCTTTTAGACTTCAAGGTGAGTTTTCCTCACCGTGGGTCGAAGGTACCAATATCGGCACACTAGATTGAGTTATATTTCATTGTGTATAGGATGTTGCTATGCTATAGTGATATGTTAGATTGGTAGATCTGTATTATTACATGTATTTTCTGGTTATTGTTTATCTGTTGCATATGTCGACATAGTACAATTGCGTTTAGGCGGTATTGCTTTGTGTTGTAAACCAACAAACCCGAGAGCAATCCAGTCATAAACTGAGGGACGGGAGGGCAATCCAATCTTATGATATAGGGTTGAGAGTAAGCCAGTCATGAGCTGTGGGCCGGGAGCAGGCAATCCTGTCTCATGTTGTGGAATCATGGGCAATCCAGTCTAATGTTGTGGACCCAATATACATGCATTGTATATGTATTATTGTGTGGAGTATTTTGGAGGAACTCACTAAGCTTTGATTTACAACTGTTGGCTTCACAGTTTCAGGTATATCAGATGATCGAGCCAAGACGAACGCGTGACCTTACACATCCTCATGATTGATTATGTTTTTAAGAGACTTGATACTCTTATTCTATGGTTTTGTGTTGAAATAATGGATTACTATCTTATGGTTTGTGGAATAATTTCTATAAAAATGGAATTTTTTATTATGGCTTTTGGAATGTTACATCTTCCCTAGTTGAATTATCTATAAAATATAAACCCAAAACATGTTAAGTATCATTTATCTTATGGTAAAAGTACCTCCACATTTCGAACCTCGGGAGAGAAGTGATGGGTTTTATGCATAAGAAACAGTCCTATGTGCTCATACAAACCCTAATTCTTGGATCTAGGTTTCTCTATTGTACATGCTTTGAATCCAAGACTAATAAACTTAGATCTAACATATTATAAACTGAATTAGGGTTTATAGAATTACCTTTGATTGTTATATAGCAATAACAATCAATTCCTTGCTTGGATTGGCCTTAGAAAGCTTAGTGCCTCAAGTGCTGCACCTCTAATGGAGTCACAAACACCATATATAACTTGGATGAAGAGGAGAAGAAAGGAGGCTGCCCAAATATGACTAGAAACCCTAGAGAATCAGTTGTCCACGTTTTTGGAGCCTAAGGGGTCCTTTATATACTTGTGTAGGCTGCTAGGGTTTCAGTCAAAACCCTAATGGACAGCTTAAACTCTAAGCAGCCCATGGAACCTTCTGAATAAGGCCATGGACGAAAATATGATGGGCTTCCATCATAATTTCGTTCACCCCTTGATCCTTTAGCATTCCTTAGCCCAATAACTCAATTATCCAATAATTGCAGTCCAGTCCCCTGAATTTAATTAATCTCTTTTAGCCACAAAATTAATTCATAATTAATTATTGACTAATATTAATTAACCAATATGATTTCTCCTTTAATATATTATTCTCATAATATATTAATAAATCATATTTAAACCTTTTTCTCCTTAAATCATCCTACATATTGCTATGGTGAAGGCAACCCAAAAGGACCATGCTCATAATCGGGTCAAGTACATACCAAAATAGTTATGGACTTAGACACTAATCCAACAAGAAGTATATATATATATATATATATATATATATATATATATATATATATATATATATATATATATATATATATATAGATTGGTACAATTATATAACTATATATATATATACATATTTTATGCAATGTTTGAATAAATTAAGCTATGGTTATATATATATATATATATATATATATATATATATATATATATATATATATATATATATTAAATCATTGCACAAAATATGTGTATAAATATAGTATAATTGTACCAATCTATAATCTCATTAACTATGAACGACCCCTCCCAAATTTGATGACCATTTTCAAATGTCAATTGCTCCATACTAACAACATTGTTGAATGCGCAAGCTAAATAAATTTCCAATAACTTTGGCTATAATGGTGGACTACAAACCGATTAGACTAATTGGTCTAAATTTTGTAACCAACATATAATTATCGCTCTTTGAGTCAGAGTTACAAATAAGGAATTATAGTTATTGGGCATAACCTCTGAATAAAAAATCCTCAACAAACTCCATAATATCATTTTGCATGATATCCTAATAACGTTTCAAGAAACTAAAAGGAAAACCATCAATGTCTAGAATTATGTCACTACGACAATACCAAACTTCATCTTTAGCATTGTGCACCGTGAAATCAAACTCAAAATAAACATAATGAGTCGAAGTCAAGCACTTGTACATGTGCATTCGTTTTTAACTGTATGTCATTCAAACTTTCAGAAAATTTCTTTATAAATTTTATGGAATATCTATTTAACCCAACTCATATTAGTAATATACCCATCTTGTTGACTCCACGTATCAAAAAATGGATAATCTTCTTTTTTAAAATTCCATGGAAAAACTTAAGTTGTTTCCTTCAATACTCTACTTTATATTTGTATTTTGATTCATATTAAAAGACTTAAGCTTGTAAATGTCTTTTAATTTTTTTTAAATGATATGTCGTTCCACCAACATATATCGAGTAGCATTTTGAGTTTCAACAACTTTATCAATATCAATAAAGTTGTTATGCAAATCATGTTTCTAACAAATTTCATCACGTATACCGATTACGTAGGTTTTAACATATGAGATAAAATTCGTTTCTAGGGTTGTAACCCATGCCCTTGGTTCCCCACCTCTCTTTGGCACTCCTTATCTTATCTTCCCCTCGACTCCTCTGTTGACATCCACCTAATTGTTCGTAATTGACATACTTGAAATATTGATCAATCAATCTTCGTGAATACACAATTGAATCTGTCCTTAGAATGTTAATTGCAAGAAATCCTGACATTCACCCCCGTGGACCCCCGACTCCTATTAGACAACAGCTAGCCACTTACCATCCAAGAGAATATAAATGTTTTATAAATTTAAACCAATAATTTTAATAACCAGTACTTAAAATATGTAAACTTAAAATTTTGAAGATGGTTAAAAGAAACTAAACAAAATATCATATACATTCCTCCATTGAAGTTATTGGATATAAATACTGAGTTTGGTCTTATAATTGATCTTAAAACTTTTATAAAAATATGAATCGTAAAGAGATCAATAATCGAACTTGAAACATCATATACAAGCATTGGCGGATTTAGGGGAGTTCCGGGGTGGCACCGGCAACCCCTAACTTTTCCGGGTGCAGTGGAAAAATTTTCGAAATTTTTTAAAATTTTTATTTTTTTCTACTATCGTGCAACCTAAGTTTCCCGTGCAACCCTTACTATGAAATCTTGCGTCCGCACCTGTACAGAATATGTTATGAAAAAAAAAAAAAAAGTGAAAGTCGGGCAACATTGGGTGATTTGAACGATACGATCATCTAAATTAATAAACTGGACCTTTTGCTCAGCCTGAGTAATCGATTAATCGGCCCATAACCCATACCATAATCAAATACTTATATACGCATTAAAACTTCTTTTGAAGCGATAATATTTGTTTTTTTATATAAATAAATACTTTAGTAAAAACGTATGTATTTTAAAAAAAAACATAGTCATTTATAAATACATATTTGTATTATTTAAACCATATTTTTACATCGATATATGTATTTTTTATTATATTATTAATATCATAAAATTAAACCGTATTTTTTTTACCTTATTACTACCTCATTACTTCCTTTATGATATTATTAAATTAACCAACTCCTAACCACAAACTAATAAAAAAGGTGAAATAAAAAAAATGAAAAACAAAAACGAAAAACCGAAAACATAACAAAAAAATCACGAATCCAAATTGAATTAAACGAATAGAAAGACTGTGTGATCAGACTGATCCAGACCGAGACCGATCCGAAAAAATTATGCGGTCAAAGGACGGACCGTGTGTGGTCAAAGGACGAACTGTGAGCGGTCTTAACAAAAACCGATCACCGAAGAAAAAATCTGGGCCGCCCTAAGCCCGAGCCAAAACTCAGGACTATTTTTGAGATTGGGCCTTAGGCCCATAATAAAACAACTAAATAAGCATCAAACCATTCAAAGAGGTTTGACCCGTTTAGGTCAATGCGGTGTGAATCGTCTCAAATAATGAATCAACGGTAATATCCTGAAGCCGATTCTTCGGTTCTTCTTAAGAAATCGTTTACCCCTAACAATTAGGTAATTTTGTCAAATATATTTCCTTTCAGTTTCATTGCTTCAATTTCAAGTTGTTGATTGCTTGATTATCTATGCTATAATGGTTTACATGTATACAATTCAATACACTAATCATTTAAGTAATGATTTTTTCTGCTTTTGTAACCAGTAAATCAGAGCTTAAATGGTTGAAGTATATGAATTATGTTCCTGTAGAAATTCCCACCTTTGATTGTTTCCTATTTATTTTTGTTCTTCTCTGCAGCTTCAATCGCTAGAAGATGTATCATGATTCATGGTATTCTTATGAAGTTGGAAGCACTTATCTTGCTGTGAATGTTATTCTTCATAATGTTCTTCATGTACCACATTTCCAATTCAATAATCTGTCAATCAGCAAGTTGTGTCATCAATTAAAATCTCTTGTTGTATTTTCAGACAAGTTTTGTTTCTTATTGCAGGGCCTTTCTCTGAAGAGGCCTCTGGTTCTTGGTAGGCATCAGGCTGGACTATATTTCATGCATTCCAACCGGAAGAAGAACAGAGCAATTGCCCTTTATGTTACTTCAAATACCCCTTCAGATCCATCTGTCATTTTTTCTACTTCTGTTTCTAATAATGCTACCACAAACAATTCATTTCTATTGTGGCATAATAGGCTTGGACATTTACCATTGTACAAGTTGAAAGTTTTAAATCTTTTGAACAATGTAAAGATTAATTCTAATCTTTCTTGTGATATATGTTCTAGAGCTAGACAACACAAGTTACCTTTTGGTCAAAGTACGATTCATACCTCATCTCCTTTTGATCTAATTCATGTTGATACATGGGGCCCATATCACACTAAAACCTATAATGGAAAGCCTTATTTTCTTACTATTGTAGATGATTTTACTAGAACCACATAGACTCATCTTTTAAGTACCAAAAGTAACGCCTTTAATGTCATCAAAGGTTTCATTTGGATGGTTCTAACTCAATTTGGCAAGAGCATCAAATTCATAAGATTAGACAATGCTTATGAATTGGGATCAAATAATGAGGCCATTTCATTTTTTTCAAGAACAGGGCATTCTCCATCAAACAAGTTGCAGGAATACCCCTCAACAAAATGGAGTTGTTGAGAGGAAACACAAACATCTTTTGGAAACTTCTAGAGCTCTAATGTTGCAATCAAAACTACCCTTAAGTTTTTGGGGTGACTGTGTCTTAACTGCTAGTCATTTGATAAACAAATTTCCATCAAAAGTTTTAAAAGGAAATTCTCCTTATTTTGTACTATACGGTAAGCATCCTAGATATTCAGATTTGAAGAGTTTTGGATGTTTATGTTCTGTTAGTACCTTATCACACAACAGAGACAAATTTAAGCCCAGAGCTCTTCCAAGTATTTTTATTGGTTATCCATACGGCAAGAAAGGATATAAAATTTATGATATGACAACAAAGCAAATTCTTGTTTCCAGAGATGTCATCTTTCATGAACATATTTTTCCCTATTCTGATAATAAAACATCCTTTGAGCCCTTATTCCCAAGTGAGATCAACTTATGTCACTTTGATATTAATGTTCCTATTGTTACTGATGCTACTTCTGAAAATACCCAAAATACCCCTCATGATAGTTCTCAACCATTACATGTTCATACAGATCCTCCACCTGTTCTTAGACGCACCACCAAAACTCTCAAGACTCCTGCCCACTTGCAAGACTTTATTTGCAATAATGCTTCTTGCAAGTTCCAAAATCCTCAGTGTTATTCTTTTTTATCCTGTTCTCATAATGTCATTTATACTTCTTCACCAAAACATGTTTGCTTTTCTACCTTATCACAAGAAAGAAAACGGTTGATTCAAAATATGGATCAAATTTCTGAACCATCATGCTTTGAAGAGGCTGTATTAATACCTGAGTGGCATGAAGCTATGGCTAAAGAGTTTGAAGCCTTGGAAGCAAATAACACATGGGTTCTTGTTGATCTTTCTAATGGGAAGAAACCCATCGGTTGTAAATGGGTGTATAAAGTAAAATACAAGGCTAATGGTGAAGTGGAACGATGTAAAGGGAGATTAGTGGTTAAGGATTTACACAAAAGGCTGGAACTGACTATACAGAGACTTTTTCACCAGTGGTCAAAATGACTACTATCAGGGCTTTAATAGCTACTGCAGTTAATAAAGGATGGGATATGTATCAACTAGATGTGAATAACGCATTTTTGCATGGAGATCTACATGAAACCACCACCTGGTTTAAAGATGTCCAATCCAAATCAAGTTTGTAAACTTCAAAAATCATTATATGGGCTTAAGCAGGCATCAAGACAATGGCATGCTAGACTTTCTTCTGCTTTAAAGAATATTGGATATCAAAATTCCAAGAATGATTACTCCCTATTCTTTAAGAAAATGGGATGTCATGTTACATTTGTTGTTGTATATGTAGACAATATTATGATAACATGCAACAATAAAGAGGAGATCATGCAATTAAAAGCTTTTCTAGATTCAACTTTCAAGATCAAGGATCTTGGAAATCTTAATTTCTTTTTGGGCATTGAGGTATTGTATACTACACAAGGGACCATTCTCACTCAAAGAAAATTTGTTTCAGAAATGCTAAAGGAATTTAATTGCTCTGGAAATACAGTTTGCCCTCTGCCATCAAATCAGAAATTACTCCGTTCTCAAGGGGATCATTTAGAAAATCCAGAAGTATTCAGAAGATTGGTTGGCAAATTAAATTTCCTATTCAACACCAGACCTGATTTGGCTTTTTCTGTACAACATCTTAGCCAATTCATGTCAGATCCTAGATCTCCTCACTTGGAAGCAGCTATGCATGTCCTTAAATATCTTAACAATGATCCAAATCAAGGATTGTTAATGGACAATAGTGATGAATTTTCATTAAGAGCTTATTGTGATTCTGATTGGGCTTCTTGCCCCCAATCTAGAAGAAGTATTAGTGGATTCATTATTTTTCTTGGTGATAGACCAATTACTTGGAAATCCAAGAAGCAAATTACTATCTCCTTATCTTCAGTAGAAGCTGAATATAGGAGTATGAGAAGGGTTATAGCTGAATTTTACAAGATTGTTACAGGAGTTTACTGTCCCCAATTTAACTCATGTTCCTGTTCACTGTGATAATCTAGCTGCTATACACATCGCTCGAAACCCTGTATTTCATGAGAGGACAAAACACATGGAGATCAATTGCCATTTTGTCCGAGAAACTACAAGATGATTTGATTTCTCTCAAGCATGTTCCAACATAATCCCAATTAGCTGATGTTTTTACAAAGAATCTTTCAAGTAAACAACACAACCATTTGGTCAGCAAGTTAGGAGTTCATCATCTCCCAACTTGAGGGGGGATGTTAGTGTTATCCTTGACTTATGTTGACCTCACAGGTTTATCACGTGATTGGTTGTTAGAGAATTAGTTTTACTCTGATTAGATTAGTTTGTACAGATTATATAATCTCTTATTCTTCAGTATTGTAATAACAGTTTGGGAATAATGAAAATAGTTTTTCTCTCTCTAACTCTTCACAAATCATCACTTATAAACCCCCAAAGCTTTAATGAGTGTGTTTTTGTAAATGTATTCGGATTTAGGGGTTGTTTGATAAAATTGAACAATTTAGTGTTAAATGGTTCCAACCTCTTAACGGTGAAGAGAACTATATATGTTCCTTAACAATTAAGAAGGTTTTGATTCATTAGGAGGTCATTTAGAGACTATACGCACACACTTCATTAACTAACTTGGTTCCATGCGCCCTATCACAATCCCAAATTTCCTTATCATTGCTAGTGATTATCACTCGAATCCAACTGTCCATATTCATTTAAAATATAAATATAAATAATGTTTTCATTAAATTTATCGAATAGCTTTTTGATTTATCCACCATATGAGAAGATCACAAAGAGACTTGGTGAATAATGATAATGGTTGGATGTTCTTCAAAGCATAGAACCAATTGAATGTTCTTTCGAATATAATTTACAAATTCTCAAAATAATAGTAATAAACTAATTATAATGATAATTTTAAAATAATCAATTTAGAATAATCCATACGGATTACCATGTTAGTAGTGTTACCGAATTATTCTTTCAAATTTGAAAGAATGACATTATTGATATCGTTTTTTTTATAGTTTAAATACTTACAATATGAAAGAAGAGGGGGAAGTAAAGAGTTGGTGGAGTGTTGAAGTGTGGGCACGGAGCACCAAATTTAGAATGTGTGGTCACCGAACATCGAAGGGGTGTGGTATTACTGTGTTACCATCATACAACGTCATACCATTGACCACTATGCACATTCTCTTTGATAGTATGTTATTTTACCGTGATAATAATAATTATGCTTATACAAATTATGATTTGGTTATAATAGATTTCTGCATCCACGAAAAAAAAGCACAAGATAATGTCTTAAATATGAAAGTAAGTTGATTTGTGCTAAATATGTAAAAAAAAATGCACGAGGTTATGGGTTACTTTGTCAAATAAAAACAACAAAGTTAAAAGGTCGGAAAGAATAAAACTATACTAGATGTGTAAAAGTGTCACTTTAGATTCTACAAGGTAGTATAATGAAAACTTAAAATCTCTTTCATTCACTCATTCCCTCCTGGGTTTTATTTTTCGCGAACAGGGAAGGGAAGCTGCTGCCGCCGCCATGGTGCTCAAGTACGATCTCTTTCATTTGTCAAATATCTTTTCCTTTCAGTTTCATTGCTTCAATTTCAAGTTGTTGATTGCTTGATTATCTGTGCTATAATGGTTTACATGTATGCAATTCAATACACTAATCATTTAAGTAATGATTTTTTCTGCTTTTGTAACCAGTAAATCAGAGCTTAAATGGTTGAAGTATATAAATTATGTTCCTGTAGAAATTCCCACCTTTGATTGTTTCCTTATTATTTTTTTTTGTTCTTCTCTGCAGCTTCAATCGCTAGAAGATGTATCCTGATTCATGGCTGGGGCATTAGTCTCAATTGATCTGATTCTCAGGTGTAAAGGTAAGAAAATACTTTACATGTTCTTAAACCCTAAACCCCTCAAAATTCATCTTCAAAATGCATAAGATCTTCCCTCGTTCAATCCGAGTTCTACAATCAATCTCGATATCTCAAAACCCCCAAAAGTTCACTCCTTGCTGTCTTCGCGATTTTTCACAATCAACCTCAATACCCAAAAAGCAACAACGAGTTCGAGACCATGGATACGATAACTACATGGAAATCGAGAAAAAAATACGCAAAGTCCTCAAAGTTCAAGAACTCATCCTCTCTCAACCCAACTCCATGGTTTCCTCTGCTCGTCTAGACAACCTCTCGCGCAGACTCGGCTTCAAACAATTCGAAGCAGGTCGTTTCATCCTCAAATTCCCACACATTTTCGATGTTTTTGAACACCCAGTTCAAAGAATCCTTTATTGCAGACTTACACGAAAAGCCCTAATCCAAATCCAACAAGAAAACGAAGCTCTAATTAACCAAATCGACCATGCTGTCACCAGATTAAGGAAGCTCTTAATGCTATCAAACACCGGACAACTAGGGCTTGACCATGTTCGAATTGCTAGCAGAGAATTTGGACTTCCCGACGACTTTGAATTCTCGATAATTCTAAAACACCCACAATTTTTCCGATTGTTTGAAGATAAAGAAAGCAAAACCAAGTACATCGAGATAGTAGAAAGAGACCCAGATTTAGCTGTTTGTGCTATAGAGAAGATGAGGGAAAAAGAATACAGAGAAAAAGGTGGAGAAGCTGAAAACATTAGATTCTCATTTCTTATAAACTTTCCCCCTGGTTTCAAAACTGGGAAGTATTACAAGATAGCTGTTTGGAAATGGCAAAGGCTTCCTTATTGGTCGCCATATGAAGATGTATCTGGTTATGATATGAGATCACTTGAAGCTGAAAAGAGAATGGAGAAGAGAGCGATTGCAATGATTCATGAGATTTTGTCTTTAACTGTTGAGAAGAAGATTAGTTTGGAGAGGATTGCTCATTTTAGGGTTACAATGAATCTGCCTAAAAAGCTTAAAGATTTTCTTCTTCAACATCAGGGTGTGTTTTATATTTCTACAAGAGGGAATTATGGGAAGCTTCATACGATTTTTCTTAGGGAGGCGTATAATAGAGGGGAGTTGATTGAACCTAATGAGTTGTATTTGGCTAGAAGGAATTTGGCTAAATTGATTACTTTGAGGAGGCCTAATATGGAACATGAGCTTGTTTATTATAGAAGGGAAAGGGTGAGTAATGATTTGGATAGAATTAATGAAGACAATGAGGGGAATGAAGGTACGGAATCGGAATTGGAATCGGAAATGGAAAGGGAAAGGGGTGGTGAGTCTTGTGACACTGATGAAAATTGAAATTGACGAATATACGCATAATTGATAACTTCATATCTATCAAATGTTCTCAATCAGGACATTGCTCAAGAAGCTGTGAAGAAGAGGCGTCGTGCAACCAAGAAGCCATACTCCAGGGCCATTGTGGGAGCCACCCTTGAAGTTATTCAAAAGAAAAGAAGTGAGAAACCAGAAGTTCGTGATGCAGCTAGAGAAGCAGCTCTTCGGTATCATCTTTTTTTTTTTTTTCATCTTCTTTCTATCTTCTATGATGATGTTTTTGACTTGAAAGTGAAGAAGTATGTGATGATTTTGGTGGAAATTGCAGTGAAATTAAGGAGAGGATTAAGAAAACTAAAGATGAGAAGAAGGCAAAGAAAGCAGAGGTGGTTTCAAAGCAAAAGAGTCAAGGAAAGACAGGTGGCAATGCCCCAAAAGGCAAGGGGCCTAAACTTGGAGGTGGTGGTGGAAAGCGTTAAAAGTATTTGGTATTTATTTACTAGATATTTTTATTATTATTACATGTTAGACAAGATTTTGAGTGTTATGTATTTGTTTTTGAGGTGTTTCTAATTATTCACAATATTTGTTTTTGTGAAATTTGAAGTGGTCTAGTCTCTTGATTTTTGTTTTGGTGCATGGGTTTGATCAATTCTAGGAGTCTAAACAATAACATGCAAAGTAAAATCTGATTTTAAATTTTAATTACATTCAAGTGGATCCATATAGACATGAATAAACAACTAACTCAATTACCTTTGTAAAGACATGACAATCACCTATTGATTGCCACTATATGTATCCACATGAGTAGATTTGAAATGCTTGTTGATAGCATCTTGAATCAAAGGGCTTCCTTTTATGGTACGTATCAGTCAATAACAATGAAAGGGAGGGGTAATGAAGTTTATAAAATCTTGATTCAAGCATCTTAATGGTGTGAAAAATATGTTCTAAAGTCCAAAAAAACCATATTTATTAAAAAATGCGAGGAAATTAACAAACATTTTTAAAACATTTGTCAAAGGTTTTTTTATTTTTGGTTTTCAATTTTGAACTAATACGAGGGCATATCAAAATAGAAGTGTTAGGCTATGAAAACATAATGAGCATGACATTGTCAGCTATTACAATGTATTGGATAATGATGATCATACGAACTCAAAATCAAACACTCAATATAGTTTCAAAGATTCCAATCCCAATCTCATGGCCCAAGCTCACAATGACAATTTGCACGCTGTGTTGATTACGGTTCTTCGTGATACTAGGATGGTGGACCAAATTTTTTAACACCTTATTTACTTTTATTGTAAGAAAAAATAGGCCTGTTACAGTAGCATTTTAGTTACGCAGCTTCAATATCTGGTTTTGTTTAGTTTTTCATTTGAAATGTTTTCCCTTTCTAGTAGTATTCAAAAGCTTTGGTTGTGAAGTATTACAATAGTAACCCTTTATCCATGTTATTATAATTTCTATTTTTAAGGCTTTTAATCCATCACTTAATATCAGAGCACAAGGTTGGTGTTTAATTGTATATGTCAAAAACCATTCCATCCTCAGAAATGTCTCTCTTAACAAACACCTCAAACCCTCCCAAAGAAAACCAAGTTACCTTTCAGTGTCCGTTTCTCACTTCTATGACATGACATGGGCCATTAAGATGAAAGCTATAATGGATGCCCAAGAGTTATGTGAATCCATCGAGCCGACAACTGGTGTGGTTGTAGACGAGAAGAAAAGCAAAATGGCTCGTGTGTTCATCTTCCAAGCAATACTAAAAGATGTCCTGATGCAGGTGGCTAAGAGGAAAACAACCCGTGAAGTGTGGGGGTCGCTAAAAACTCGGTTTGTTGGAGCAGATCGGGTTCAAACGCCCAGGTTACACACGTTGAAGAGTGAGTTCGAGGCACTCTGAATGAAGGACGAAGAACTGGTTCGAAAACTCTTTGATACGGTAACTGATAAATACATCTATCTTATTGCCTCCATGGAGCAATACTCATATGTAGAAGAAATGCGTTTTGAGGAAGCAATAGGTCGATTGAAAGCCTACGAAGACAGGTTAAAGCTTCGACAACGAGGATTGACGGGGAAAATTCATTGTAGCTCACAAAGACGGAGGGCCAGACAACAAGTAAACAGAAAAACAAGGCAACTGGTGGTCGTGGTAGAGGCTGGAATAGTGATAAAGGTAGTAGAGGTAGCATACGAGGGGGTTGTGGAACAGGTCGAGGTCGGGGTGATCGACATGATAGGAAATCGTCTCAAAAAGGTGGAAGATCGAATCAAAATCGACGTGACAAAAGTCACATAAGGTGCTTCGAATGTCAACAATACGAACACCACACATTGGAATACCCGAACAGGAAGAAATAGGAACAAGAAGTGAACTTGACGAAGGGAATGGAAGATGAACCAACTCTCTTGTTGTGTGTTGAAGGGGAGGACATATCAACAATGGTAATGCTAAATGAAGAAAAAGTGTTTCCTAAACAGCATGAAAGCCGAAATGATAGCAATCGTGACATGTGGTACTGTAACGCCCCGTTCCTAAAAGTACTTATTTGTGAGTCCCCGAGATTTAAGAGGAAGGGTATTTTGGTCCTTGTGTGGGAAAAGTGGAAGAGAGGGCCAAATATGAAAGTTGGGATACGCCGAGTACGCCCATCGTAAGCTGGGATTACGCCCAACGTAGAGCGTAATTGGAAGCGGGTGCAAGGTTGAGTACGCCCAGCGTACTAGAGGTACGCCCAGCGTACTCTCAGAGTTCTAAAACCCTAAAATTAGGGTCAGCCACTATATAAGGAACATGTTGGTTCTTACCCTAGCCTCCATAAGTTCTCTCTTAACCCCAGAAACCCTAGATAGCCGTTCCACCTCCATTGTTGGGTGTGTTTGGCCTTGGAAAGCTCATTTTGGCAAATGAGAGGCTAGAAGAAGAAAGAGGAAGTTGTCAAAGAAGGAGTTGAGTGGCTGGAGCTTATAGATCTGGAAAGATATCATCCTTCGGAGCCTATCTGAGGTATAAAGCTTCTTGCTTGTCATTTATATTGCATAGATCTAAGTGTTGTGAAGTTTTGACATCATTCTTGTCCCAAAAGTCCTCATCTTGATGGATGTTTTGAGTTGGTCGAGATTATCTGTCCTTTCAGACCTTTGGAGAGGTCTTGAGTGAGAAAAATGAGGTCCCAAGGGCTGGGGTTGTTCCATGTGTGAGATAAGTAGGTCTTAATGGATTAAGACCTTGGATTAAGAGCTTTATGGACGTCCCAAGTGATAAAGTTTGAGACTTTATGAATCTTAGGCATATTTGGCCTAAGGATCTGAAGTTTGGGCTTAAGAGCTTAAGCCATTAAGAAGTTATGAGGACTTAATGAGCAGCGAAGTTACGCCCCGCGTTGCGAGTCAGTGCCCTGATCCCCAGTTGCGAATCAGCGTGTACGCCCAGCGTACCAAGGAGGGTACGCCCAACGTACTCCCTCTGTTGGGTTTTTCATTTTGGGCCCTAGGGATTGGGCTGTTATTGGGCTGCTGGATTTTGGGCCGTGACTGGACATATTGGATGGAGTATTGTGGACCCATTAGTTGTTATGGACCATGGGTCTAGGCCCATTTGGTGTGGTGGGCCCAATTTAGTAAATTGGGCCAATAGTGGGCTTTGCTTCGGACTTTTGGACTTTGGGCCATTAGTGGGCTTGAGAGCTTACCTAGTGTTGGGCCGGATTGAGTTAAGGGTAAAATGGTCAATTTACCCTTGGAAGAGTATTGTGCTTAGCCTAATGATTATTTGTGCTATGTTGGCTAGTTCGGGCTTTTCGGTGAGTCGATGATTCGAGAATCTGCTTCTTCAGTTTAGAGTTTCGGCAGTGGCGAGGTGAGTTATCCTCACTATATCAATAGGGTCTAAGGCACCAAGGCCGGCCCTTTATCGGATTGAGATCTGGGTATTTGTTGTTATGTTATTGCTTTGATATGTTTGCATCCTGGTTGCTAGGATGGTATATGCTAGTGACCGGTTAGGTCGGTATCCTGGTTAGGATGATGATATGTTATGTGATCTGCTAGATCGGCTTGCTGACTGTGAATTGTTATATGATTGTATGTTTATGTGCACATGGTTGTTTGGACTGGAGTGGGGCTGAGGCGAGTCCTGCTTTGTGCTGTAGGCCAAGATACCCAGGGCAGACTGGTTGTCCTGAAGGCCCAGCAAGCAGTCCGGATAGGATGTAGGCCCCAAGAGGGCGGACCAGACGTGCCGGAGAGTGGACCAGGCCAACTGAAGGCCCAATGCGGGCGGACCAGTCATACTGTAGACTCAGAGAGTGGACCAGGTGGATTGAAGGCCCGGTGCGGGCGGACCAATCACACTGTAGACTCGATGTATATGGCTAGACTCGGAGGGTGGACCAGGTGGACTGTTGGCCGGTGCGGCGTACCAGTCACACAGTAGACCCGAAGTGCATGCCTGTTCTGTGTTCTGATATGATATGGCATGTTATGCGTGTATGGTATATGTGGTTGGTATTTTGGGGGTATCTCACTAAGCTTTCGGGCTTACAGTTGTGGTTTAATGTTTTTCAGGTTCTTCAGGAGACCGTGGCAAGGCAAAGGCGTAATCGTACCGCTCCTCATGATTATGTTTTATGATGTGATTCTAGGAAGATTCTGATAATAATTGTATTGAAAACTTTTTTGTAATAACATTGAGAAAATGGGTTGTTTTTGAAAAGTTAAAATTGGTTGAATTTTTATGGTCGTTACAGGTACCTCAACAATGGGGCAAGTAATCACATGTCCGGGGAAATAAATTTGTTTGCAGAATTGAATGAAAGCGTCATAGGTCGGGTTTGGTTCGGTTACGACTCTACAGTTGAAATTAAAGGAAAAAAAGTACACTCTTGTTCCAATGCAAAAACGGTGGCCAGTTAGTGATCTCAGATGTGTATTTTATCCCGACTTTAACTAGCTAGCAACATCCTTAGCTTAGGTCACTTAACTGAAGTAGGTTATGATGCCTAGTTACATAATGAAAACCTATGGGTTTATAATAAGCAAGGGACGTTTGTGTTGAAGGTGCAAAGGTCGACGAATAGGTTGTATAAAATCGCACTAAAGGTTGCAAAACCAATGTGGTTGGCATCTTCTTTGGTTGATGACACATGGATTTGGCATTCCTGCTTGGGACACACTAACTTCCACACTTGGGAAATAATGGGAAAGAAAGGGATGGTGACCGAAATGTCATGTGTCTTACATCCAAAACATCTGTGCAAAAGGTGTGTTGTGCCAAAACAAACAAGGCAAAGCTCTCCTAATGAAGCTCAAAGGAGAGCCTCCAAGCCGTTGGAGCTCTTGCACACCGATCTCTGTGGCCAATAACGCCACAATCAATGGGAGGTAACAAATTTTTTTTATTGATTGTTGATGATTGGTGTAGATATATGTGGGGTTTTCTACTTAGATCAAAAGATGAAGCGTTAGCAAAGTTCAAGCTGAGATGGAAACTGAGCATAAGGTAAAGATACTAAGGACATATCTGGGAGGCGAGTTCAACTCACCAGCCTTCATCAATTTCTACCAGGGAGAATGAATCTAAAGGCAAAGCACAACATTGTATACCTTGCAACAAAACGATGTTGTGGAGCGGAGAAACAGAACAATAGTCGAGATGACACGGTCGTTGTTGAAAAGCATGAACGTACCAAATCTATTGGGAGAGGGGGGGGGGGAAGCAATTCGCCATACAGTTTACTTGATTAATAGAAGTCCCATGAAGGCCCTGAGAGACTTTACTCCATATGAAGGCTTGAAGAAAAGAAAACCAAATATGCAATATTTAATAATATTCGGTTGTTTGGCTTTTGTAAAGAAATGGAGGATCATCTCACTAAGCTTGAAGATAGAAGCATACATATGGTTCATTTAGATATAGAACTTGGGAGCAAGGCTTATAGACTATATAATCATAAAGCTAAAAGGATTGTAGTGACACGTAATGTCTCATTTGATGAAGCAAAATCTTGGGATTGGGTGACTATACATGGAAGCTTATCAAAAAGCACGGGCATGGTACAACTCATATTCATGGGTAACATGGAAAACTCACAGCCTACCAACGTAAATCATGAGGAGTGACCACATACCCCATTAACGCCATATTATAATAATATATCTTCCTTTTCTTTAAATTCATTAGGTACTGAAGATACAGAAGGCTCAAACAAAGCAATTCATGGTTTCTCATGTTCCTTGAGCAGTGGGTTGGTTAACGAAACTGTACCTAGTGATGCTTTCGATGACACCCTTGTACGAGGTACTCGCCTCATTCAAGAAATAAGCCAACAGGCACCCATGATAACTGAAGCAGAGATGTGAGATATGTATGAACAAGTCGGTTTGTTGTTAAATGATGAACCTACTTTGTTTCTTGAAGCAACAAAGGAGACCCATTAGATGAAATCCATACGTGTAGAGATAGATTCAATAGAGAAAAAGAGGATGTAGACTTTATCCCGATTACTTCCCAATCGAAAGGTGATAGGGTTAAAGTGGGTGTTTAAGTTGAAGAAATATGCATCGGGTATGGTTACGAAACACAAGGCACATCTTGTGGCCAAGGGTTACGTACAACAGAAGGGTGTGGACTTCGAAGATGCGTTTGCCCCGGTGACTTGGTTGGAATCGATATGGTTGCAATTAGGTCTGGCGGCAAAAGAAAACTAACTCGCACATCACTTAGATGCCAAGTCAGCCTTCTTAAATGTGGAACTTTAGGAGGAGGTTTATGTGACTCAACTCTCTGGTTTCAAAGTGAAAGGAAAACATGAGATGATCTATAGATTGCACAAAGCTCTTTACGAGTTGCGACAGGCACCTCGGTCATGAAATGCAAAACTCGAAAAGGCGTTAAAGGAACTTAGGTTCAAAAAATGTGCATAAGAACAAGCCATGTAAAAGTTGCAGAGTAAGAGCTCAACCTTAATTATCGTTGTGTACGTTGATGATATAATTGTAACGGGGTCGAGTGAGAAACAAATTCAAGAATTCAATGTTAGAATGAACTCAATTTTTGACATGAGTGACATGGGGAAGTTGAATTACCACCTTGGGATAGAGGTGAAACAAGAGGAAGATAGTATCTTTATTGAAACAGGAATGTCTCTATGTAACCCAACAAAATGGCCTATGGATCCTAAATTGTAACTAACCAAGGATGAAGGTGGGAAGGTGATTAACCTAACCAAGTATAGACGTATAATCGGAAGCCTTCGATATCTAATTAATACTCGTCCTGATCTCATGTAACAGCCCAAAATCTCAAGTATTGCTAAGTTGCATTTTGGGGGGGTTTTAAAGGGGAGACTCGGCGAGTTGGAGCCAGACTCGCCGAGTAGGGTCGCAGATTTGGTCGCGGGTTCGCGACTGGACTCGACGAGTCCAGGTATGGACTCGGCGAGTCGACGCTGTTCAACAGAAACCCTAGCCGTTTCGTTTTGGGTCGTATTTAAGGGTTGTTATGTTGTCATTTCACGTCTTTTGGCCGATTGTGGAGAACCCTAGACGACTGTGGCATCTGGAGCAAAACTTGAAGGCCATTATTGACCTTGAAGAATTTGTTAAGCAAGAAGAAGAAGAGTTTCGGCCAAAGGAATACCAAGGGGATCGAATTCTGAGGTTTGGAGACACAGAGGGGGTGTTATTCAGGTAATATTCCGGATCATTTCTGCTATATTGATGTGTGCACGATTTTAGGGTTTATGAAACCCATTTGGTGATTGGATGGATTATTATGTTGTTATACAAAAGTTTATACCCCAGTAATAGGATAGTTAGAGGTCCAGAAGGTCCCATGAGTGTGTATTTCGGGACCATACGTATTTCAGGAAGCAGTTGTTCGACTGCATGGCGTGGACTCGCCGAGTCGGATGATCAGACTCGGCGAGTAGCTTGAAGATTCACTGGGACTCGCCGAGTTGTTCTTCAGACTCGGCGAGTGGAGTCGGGGTGGCCCCGCGATTCTTCCAGGAGTGACTCGTCGAGTCAAAGAGGATACTCGACGAGTAGGAGGGGAAACTCAGAGGATTGAAGGACGACCAGACTCGCCGAGTCGCCAGGGAACTCGCCGAGTCCAGTCGAGCTGACAATGGACTGTTGACCAGAGTTGACTGGTGTGATTTCTTAGGGTCAGTTAACGTGGAAGATAGAAGTGCTAAAAAGGGATATATGATGAGACAGGGAGCTTGGAGCTCGGAGGATCAAGTGCAAGGGATTTCGGGAGTTGCTATCTTCCAGTGACCGCGAGGTGAGTCTTCTCACTATACCTCACCCGGAAGGGTTTGATTGTGTGACCGGAAGGTCAAGTATGTTATGTATTATGTTTATATGCTATGAATGGGAAGTTAGTTGCTACGCGTGATGTACATGCTATTATATGGGCCGGAAGGCAAGGTATTATGTGACAGAAAGGTCAGGTATGATATATGATATATGTGCTTTATGTGTTAGAGTATTTGTATTATGTGTTATGTATGTGTAAGGGCCGGAAGGCGATGTTATGTGGATCAAATGATCCGGGCCGGAAGGCAATGTTATGTGGATCGTAAGATCCGGGCCGGAAGGCAATATTATGTGGACTGAAAGGTCCGGGCCGGAGGGCGTATGTGCGTAAGGTATATTGGGAAACTCACTAAGCTTCGTGCTTACGTTGTTTTTGTTATGTCGTTTCAGGTTCTTACAGTAACGCGGGATGGCAACGGTTCGATTGTACACACCGAAGAAAGAGTTGTGTTTTGGAGGATCCTGGTCTTCTATTTAGATGGAAATGAAACTACGTTTTGTAATTCGAATGTGAATAAGATTTTAAATAAGTGTTTTGAATATTAAATTGATTTATTAAATGAAAATTTTGTTTTTGGAAATCTTGGTGTTACAATTGGTATCAGAGCCTTGGTTTGAGGGATTCGGACGCGCCTACGGGTAAATCTGGACTCAAACTGAGGAAGTAAGAAAAAGTTTTCCAAATAAATGGTTTTCTAAAAGTGAATAAGAGTTCAAAGAGGAAGCAAGAAAGAGCAGTGTGTACAATCAGCCAGAGCCAAACGGTGATTTCCCAAAATACCCTTACTTTTGTATTATGAAATATCTATTATGCACTTTATGAGATATTATTGCATGCTAGAGACAGGCTAGGTATTTCACATCTTAGGACTAGAGTGGCCTGATTTGTGATGCCTTAGTCTAGGGTTTGCTGTTATATGTGCGTTATGCTTTTGTGTGTATGTGATGAGTGAGAGTATCTAGTTAGAACGCACAAGGGGTAAAGCTACGGGGTACAGAGGTACTTCCGAGGATGAGCCGAGAAGGTGGAGCTACCACAGATGGGGAGTCCTATGTATGCTTCAATGCTCGAATGCTGCTTGCTTTGTGCTTTGTGGAGTTGTCGATGATGGGAGTCAGCTACTAAGTGAGTATGACGATACTCAGGAGGTAGAGGGCTGGCGTCATTAGGAACTCTTCAGCAGCTGATAGCAAAGAAGTGGGAGGACAGCGGAAGGGACTAGGGAGTAAACCTAGCCAGATGAGTGCGCGGGTAGAGTAGAAGATTTCGCTGGAAAGCGAGCACGCGCGATGAGATGGGGTGAAAGAGCAGGTTTATCAGCTACTTAGGAACTCTGGGATGGTCCGTGTGGAAAGTATGGGTAGATGTGGCAGGTAGTATGGGCCCGTACTACTGAAAGCAGAGGACCCATACTTGATACAGGGGGCATCCTAAAGGTCCTAAGGAACAGATTGAGGGGTGATGTTATGGTTCGGATACCATACATCGGAGCGGATACAGAGTGATGTTATGGTCAGGGCACCATACTTCAGAACAGATTGAGATAGATGTTGTGGTTCGAGTGCTATACATTGGAGCAGATTGAGGAGTGGTGCTATGGTTCAGGTACCATACACCGAAGCATGTTGAGGAGGGATGTCATGGGATGAGTACCATGGTTCGTAGTGGATGATGCTTGTGGCTATCTTGTTATCCGGTTATCGATCGGACGAGCACGAGCGAGCGGGATGCGAGGATTCGCGAGATCCGGCGTGATGAGGTTGTTGCATTGTTGCGGGCTGAGTCGCCAGAATTGTTTGGGTCGATCAGGACCACTATGATTGAAGTAGTTTGATGAACGATATGCGGCTTTCGCAGAGACGGCTGCCGCGGCGGTTACAGCGGCTGTAGCAACGGCAAAGAAAGGGGCTAGTCGGGGTTTTCAGTATCGGGACTTCTATTATGCGAAGCCTCCCACATTCGATGGAGTTCAGGACTCGATTGTTGCTATGAGATGGTTATCAGACATGGAGGGGTGTTTTTCCACGAGTTTATGCCCTGCTGATCAGAGGGTGGGGTGTGCTCTGAACCTATTGAGGCTCGGGGCGAAGGATTAGTGGAGATTGACCACGAGGTCATTTTCCGATGCGCAGAGGGCTGCGGTTTTATGGAATCAATTCATAAAGATGTTCAGTACTCGCTATGTTCCGCGAGATGAAAAGGAGAGATTGGCCCGGGAATTCCTTGAGCTGAAGCAGGATTTGGAGTCGGTGACTGAGATCACCAAGATGTTTATTGGGAGGGCGATGTTTTGCCCTAAGTTCGCTTCGGAGCAGGCTCAGATGCCCCGATATCTGAGTATGCTCAAGGGGGTATCAGACAGTTCGTGTCTGCGCAGAGGCGCGAGACCATGTTGGTATCGCAGGAGGCCGCCATGTGGCGTGAGGTAGAGGTTGAGTTGCAGTTGTGTGAGGTGAGGCAGGCCCCGATGCAGTCGCAGTCGGCGCCGAAACGGTCCATGACCGTAGACGCTAGAATGGGGGGATCGGAGCGGTCACACTTGTGGGAAGTGTGAGAGAGAGATGGCACCGGAGCTCGTTGGCCCAATGGTGCATGCCGCAAGTGCGGAAAGGAGGGGCATGGTGCACGGGATTGTCGGCAGTCAGTGCCAATTCGGGATTCCAGGATTTGTTATCAGTGTCAGCAGGTTGGACATTTGAGGGTCAACTGTCCACAGCTTTTTGCAGGATCGGTGCAGGCTCTAGCACCGGCCACCTTGAGGAGTTCAGGAGGAGGACAGGATGGAGTAGAGTCCAAGGGCTCAGGGTTGTGCTTATCGGATTGCGGCAGAGGGAGACAGAGCAGTGCCGGAGGCAGCTGCGGGTGTGATGCTCTCTTGATGTCTTGAGTAGATTGCGTTGATTGTGGCGTATTGTTGTGCTGGTGTCTGGTGTGGATTTCGATGCGGTATTCGTTGTTTCGCGGGTTTGGCATGGTTATGGATTGGTGCTTCAGGTTTTCGCTTGGCATTCGTTGTTCCCTGATGGTTTAGTATGATTATAGTTTGGTGTTTTGGTGCCGGTAGCTTTGTGCGGTTTGCGAGGTGGTATTCAATCTTTGGCGGGTTGTGGGTTTGGTTATGGATTATTGCTTGGGATTTCCGTTGGTCATCGTTCGTGAGGGTTGATAGTGGAGATGCGGCACTGGGTTGAATGACGGGTAGCATCTGCAGTTGTGGAGTGGATAATTGAAGGATCGGATTCTTTTTGAGCGGATTGATCAGGGAGGAGATGTGTTTTGCTGAGGGTTGCTTACGCTTGTGGGAAGCAGCCAGTGGGTAAATGTTCTCTTTGTGCAGGATGGTTCTGAAAGGTCGTTAGGGACGATCGGTGGCAGTTAGTCAGTGCTTTAGTGGGGGAGAATTGTAAAATTCTCCGGGAGATTGATGAGTATGTAAGGGTACTTAGCTGTTGGGATTCAGCGGTGTTTGTCAGCGCAGAGTATAGGCCGACGAGAGCGAGTGTTGAGTATGCGGGGCGAGATACAGACCTAAGGCATTTGATTATGGAGGCCTGCGAGGAGGTCGGGATCAAGCTTGAGTAAGTAATCGGAATTTTGCGATCAGAGTATTGGTACGTTTGAGTTACGAGATGGGTTGTACTGCATTAATCCCACGGGATTATGTTGTGCATGTTTCTAGAGCAGGAACCGGAAGGTTCCCAGAGTTAGAACCTGAGGGTTCGCAGAGTTTGGGTGTACGGACCCACAGAGATATAGCCTCGAGTGGCTAGTATGTGTTATGAGAGTCGGTCCAGTCATACTGGAGACTCTGTTGGTATTGTTGGATTAGCTCGAGATTTGCGGATCGCGTACGTTGCAGTGTGATTGCATTGGGAGGTCTGGCCCCGGGTTATTGATCTTGTTTAGCTGAGGCAGTGATTTTAATGAGTGGAGAGAGTGCATGGGATTGAGAGCCCCTGCAATGAGAACCAGAGTATGTGAATAGCAGTTACGCAAAAAGGGTGGTGTCGCTTGGGGCGAGCACCGTGGCACCGGTTGGAGTGGCATTATGTACAAGAGAGTTCCGTGGAAAAGGAAAAGAGGAGGGTATGTAACTCCGAAGGGGGTGCAAGTTCACGAAAGTGAAAGCTGCAGAGCAGAGTTATGGTTAGAGTATTTCGAGTATGGCTTTGAGCATCGTGTTCGCGGCAGTGGAGTAGGAACCCATCCGGTTGGGATGTCTGTTGAGGCTCAGAAGGGATGCATGGAGAGAGAAAATTTTAAAATTTCAGTGTGAATCTGATCAGAGTGTAGGGTGGATGTGGTGGTTCATCTTGGGAGATGTTCGAGGATATCATCAGTGTATCGGGTCTTTCCACCTGCGGGCGTTGGGACTAGTTCAGCATGTGTATATGATGGCAAGGGGGAACTTGTGAGAGTTGATTTGAGAGGGAGAACGGATCTCTCAGTCGGCCCGGAATGGGCAAAGTGGGCTTTGGATCGGGGATCCGGTGGTTCAGGGTTTCCTAACCCTTATGGGTTGAGTGATCGTTGAGATTTGGAGCAGAGTGCATCTTGGGTAATTTCCGATTACAGAGAGTGATGAGCAGTTCAGAGTTCGTGCTTTAGTTGACAAAGCAGACGCAGCAGGTTAAAGAGAGTTAGTGATCGTCTAGAGTTGACAGGAAAGTTATGCAGACAGACGCCTATCCGAGCTTGAGTTTCAGGTCGGTGACTTCGTACTCTTGAAGGCCTCTCCTTGGAGAGGAGTGATTCGATTCAAGAAGAGGGGCAAGTTGGGGCCCCGGTATATTGGGCCTTTTCATGTGATTGCGGGGGTAGGCCGGGTGGCCTAACGGTTGGAGTTGCTCATGGAATTGAGACAAATCCATGATATTTCTTTTCATGTGTCGCAATTGAGGAAGTATGTAGCCGATGAGTCGGCAGTGGATTCCATTAGAGGATACTCAGGGGATGCGAGCCGGAAATGACCGGTGAGCTGGAACGTGAGATGCGGGAGCAGTATTCGGAGCTATTTTCAGGATGAGACTTCGAGGGCGAAGTCTAATTCTAGTGGGGGAGAATTGTAACAGCCCAAAATCTCAAGTATTGCTAAGTTGCATTTTGGGGGGGTTTTAAAGGGGAGACTCGGCGAGTTGGAGCCAGACTCGCCGAGTAGGGTCGCAGATTTGGTCGCGGGTTCGCGACTGGACTCGACGAGTCCAGGTATGGACTCGGCGAGTCGACGCTGTTCAGCAGAAACCCTAGCCGTTTCGTTTTGGGTCGTATTTAAGGGTTGTTATGTTGTCATTTCACGTCTTTTGGCCGATTGTGGAGAACCCTAGACGACTGTGGCATCTGGAGCAAAACTTGAAGGCCATTATTGACCTTGAAGAATTTGTTAAGCAAGAAGAAGAAGAGTTTTGGCCAAAGGAATACCAAGGGGATCGAATTCTGAGGTTTGGAGACACAGAGGGGGTGTTATTCAGGTAATATTCCGGATCATTTCTGCTATATTGATGTGTGCACGATTTTAGGGTTTATGAAACCCATTTGGTGATTGGATGGATTATTATGTTGTTATACAAAAGTTTATACCCCAGTAATAGGATAGTTAGAGGTCCAGAAGGTCCCATGAGTGTGTATTTCGGGACCATACGTATTTCAGGAAGCAGTTGTTCGACTGCATGGCGTGGACTCGCCGAGTCGGATGATCAGACTCGGCGAGTAGCTTGAAGATTCACTGGGACTCGCCGAGTTGTTCTTCAGACTCGGCGAGTGGAGTCGGGGTGGCCCCGCGATTCTTCCAGGAGTGACTCGTCGAGTCAAAGAGGATACTCGACGAGTAGGAGGGGAAACTCAGAGGATTGAAGGACGACCAGACTCGCCGAGTCGCCAGGGAACTCGCCGAGTCCAGTCGAGCTGACAATGGACTGTTGACCAGAGTTGACTGGTGTGATTTCTTAGGGTCAGTTAACGTGGAAGATAGAAGTGCTAAAAAGGGATATATGATGAGACAGGGAGCTTGGAGCTCGGAGGATCAAGTGCAAGGGATTTCGGGAGTTGCTATCTTCCAGTGACCGCGAGGTGAGTCTTCTCACTATACCTCACCCGGAAGGGTTTGATTGTGTGACCGGAAGGTCAAGTATGTTATGTATTATGTTTATATGCTATGAATGGAAAGTTAGTTGCTACGCGTGATGTACATGCTATTATATGGGCCGGAAGGCAAGGTATTATGTGACAGAAAGGTCAGGTATGATATATGATATATGTGCTTTATGTGTTAGAGTATTTGTATTATGTGTTATGTATGTGTAAGGGCCGGAAGGCGATGTTATGTGGATCAAATGATCCGGGCCGGAAGGCAATGTTATGTGGATCGTAAGATCCGGGCCGGAAGGCAATATTATGTGGACTGAAAGGTCCGGGCCGGAGGGCGTATGTGCGTAAGGTATATTGGGAAACTCACTAAGCTTCGTGCTTACGTTGTTTTTGTTATGTCGTTTCAGGTTCTTACAGTAACGCGGGATGGCAACGGTTCGATTGTACACACCGAAGAAAGAGTTGTGTTTTGGAGGATCCTGGTCTTCTATTTAGATGGAAATGAAACTACGTTTTGTAATTCGAATGTGAATAAGATTTTAAATAAGTGTTTTTAATATTAAATTGATTTATTAAATGAAAATTTTGTTTTTGGAAATCTTGGTGTTACATCTCAACTACTCGGTTGGGGTAGTAAGTAAATTCATGCAGTCGCCTAAAGAGAGACAGTACACAGCTGTAAAGCATATTTTATGATATCTCAAGGGTAAAAACAGTTATGGTTTGAAGTATCGAAAGGGTGGAAACAAAAAAAAAATTACGAGTATAGTGACAACAACCACGATTTTGATATTGAGGATCGAAGAGGAACGATCGGTATGGTGTTCTACTATTCAAAAAATTCGGTTACATGGGCATCTCGGAAACAACAAAATGTTGCACTAAGTTCATGTGAGGCTGAATTTATGGTTGCGAAGGCGGCAACATGTCAAGCGTTGTGACTAGGAAACAATGTTGCAAAAGTTAACCTAGGCGGCCAATTAATCGGAATCGGGTTGGGGACGAGGCGCCTAAGTAGAAATCGGTCAAACTTGGTCAAAGTTGATTGAATTCGGTTAAAATTGGAAAAATTCGAAATCGGTAAAAATCGGAAATTTTCGAATTTTTTAGAAAAAAATCGATAATTGTTATTAATATTTTATAGGTGCTAGTCGGCTGCCCTGGGAACGCCTAACGAGTTTTGCAACATTGCTAAGAAGCATGGTTAGTTTCTTGACAGGAGAACATGCTCAAAGGGTGCAACTTCTAGTCAACAATCAATTAGCTATAACATTGATGAAAAATCTCGTGTTTTACCGGCGAAGCAAGCACATCAACACTAAATTCCACTTCATACGGGAGTGTGTGGAGTGGGGTCAAATTTATGTCGAACATGTTAGAGGCGATTTGCAGAAAGCGGAATCTTAACCAAGGCGTTACCTTAGATTAAGTTCACTGAGATGAGAAAATTGATTGGGCCTGAAGATGTTAACATTATAGGGGAAAATGTTGATTAATGTTGACTGAGTTATTAGCTTTAGTGCGAATGGGTAACATTCGACACGTTCTCCGTGATACTAAGATGGTGGACCAATTTTTCAGCACCTTATTTACTTTTATTGTAAGAATAAATAGGTCTGTTATAGTAGCCTTTTAGATGGCTCCAGTATCAGTTTTCGTTCTGTTTTTCATTTGAAATGTTTTTCCCTTTCTAGTAGTATTCAATAAATTTTTGGTTGTAAAGCATTACAGTAGTGACCCTTCCTCCATGTTATCACGATTTCAGTTTTTAAGGCTTTTAATCCATCACGATGGACCTATCTACTCAATACACGTGCAATGCCCAATCAAACTATGTGACTTGTGAACCATCACACAAGCACCATACGAGGGGTAGGTAACATCTTAATACAAGTGAGGCTTAGCTAAAAAGCAACACTATGGAGTAACTATCATGCATGGATATCATCACTACCACTTAAAGTCTTCTATCATGAGGAGATGTACAAGTAGGATGTTAAAAAAAGTTCCCCATTCAAAATCAAGAGTTTTCAAAATAACATAAAGATTTCTCAAATATATATTTCATGAATGTACAATATACTTATAGTATTCACTTTTCACATAGAAAATATATCATATAAAATCAATTTAATCAAAAGCATTAAAATAAGTTTAGGGAGATGTACTCCCAATATAACTCATTCACTTTTAGTTTGATGACATACAACTCCAATTCTAATAGTGATTAGTGATTGGAGAGCCAAGGATCACCTTATGAACAACAGAAATTCTTGGTTATAATCACCAATCTAATCCTAAGTGGTTCATAAAATTTATCAACTTGTTTAACTCAATCCAAAATTGAAACATGCATTACACATCCCTAAGAAAACAATGGAAGTGATCATATCCTTTCCCGATGCCCTAAGATCAAGTTTCCAAGTCCTTAAGTGTTAGGGTCAATAGATTACATAACACGTGTTTTTTCCAAAGGAAACACCCTACAATGTAACTAGCAGGTCACCTTTTTAGCGAAAAACAACAACCTACTTCGTTAAATTTGATTTTAACACCTCAATTACCATTTTTAATGACTTCTAATGATTAAGCTACTTTATACACTTAGTTACTCATGAATTCTCATTCTTATATCATATCATCTTTGACATCATCAGATTATGGATTAACGAGATCTTTTTGGAAACTCCATTTTTATACTTTAAAACTTGAAAATGGCAACTAGTTTGAGTTTTTATCTATAATTTGCATTACTTTCATTTCTTAAACATTGTTAGGGTTTGAATTTATGACGCTGACGTTAGAAACCATGAACCTCAACTATTTCAATCACACATTTTTTGTCTTCTAAAATATTATCTTAGCCAAGTTTCAAAAATTCGAGGTTTTGAGTTTGGTCATGAATATTTTTTAAAAATCATGTTTTTTAGTTTACTAGCGGAAAATATATAATGTTTGTGAATTATTAATGAGTTTGAGTAACTCCCTACTATTATTATTATTATTATTATTATTATTATTATTATTATTATTATTATTATTATTTGGAATGACGGGGTTAATTACTATATGTCTCATGACCTCTTTGTTAGTAACTCTTACAACCAACATTAGTGTGTTTTTTTAGCGTGCATTTTGTGTCAGGTAAAGTAATCTCAATCTCGTGAATTTGCAAACATTTTTTAGCAGTTTAGGTGAACATATTATAATAAAAAATAAAAAATAATAAAAAATAATTATATAAATAGATACACATATGTTAGATTACTAGTTGTAAGACTCATGTGTTATACAGGTTAATTTAGAAAAAAAGTTAAATATAAATGTCAAAATATTTGAGAATTTTGAATTTATAAAAAAATAAGAAAAATAATGACTTATTATAATGAAAATAGTTTTTATCTTTTCAATTTAAACAAATAATTTAAATAAAGAAAAAACTAATGAGTTTTAATTTTGGGAATTTTGAAATTAAAAGGTAAGTTTATTAGTGAAATTAATATTCATTTATTACTCCATTTATTGCAATTATTACATTAAAATATTATGTGAAATTTAATAAAATAAAAAAAACTCATAAAGTGACATGTGAAAAAAAATAATTCAAACTAACCACAAAATGACATTTAACAAATTGAATGAAAGTGTGACAAATGACAAAAAAAAATTTCATTTAGGAGAGAGGATTTTAATAAATAACTTTTTTTTCATGAAAATAACTACTAGGAAATAAATAAGACATCACTGAAGCAATGTTGAGTTTCTAATATGAAAAAGGTTCTAAGGCTAATTTCATATTTCATATCTCTAATAGAATATTAGTAATGATTTTTGATTTTTTTAGCGCTATCCAAAGGATGCTAAAATCAGTTAAATACCGATTTTGATGGAATTTAACTTTAAATTTAATTCTATTTATTTGTCAACGAAACACGCTATTATATCAATTCCTTTAAAAAACAAAAGATTCTAGGTTCTAAAAAATTCGTAAAAACATACTCGTAATATTCTAATGCACGTACATTTGTTATGTTTCTATAAATATGTCAAATTGGTTGGGATCCAATTAAGTTTTGCTTTGAATATTATCATAGTTAAGACCTTTATTATCTAATGTGTTTAAAGTCACACAAAAGATATTTGATTAATGAAGTTCATCATACTTAATTGACCGGTAATAAATTATTATAGGATATTAAGACAACTAACCATATTTTAAGTTAATGTTATAGAAATTAATCAAAAAAAGTAATTTTTTTTTAATGGTAACAATATTTTCGATATCACATCAAAAGTAAGTTCTTTCTGTCATATAACCAAAATTTTCAAAATAGATAATTTGTGACTACTTTATATCGTAAAAAATTAATAATTTTCCTGAAAAAAAATATTCTAGATGAACATTAAGGATTCGGGGCAGAAAAAGAAACTATATCACACTTCAAACAAAAAGTTCAAAACCAAATAAAAAATTATCTTTCTAAAAAAACCAGATGAAAATTTTCCGAAATTTCAAGAAAATACTTTATTTTTTTTATTAAAATTTAACAAATTTGTTGACACTTCAAAATAAATATTTTTTGTTAAAATTTAACAAATCTGTTGACACTTCAAAATAAATATTTTGTATATGCGTAGAAAGAGTTTTTTGAAAAAAATTATGCAAATGAAAAAAATGATATTTCTGTTAACAAACACGCTCACAATGGCCAAGTGGTTAACCGTTAACATATCAACTATTTTTTTTTTAAAAATTAAGAAACTAAGTAATCTAACCACAATTTAATACGTATTTGAATAAAATAACCAAAGCAAATTGTTTTTTAGTAAAATTAACCATTTGGTTTGGAATAGTCATTTCCGACTAAGAAAAATCATTTTCTGACAAAAAATGCATTTTGGAATGAAATTTCGGTTTTTGAGAAAAAAACCCTCGAATTTGCAAAAACAAGTCTGAATATTCGATGAATAATTTTAGAATTCTGAGAAAAAAAAACGTTTTTTATTTGAATCTAACAAAACATTAAACAAACATAATAACTATGAAATATATACGATATTAACGTATAAATCAGACGTTTTATTGAAAAAAAATGACATTAAACACTTTGAAATGGGCATTTCGGACATAAGTGATGATATTTATTTCAATTTTTTTTTGGAAAAAAACCAAAAAATAACTCTAAAATTTGAAGATCAAACCCAAAATAGAACATTTTTTGAAAAATAATTGAAAAAAAAAGAACTCCGGAATATTAACGTTAGTCCGGAATGGATCATTCCGGAGAAAGTGATTATTTTTTAAAAACTAATTATAAATAGTTATTTTCTTTGAAAACCCCATTTATATAGGTTAAATTATTTAATTTTCAATAAAATAAACGTTATTATATATATATATATATATATATATATATATATATATATATATATATATATATATATATATTGAAAATTCTTAATCGAATCCTAAATTAATTCAGAAATTCAGAAAAACCAAATGCCTATGTGTATTCCATTTGAATCAAATCCAAAAAAACACAAAATTAAGATGAATCAAATTTAGAAAAGCAAGACCCAAAAAATTAATATGTAAAAAACTATTTCAAAAGAAATTGATCATTATATGCGGTGTGGGATTTGAAGTGAGGCCTATTTTTATTTTTAAAAATTATTAATAGCTAATAAATGATAAGTAAAATAAAAATAAATTGTTATGAGCAATAGTCATTTACGAAAAAATATGTAAAAAATTAATTATGAGAAATTTTTCAAAACAATGCATAAAATTGAAATATACAAATTTGACCAAGCCACAATCACTATAATTTACTCTAAAATAAAATATTTAAAATGAGATTTTTTTCAAAATGTTTCTATAGTCTGAACCCATTTAAAGAAATATATTCAATTTTAATATACTTTAATAAATAAATATATATATATATATATATATATATATATATATATATATATATATATATATATATATATATATATATATATATTTTTGTCATATGTCTCACTTTCATTCAATTTGATAAATGTTATTTTGTGGTTATTTTCAATTAATTTTTTTTCACATGTCATTAGTTTTTTTTAATAAATTTCATATAATACTTTAATGTAATAATTATAATAAATACAATAACAAATGAATATCAGTTTCATTAATGGACTTGTTCTTATTTTAAAATTTTCAAATTAAAGCTCAGTTTATTTTTTTTATTTATTTAAATTTAAAAGATATAAAAATCAATTTTAATGATTCATTATTTTTTTATAAATCCAAAGTTTTTAAATATTTGGACCTTTATATTTAATTTTTTAATTAACCCATATAATATTAGAGTTTTAGACTTAATAAAATAGTAAAGAGACCTACAAGTGATGTAACATAAAATTTAGGTTTCCTTTATATGAACCACACCATTAAGTCACTCGTCAGCTTCACTACATTATTTTATTTTTTTGGATTTTTGTTGATATTTCTTTTTCTAATGGACGTCATCTTCTAACCAACGGATCCGTAAAAGATAAATACACTACACATAATCAAATTTTTAGTAAAGCAAATTGTAATTTTGTAAACTCACCAAAAAATGGAAGTGAGGCTGTGAGGGATAAATTTGTACACCCTCGTTTTTTCTTGCCAACAAATCATACAATTAAGTTGTTCAAGATTTGTAAAATACTAAACATATAAATGATTATAATAGGAATAAAAAAAAACTAAAATCGTTATTTTCTTTAACGAATTGCCAAAAACTAATACAAAATTTTAATCCATTTTTCAACCATACATTTGCAATGACCCGTGGTGAAATATACTATTTGTATGGCCACTACCAAAAAAGTGTTAAGTTTTTTTAATACTATGAAATATATTTTCCGTAACTAGAAACTGTTCTTCAAAAATTAAATTTAAAATTTTGTGAAAATTATAATATATTTACCAAGATTTTTTTTTCTAAATAATTTTTGTCGTAAGCACTAAAAAATCAATTTTGCATTAAAAATAAGTTTTATATTGTGAAAATGAAATATTAAGTTCAGAGGCATTTTGCTAAAAATATTGGTTTAACAATAAGTAAAATCTAAAAAAAAATCCATATATTGATCCTAGGATACCACCTAGGTAAATTTTATGAACCAAAACAGTTTGTGATAATGATCCTAATCTAAAACAAATCAAAAAACCCGAAAAATTACAAACAGACTGTCCGACTCGTCGAGTCAGCTTATGGACTCGCCGAGTCCTTCTGTCAGAGTGCAGTTTTCGACTTGCTTCAACTTTGAACAATTAGCCATGCATCAATATAACTAGAAAACAACTTATGACTCTGATACCACTGTTGTATTTTCTATACTCTAACATCCCTATGGTGCACATACAACCCTAATGCTTTGGATCTAAGTTTTCTCTAGTTATACATGCAACAAAATTATCCAAAGCATGAAACCTATAACTAGCATACAACTTGATACTTGAAACATAAAAAACTAGTTAGAAAAATACCTCTTAGTTGTAGCATGTAGAATTTGGCCTTTCAAGAGCTTAGCACCTCATGTGTGATGTCTCAAATGGTTCACAAAACACCAACAGCAAGAGGAGGACAAATGAGAGAGAGGCTATTAACCACCAAAAATGGCTAGCATCTTCTTAGAATGCACAAGTGCCCATTTTAGGGTTTTAGAGGTTACACTTATAGTGTAGAATTCCAAGAGTTTCAACTTGTAAACCCTAATCCACTTCCTTGGGCCTTTAATCCAATAATCCATATGATAAGCCCTTTGGACTAAATCTTCATGTACTCCACAAAGATTTAGTCCACATAATTAACATGGATCATTAGCCCAAACTATAAGTATCACTGATTTACTTAATCAGTCCCTTTTAATTTAATTAGTCTCTTTTGATCACTAAATTAATTCCAAATTAATTCTTGATCAATACTAATTAAATAATATGATTTCTTAACAAATATATTATACTTATAATATATTAATAAATACAAATAACATCTTTCTCAAATATCCATCCTATCAAATTGCTTGGGTGAATGCAACCCAAAATGGACCATGCTACTCTCGGGTCAAGTACATACCAATTATAGTTATGAGCTTAGACACCTAATCCAATAGTAGTGTCATATCGATGACATATCAGAATGGTTTTATAGGTAGGGAAGTCAGACAAGTTGTTGGATTTCTGAATTTTGGGAGGAGTAGTGATGGTTACTCTCCACTGGTTAGTAAAGGCTCGTTTCTTCGCTAGAGTTTATGATTTCTGCGAAGCCTTGGGTTTTGATTGCATTACTAGAAGAGCAGTCGTTGGTATGAGGAAACATCGCAACCCTGTTAGGATTTCAAGAAAACTCTATTTGGATCGGCCAGTGTGAGTAAGGAAGTAGTGAGGAATGACTTTAAGAATGGAATCCAACTTAAGCGGGGGAGAGTTGTAACACCATGTTTTGAGTCGTTTTTTAATTCGGGGTTATGACCCAAAGATCAATTATTATAAGGCTTTAGGCTTTGAGGATAGAGAGGTTTAGACCCATTTGGATATGGGTAATGTAGATATGTGATCCAAGAGTTCGGTTTGTGCTTTGGGTCCCAAGGGTATAATGGTAAGAGTGATGGTTCGGACCTTTCATGAATTTAGGATTTAAGTTCGAAAGGTTTTGAGGCAAATGAGATTTGATAAAAGTGTAGGGATTCTCATTACCTTTCTGAGCATATATAGAACGCCTACAATGGAGTTGGGACGAAGAAGTTATGGCTTTCGGAAGATAGGATGAATATCGGTATAGTCCAGTACACGGGGCGTACTAGGCTCATGTGATCGCGGATGACCAGCCTGGTATGCTGGGTGTACGAACGCCAGACTCAATCCCTAATTTTTAGGGTTTAGGCCCTATTTAAACATATTAACTCCTGAAAACCCTCCCCTTATTCAGTCTCCATCCTCCTCAACTTGTGATTTAAAAACCCTAACCCATTTGAGAGTTTTCTTGACCTTTTTGGGTGTTTTGGTGCAATTTGGAGAAAGGAGAACTCTTTAGAGAATATGTGGATTGCTAAGAGCTTGTAGATCCTAGCTTGGTTTTCCTTGTTGCATCTTCTAAAGATAAAAAGTGTCAAACTTGATGGTTCATTTGTTATAACTTGCTTGTAAGTGGGTTTTTGTGCTTTTTGTCCCTTTATTTGATTCTCGAGAGTAAATGCTACTGCAAAAGTTTTAGGGTGTTTATTTTGATGTTTTAAGGTCCCTTGTTCATAAAGTTTGCATCTTGATGGTTGTGGACCAACCATGCATGAGTTGTTGACCTCTTGGTGAAGCCAGTAGACTAGATTTGGGTTTTGGGTTTCTTGGAGTCATGCAAAGGCATCAAGTTGATGACTTTATCGATTAAGACACCCATTAGAATTAGATATGAGGCTTGGATGTAAAGTCTTAAAGTATTAAGCACTTTTAAGTGAGTACTTGGTCATTTTGTTATGTTAGGAAGCTTAAGTTCGGTGTTGGGCTCTATTAAGTCATTCTAGGTCATAAAATTGGGAACTTTATGACTCTAGACGTCCATTAGGCTTGAACTCGAGAATTTAGACATTTGGTTTTACATGATAATACCTAAAAATGGAGTTTTTTGGTTTCTGGGGTAGTACGCGGGGCGTACGCACCAATGTGCCATAATGGGCCATTTTTGGGTTTTGGGTCTTTTGGGAGTTGGGCCATGAGTTGTTGGGTCAGATGCGGGAAGGGTAAAATAGTCTTTTACCCATTGATATGATAAAGTATGAATAGGACCTTAGACTGTGGGAAATTTCCTTAATTATTGATTAGGGATAATTTGGATGTGTTCGGTGTGAGGAGCCCGATAGTAGCAACGTGTGTGATTTTGTTATCTTTAGACTGATGTGAGTCTTTTCACTGTACCCATGGGTGAAGACACTAATGCCGACCCATTAGGATATGTTATGTAGGATGCCAGATGTCTTTATGACTATTGCATCGTATAATGGGTTGGGCCCAAGGACATGCATGTAGGGTTGGGCCTAATTGCATGAGAGGGCTAGGCCCATTATATGTCAGGATAGGCCCATTGTATGTCGGGATAGGCCCATTTATATGCTAGTTGGGCGCCTGGGCCCATTGACAAGGAAGGGCTAGGCCCGTTAGTATGGGTTGGGCCCAATGTGCGGGCTAGGCCAAATGATATGTATGGTTTGTGGTATTTTGGGGAACTCACTAAGCTATGTGTTTACGGTTTCATATTTATGATTTCAGGTACTTCCGGTTCGAAAGGGAAGGGCCCGATGTGACTGCACAGTATCCCCAAAGTTTATTCCGCATTTGATTAATCATGATTTTTACTCTGATGTTTAAATACTATTTTTCACATCGAATGATTTCGGGAATGGAATGTTATATGAATTAATGTTACTAAAATGAAATTTTTACTATGAATTTTTGGGACGTTATAGAATGACCACTAGAACAACTCGATCCGTCGTCGAATGTCCTTCGGCTTGATCTGTTGTCGAATGACCACTAGAACAGCTCCCCACCAACGATGACGACGACTAGATATGGAAATAACGGACCTTTTCGGCGACGAACTGATCTAGAAGTATCCGACGAGGGCTTTTAAGCTGAAGGTGTTCCGACAAAGAGGTCTATGTTGTCTTTCAGATCTTCATAGAGCTAGGCATTAGATATGGAATTCGGCGACGTGGTGGCAGTTTCTAGCGACAACGTTGGCGGTTTTCGACAGTGGGGGTATTTTTCGACGAAGTATTAGAGAGAGAGAGAGAGAGAGAGAGAGAAAGAGAGAGAGAGAGATGTAGAGGGGGTAGGGTTTGGGTTGGTTATTAAGGGGTATGTTTATATTTTGTTTTATTTTGATCAAATAATAGTAAAGGAAATAAAAGGAAAATGAAAACAAACAAAAAAGGAAAAACAAATTTGTAATATAAAGTTCGAGAAATTTTATAATTTCGAGAAAATATGGACCGGATTCGTAAAAATAATTGAACATTCAACTAAAGTTGTAAAAATAAAAGACCAAATTCGCCAAACCTGATTAAATATTGGTTTAAAACAGTAAAAAGAAAAGAAAAGGTTGCGCTAAAATTGTAAAACATCGAAGTCGGATGGGTCATGTAGTTTAGATGTTGTTTGTACGGTGATAAGGCCAAGGAGCATGGTCACCAACAAACCATTAGAAAAGTGTTGCCAATTCAGTGCCATGTCTGATCCACTACATGTCCATTACCAAAACATTAACCATTGAAATGGTTACCACTCCACAATTTTTATCTTTATTTTTTTTTCTTTAATTTTTTTTCATTAAATTAAATAAAAAACATAATTTAAAACATAAATAAATATTTTACATTAATTAAACACACACAAATTTAAATCCTAAAATGATTAACAAAACATAAAAAATAAAAACCTAAATTACTAAAAAACATAAGACATACCAAATAAAACCAAAATATTAAAATATTAGAACCTAATTTCCATATTTTTGCGGACTTATTATTGGATTTTTAGAAACTTCGGTAGATTTTTCGGGTCAAGATCTGGTTGGGGCTTTATGTTTATGATTTAAAGATCAGTAATTGCTATTTTCCGGTGACGAGCTTCCTCTGTTGCTTCATATTTTTTTTTATCTTGAAAACTTAGGGTTTTGTCTATTTTTTTTGCAGGTGCATCTTCGCTACTCGCTTTTCCGCTCAAAGACTCCGCCTTTTTAGCTTTGTCCCTTCCTAGTGGTCGACGAAGTTGGACTTCCGGTGGACCCTCCCCATCGGTGTCGTCGAAGTCATCATTGAGGTCGAGACCATAACCCACGTTTGACTCGAAAGTTATTGACTTTTTGTTGGAGCAGGTGGTAGATCCCAAATGTTTCGTCTCCGGATAAAGGACCCGTTTTGGATCTTTACGACAAACTTCCCATGCTTTTTGGTTGCATAATGGTTTACCATTATTGGTAATTTTGTATTGGTAGCATGCAGTCGATATAATGTTTAAATTGTTGCTACCACTTTTGTGCATATTTTTAGAAATGTCAAATATGTCATTATATTTGGTGTAAGCCGCTTGTAGGTCACACAATTTTGCATTGACCGCGTCGTACATTCGACATGTTTCCCTTCATAATAGCGCGTGCAAGTGGTCTTAAATACGATTCCAAAAACATTGACCCGATTGCATGTTGCTGACTTGTCTGTCTTGCGATATGAAAATCCAAGCTTTCGCTAAAGTTTCCTCCTCGTTTTTGTTCAATTGCATAATTTTTTTTTGGAGCTTTTCCTTTTTGCCGCCTTCTTTGAGATGGTTGTTGTGTTTCTTGGACCCGTTCGTCGTCGTTATCGATGTTTATAGGTTGAGATTGAGATAATGAGACTTGAGATGGTTGTGAAGGTTGTGCTTGAAATTGTTGAGGTTGAGAAGATTGGGGTTGAAATTGTTGATATAGTTGTTGTTGAAGGGCTTGAAATTGTGGTTGATTGAATTGTTGTGCTCGTTGTTGTTGATAGTAGTGTACATGATATGAAAGATTGGTGAATGAAGTTTGTTGGTGGATTGGAGATGTTATCAATTGCATGTAACTAAGATTTGCATATGGATCATTTGTAGTGTTTGGGGTGTTTGGAATGGGTGAAGCATTTTGATTTGGATCCATAGGTTGAAGAAAAAGTGAGAAAACGGAAAGAAATTGTGTTTTTTTGTAGTGTGAAATGTATAGAAAATAAAAGGTACTTATAGTTGTAGTTTGTGTTCTCTAAAAGTGGAAATTATATATATATATATATATATATATATATATATATATATATATATATATATATATATATATATATATATATATATATATATATATATATTATTTCAACTTATGTGACTGTTGTTGCTGTTGATTTCCTATTCGTTGTTTTCCTTTGTTTTCGTAGTCACCCCACACCCAAGCCATTAGTCCATGGGGCAGTGTTCACATGTCCTTTGGGCTGCCACATTGGAAATCACGCGTCTCTTGCACCACCATACCGGATAGCCTAAGTGGTTTGAAGAGGAGGGTTCAATACTGCACCATGCATCACAAACTCAACATTTTTTCAAGTTAGAAGTCTTCTGAAAAACAAACAATTACAAAAGACCAAGTGACGCAACACAAGTTCAACTGTTTTTAAGTCAGAAGTTTTATGAAAAACAAACAACTGTCAAATACCAAATGTTGCGCGTGTATTGCATGACATTGCCGTAGAATTAATGCATTGGGTGGGATTCGAACACTACCCTCTTCTATAGGAAAACATCGTGAAAAATGCTGTACTTGTCCCATATAAATTAATTTATTTTATGAATTTATCCTTTAAATAGTTTTGTTTGTTTTTTTTTTAAATATAACTTTTTAACAACTAAAGTGTACATGGACATGAACACACATATCTGAAAAAAAGATTTGCCTTTTAACAAACAAAAGACATAAAACATCTATATATCACCTTTAATATTTGATGAGATCATAAAAACAGTTACACTAGAGTTAATGAACTAATTTATAAATTAACATTTGATAAGTTAATAAATTAACTTATAAATTAAAAAAAAAACATTTAAGAATAAAGAATTAAATATTTAAAAAAATCAGTACACTTATAATATTTTTTTAATCTTTAATATCTCAGCCGACTTCCATGTTCTTCATAGGGACATAGTCAAAATAACCGCGCAAAAGACACAAAAAAAAAATATCCCCTGCATTACATCCCCATCCTACCTGCTCCTACACCACCACATCAACACTTACGTGGCGCGCATTCAGCAACAAAACAGGGTAGATAATCCGACGAATACGTCGTCGTATCATCATCTCCACGTCCAGCTTGTCAGCTCAACCGGTTTTCCTTTCCATCTCCGGTGACCCCACTAAGCACACGATCTTCCAGTAATTTCTCCCACCCTCCATTAAATCAAACCCTTTGATCTTCAGCTTCCCCATCATCAGTTTTCTAAAGAAATCGTGCTTCGTGATCTCTGATTTCGTATCACAGTCTTACTGATCGTCTTCGCCGGAGCAATACGATGATGTCCGGTGATGATTTAGAAGGCAGGGGAAGATCGAAGAACAGTACCAGAACTACAGAAAATTATCATTCATCGTATGCAGAAAGCTATTGGACTTCATGGTTGATCCCTGTTTTCGTGGTTGTTAATATCGCTGTTTTCGTTGTTCTCATGTACGTCAATGATTGCCCTAAACACAATCGTTCGCGTATCTATGGCAAGTGTGTTGCGAGGTTTCTTGGTCGATTCTCGTTTCAGCCCCTCAGAGAAAACCCTACCTTTGGTGCTTCAGCGAACTCGTAATTCATCACTTATCCCTTTCCTTTCAGTTTACTGATTTTCCATTCAAATTTCGATTCTCAACGTGATATAAATCTGTTTAATAAGGGGATTCAAATTTCAATTGACTTTTGGTGTCAAATCTGTACTTCCGATTTCAAAATTGGTTTAAACCCTAACTCACTGCAACTTTTTGTTTCTCATGTAAAGCCTCGAGAAACTGGGAGCTCTTCAATGGCGGAAAATCGTGCACGGAAATCAAGGATGGAGACTTGTGACCGCTAACTGGTTACACGCCGGATTGATTCATCTAGTCGCTAATATGTTAAGCCTCGTCCTCATCGGCATTCGCCTTGAACAACAATTTGGATTTCGTAAGTACAATCACACCTTCAATTCCTCATTTTCTTTTCCAATTTCTAGTTCCTTTTACATGAACACAACACTTCCTGAAAATCTCTGCAGTTCGCGTGGGATTGATCTATCTGTTATCAGGATTCGGGGGTAGCATTCTTTCTTCCTTATTCCTTCAAAACAACATCTCAGTTGGTGCCTCCGGTGCTCTCTTCGGTTTACTCGGGACAATGCTCTCCGAACTCATCACAAACTGGACAATCTACTCCAACAAGGTGAACGAAATTCCATTTTTGCCCCTACAACTGTTCTTGATCGCTTTTGATAGCGTAAAATTTCATCTTTTTTCCAGGCTGCAGCGTTGATAACACTCATCATCATCATCGTTGTCAATTTAGCTGTTGGAATTTTGCCATTTGTTGACAATTTTGCCCATATCGGTGGATTCTTGACTGGTTTTCTTCTAGGGTTTGTTTTGCTACCTCGACCTCAATTTGGGTGGTTAGAAAGACACAATCTTCCAGCTGATGTTCGTGTTAGATCCAAATACAAGGTTTATCAGTATGTGTTTGGTTTGATTGCGCTAGTTCTTCTTGTTGCAGGGTAAAGTTGTAATTTTGAAATTAATTGTTATATTTTGAAATTAAAGTAATAATGTGAGTTTAATATTTGAGTTGTTGTGTTAATGCAGATTTACGATGGGATTGGTGATGTTGTTTCATGGAGAAAATGGATACAAGCATTGCCATTGGTGTCGCTATTTGAATTGTGTGCCTACTTCAAAATGGGAGTGTAATAGTAGTTAGTTCGTATGTGGTATAATAGTGTGTGAATAGTTGCATAGTTTTTTTTTTCTTTGAATTTTATTGGTTTTGTGTTACATTTTGTTTATGATGTTTGTATTTTTGTTTATGGAATTATATATTTATTCATTGTTAGGACACTTATAATAATGCATTGAATTCAATAAAAATTAATAAAATTTAATGGATTGTTAATTATCCTTTTACAATCCATACAATTTTATTATTTCTTTTACAATATATTGATCTCTACATAGTTATGTTACATTTGTACAAACGAATCTCGGTATAAATATTGTATGTTACATTTGTACAAACGAATCTCGGTATAAATATTGTGTGGTATCCTTTGACAAAAATCATTATGAAAGGTGTAAAGTAATATAAAGCAAAAAGTGTAGATTTCCTTGTAGGGGAGAACATCTATTTCCTCGTATTTCATTGTCATTTGTTCCAACTAAAAAACATGGTGTAGTAGGATTCCCACCCTTTGTTTAGCGCATATTAGGTGTTTGATTTTATGTCTTAATGAACATATTTTAGAAAACAAAAATCAATTTTTATTTTGATAATGTGGACTACATTGGTTATTGTTTTTGCATTTAATTTTCATGAAAAATGAAATTCTAACTTTTTGTCATATATTGCATTCAACACGTCTAATATCCAAGTGGGAATTTTGGTTACGGATAAAGAGAATAAGAAGATTTCACACCCCCAAACTAGAATTGCGGAAACGTTTGATGGTGGATGACTTCATGTATAATATCATAACATAATGAATAATAGTGATCAAAGCCATACAATCATCATGATTATAATTAAGAAGATTACATTGTATCCCAAAACATTGTTTGATTCAATACCGAATACATATGACAAAAATAATTAACGTGATGCTATGACGCTCCATCCTCAAAACCTTTTTGATTATCTGTTTACTGATTTTCTAAGAAAGAAGTAGTTTTGAAAAAGTGTCAACAATTAAGTTGGTGAGTTCATAAGAGTTTTGTATGAGAAAAATCTGTAACTTTTCCTTGTAAAATGATAGAATGCGTTTTTAGAAAATCCAATATTTTCTTTAAAAATAAGTTGTCTTTAAAAAGAAGTTGTAGGTCTTAAACCCCAAGACCAAAAATGTAAGTGGTGTTGTACTGGAAAATAGTATCAAGTAGTTTTATTATTATATAAAACCATTCGAAAGTATGTTAGCCCCGTAAACAAAATGTATTGTTAATACTTCATGTGAGTTATTACAAACATGCTAAGACTAGTTGGCCTGCTGCGACGTTCTTCAGACATTGGAATGTTAGACAATTGTCACCCCAGACCTGCCGGTCTAGTTGTAGCTAACAACTTAGGTGCGGGATTGTCAGTCATGTATAGATCTATACACAACTTTCATGCTCTCTTACCGAGACGCTAGTTATAATTCAAGACTTTGGTATGTACTCAGGTAGGTACCGTGAAGACTATGTCTCAGTAATCGTATTAACATGTTTACGTATAGTGTATTGAAAACTCTTTTGCATGTGGAAGCATTACCTCTCCATAGTAATAACGTAGTGTAAAATAATTGTACATTCAAATAAGTATATGTTCGTCCAAAATGATAAAGTAGTATTAATGACCCATAAACTATATCAATTATAGTTTATTATAAATGTTTTGTTACGTCCATATATATATAACCATACTAGTTTATAACCCGTGATAACCACGGTTATAAAATTAGTTAAACTTTCATATAAAAAGTCAAAATTATTAATTAATTATTTTAAATAAATTATTATTTAAGAGATATTTTTTTAGTTATATAAAATTATAATCGTTGATTTAAATAAATACATGTAGTTATATCATCTTATAATATGTATTAATTTTATTTTATTTTTCAATCTGATGTTATTAATTTAATATATTTTGAGTGGGAAAATTTGAAATTTGAAATTTAAATAAAAGAATCAATTATTAGTTTAATGTAATTAGAGTGAAAAATTTTAAAATTTGAAATTTAAAATGAATAATTAATAGGTTGACAAATGGCATGATAAGGGATATATAACATTAATGAGGTGTTGTAATTGTATGACACTTGTCAATAGGAGATTAAACCTATTCTTTTATTAGAATAGAAAGAAGAGATATATAAATACATATAAGTTAACATGTCTAGATGTTTTAAAAGATTAAACCATGTAATTTCCATCTAACACAAGTATAAGAACATTTAGTACGATAAAGCCTGTATTCTAGTTTTTTGCCCTTTTTAATGACATTTACTGGTAACTAGTAAAATATAACTTTGTAAAACTTATTTTTACCTTTTTGGGATATTTAACTCAAGCTAGCTTTATATGTTTAAAACAACATATTTTTAGTCAAAACCCACAAAAATGATGCCATAAACTTATTATGACCATTTTTGTTAGAAAACCCACTTTTGCATAAAATTATATATTTTTGAGTTTTGTTTTTGTAAAACTAACTCTTTGATATTTTTGACTAGTTTCAAGACACATGTACCAAAATCCTAGTTTTTAAAGCTTTGTGTTTATAACTTTTACTTAAGAACATATAACATTATTATATTTGTTTTTCTTAGTTTTATATCTCAAACTAACATACCACATATAAATGTTCTAGCAACTAGTAATAACCATATTTCATGCAAATAATACTTTATATACAACATAGAGATGAAGCATGCATAATAACTTGTTTTATTATACAAATTTTCTTGTATTCCCCCCCCCCCCCCCCCCTAAAACATGAAAATCTTGAAAATATGGGGTATGAACTCACCTTGAGTGGATTTTTTTAGTGGATAAATAGATGAAGATGAAGATCCTCAAGCTTATAACACTTGAAGATGGTATTACCCTATGGATTTTATCACATGTTAATGTGTGTAAATGTAACAAAACTAGTATGTATGTGTGTGAAATCACTAGATTAACAAGGAAATGCTTACAAAAAATCTAAGAACCAACTTTGAAGAATTAATCTTTGGAAGATTGGAGCTTGTTCTCGAGAGAAAATGGAAAAAATGAAGAAGGTGAGGTGAGGGAAGGCCCTCTCGGCCGCAACCTTTATGGCGGGGGGGGGGGGGGGGGTAGGAGGGGTAGGTGAGGGAGGGGTGGGGTGTTTCATGGTTACATGTTGAATATTGCTTGGTTATTTGTTGGGTAAAATTTTTGTTGGCAAAAGATGGAGCAAGTCTTATCTAGTTTAGTGCTTCCATAACTCACAAAGCCAACTCTCTTTTTTTTATAAAAATGTTGGCATTTATATAAAAGAGTGTTAATTTTAATAAAAAGTGTGGTATAATAGTTTATAATTACCTAATTTGAGTCACAGAATTCCAAAATATTATAAACTTCTTGATATCATAGACGATATTAGCACATTGTTTTATGAATATGTTTTTTGGCTAAAATAATATTAACTTGAAATATTCAAATTTCACTTGTTAACCCAAATAGAATTCCGAAGCAATAATTTGTGAAAAGAGCGGTACTTTGTATTAAGACTCATATGTTGTACATTAGGAATGTTAGGAAACATAATGCTTATCTTAAAATCCTAATACTAGTTGAGTTGACTTGTTGACTTTGTTTGATCCATAATTGACAGTTGTCACCGAAGAGTAATATTGGGGAAATGCAAACAAAATGATACATTCAACCACTTGCACAATATATAGAAAGTTAGGTCAAAAGCTTAAGACCTCAAATCAAAGAAGCAAAACCTACAAAAATTATGTAGTAGTGCAAATGCTTGTGAATTTATTGATCCTCAAGTAGGATGAACTCAGCATGAATAGTTTGATATATTAATATACAATTTTAGTTTGATTTGTTATTTAACGTTATTGTACACTATTTTTTGTATTTCTTAACCGGGTATCAATTATTACTGTTTAAACTCTTTCAAATCTTTTGAATTTACTTGTTGAAAATTATTGAGATGTATTCACTTTCCTATCTCACCATGAACTCTTAAGCACAATTAATTGTCACATTTTTTATGTAGAGTAATCTGGAAAATTAGCAACAAGATCTTCTCTTGGGTGAAAAAGATTAGGAATAATGGTAAAGTTTAATCAGATTTTTGCAGGGGCGATGGTTCGATGGAGAACACTGAACACTAAACAAAAGAATATAGAAGAAAGAAATAGAGAGAAGTGAGAACATACTGGATTGATTCCATCCGATGAGCTGGGACGATGACTGTTGACAACGACGGTTAGAGACCGACGAGCAGGGATAATGATTGTTGACGATCATTTGACTTTTGGAGTTCTGGTTTAGACTATTGGAGAACACAGGGGGGCCACAATCCAACTTTTAAGTATTTAGACCTAGTATGCATAAATTTTTTTTGGGCTATAGATTCTTCTAATAAAAAAAATAAAGGGGGGGGGGGGCACAACCCCTCCTGACCCTTATAAAGATGTGCCCTTGTACCCCTTGGAAATGGTTACTATTTTATATTCTATATGATTTTTATTTTTTACAATATATTAAATAAAAAACATAATTATTAAACCTGAATAAACATTTTAGTAAGAAAAAGTACATAAAATTAAATAAAAATATAATTTTAAAATTCAAAAAATATTTAAATTTATATTAGAAATTGAAGAAAGATAGTTGGAATATCTAAGTCAAGGGTATGCTTTGTAATTTTTGAAAATCATTTAAGTATAAAAAATTTGATTTAGGATGAGAGGTGTAATCAACCAAGACTATAGGGATCAAAGCTTCTAAGTCTTCATTTTGGTGTCTTCTTCCTACCCTGAACATCGCAAATCCTGCCCAACTCTTTGTCTTCATTTTTACCCTACAACTCGAGATTTAAAGCAATTAATTCACTCTTCAAAAAATTTATTTATTTTTAAATCCTCCAACGTTCACAAAGAAATGAGAGACGTTCAAATGGGGCATTAACCAATCAGGTTCATCGTCTTCGCTCATAGCCGAAGTCACGCCACAACACGCCCACTCTCGATTAAGGTGTTGTTCACGTGTGGGTAGAGGTGTCGCATCAGCCTTCACGTGTGGTTTCCTCTCCTATACCCGATGGCCTAACAACGATTTAACAAACTAAATACATGTAACGTCCCATTTTTCACAACCAATTTTTTTTCATTTTTATTAAGGCATAAACTTCCTAATTTATAAATTCATTATTAAGAAAACTGTTTTTTCCAAATTACATTTATTAAAAATCAGACTATCATAGAAAAAGTGGAGTCCTCAATGTTGTTGATGAGTGAGTACCGTCCCGCCTTCGCCTTCCCACACTCACTGATGATACTTGGAACCATAAACAACTATGTAAGCATAAAGCTTAGTGAGTTTCCCCCCAAAATACCCCATACGATAAACATACAAGAATGCATAACAGCCGCTCTTCGGGCCTTCGACCTGACTGGACTGTCTCACAGGCCTTCAGTTTATCCGGGCCAGAATACCAGGGTTTGTTGGCCTACCGCCTCAACCCAACCGCTCCTCCCGAGCCTCCGTGCCTTCGGCTTACAGCTAGACCGCACCGGGTATCTTGGCCTACAACACAAAGAAGGACCGCCTCAACCCACCACCTCCATATGTCGACATATAAACAAACAAGGATCAAGCAGACACATAATACATGCAAACAACAATCATACAACTCACTCCCGCCTACTAGTCCTCTCACAACACACAATACCACTACCAACTAACCTCTATGAAATGCGTAACCATAAGTAGCCAGAGGTGAGATAGCCACCCGAACAGATGATCCTACTTTAGAGCCACCACCAAATAAGGAATATGCAAGAAAGCTTAGAACAAGAGTTATCAGGCTATCTTACATAACCACAGACAGTCCTTAGGGCACTCCACCAGATGATAACCATTAAGTATAGATAACATACAGATCCAACAGTGCAATATAGCATAGCAACATCCTACATACCAGGATACCGATCTAACAAATCACTACAACATAACAACATACTCGATACCAGGATACATTTCTAGCTGATCACTACAACATAGGAACATATTCAACACCAGAATAAAGATCTAAAAGATCACTACAACCTATCAGAATACTCGATGCCAAAATATAGATCTAACCGAGCACTAAAGTATAGCGACATAATAAGTATCAATAATTCAATAAATGCATGAACGTATATAATCAGAGGTGAGATAGACACTCGGACATGTGATCCTACCCTAGAACCACAACCAAACAAGGAATAGGTAAAAGAGCCTAGATCAAGAATCTTCAATCTATCCTACGTGACTGATAGGTGGAGCTTTGGAGCAAGAAAAGAAGATGAACCGGTCATTCCATGGAGGAAAGCATGAAGACATAACCTGAGTCATTGTTGCATCATCATCATTGCAAAGGACTACGTTTGAAACACGGTTCATGGAACACCGAAACAGGTCATGTTTGTCCTTTCTCATCTTATATTTGAGTAACATGACTCGTGGTGAAGCTAGACCGAAGATGGAGCCAACAGTGAAGATTCTTCGGAATTTTAGCAAAAAGCATTGGCCATGACAAAAACACATGGTCAAGACAAATGGCCATGCCAAAAACACATGGGCAAAAGGCATGACCATGCTAAAAACGCATGGTCTTATGGCAAGCACGTGAACACTAATTAAAACAAAGGCATACGTCATTTTTAAGATGGGACACGGTTTCTGGAGAGTTGGGATCGATCTTGGGCGATTCTAGGAGACTTCTTGGAGCTTTTGAGAAGACCTAATCATTGCAAAAATTTTTGATTTCATTTTTGTAAGCATTAAACATTCCAATTCCATCTTTATTCTTGTTTGATTTGTTCTTAGCCATGTGTGGCTAAGAAACCCTAATTTCTAGTTCTTGTTCAAAACGTGTTGATTGCTTGACTTGAAGCATATGATTTGATGTTCGATTTGTGATTCTATTCTAGTGATTATGTTTTTGTTTAAATTAGAATCCTTGAATTTGATTTGTGTTTGATTTGCCACTTTCAAGAATTGATTTTTTGTGTAGTTAATTAACTTTTAGGACACCTAATCGTTCTATTAAGTTATTAATTGGTAAAAAACAATATGTTTTCTTATTGTAAAACATATATCACATGTTTACACACTTCCGAGCGTATGGTAAGAAATGAACATTGTTGGGAAGCTTGTACAAAACTTAATGCATTTTTTCAACACAATCTAAGAGCGTGTTTAGGTTGAATTAGTAAAGCTAGGTCTAGTCAAAGAACGTTTTTTGGTTAGATAATTTGGCAAGCGAGAGGTATTAGAGCATGTTAATATCTTTCGGTACCAACTTAGAATAGCAATCTTGAATTACATCAAGTCATAATCAAGTTGAACGACAACATTGAGAACTAGAACTAGAACCATTCAATCAAATTGTTTACAAGTTTATTTCATTTTATGCATGCTTTTAAAGTAGATTGTTATTTTATTATTTTACTTTTGCAAACAAATCCCCCTTTTGTGATCAGAGTACCTTGCGCAAAGAGGTGTAAACTTTTGTCTCGTGTCTCTGTGGTTCGACCCTGCTTGCCTTATACTAATTTTTAGTGTATTAAAGCAGTGTATTTGGAGTTTGTTGTACCCCTATTATTTGTTGTGTTTGACACGCCTAACAAATTGGTGTCGTTGCCGGGACACGGTGTTACTAATTGTTTATTTCAAGTTATCTCAAGGCACAACAGGTACACCTTCGACTGTATGACACAATGAGGTTAATTGGATTGAATCTGTTTGTTTTGTTTGTTTATTGCATTAATATTTGAATATATATATATATATATATATATATATATATATATATATATATATATATATATATATCTTTGAAGCTTTGTTAATCTTTTTGTACATATGTTATTTTCATTAGTTTTTCTTTTATTGCATGCATTCACTCTTAATTGCATGTAGTCCTTTTCGTTCCTTCCATTCCTTTCATCTTAGTTTCTTTTTAGTCACCTATCGTCTTATCTAGGGTGATTCTTAATTTTGTTCTTTCTTGAGGATAAGAAAGGTCAAAGCTTGGGGGGTTTGATAGGTGCATTTTATGCACCTATTTTGCATGTTTATTTTGGTCTTTTCATAGCATTTTTCACACCCCGAAACCGAAGGCGGAAGCGTTCCGGGGCGGAGGACGTCATGAAGTATCGCAACCAATGTACATAGTAAGCATAGTAAACACAAAACATTACATTACATAGATTCATTACATTTGTTTGAAAGTAAAGTAATACAAGTTTTGTAGTTACATAAGTTAATCAAAATATGACGAGACTTCCATACGATCCGTCTTCTGCAAAAGAACGCGGGATACCTGTCTAAGGAGAACCTGAGAATACAAGCAGTTTAAAAATCAGCAAAAAGCTGGTGAGTTCATAAGCTGTTTGTTTATATAAAAGATCATGTTTTCTTTTGGTTTTCTGAAAAGTTGTTATCCAAGAAAATCCCATATTTTCTTATAAAGACAGTTTAGTTAAAACTATAGATTGAAAACCACTGGGAATACCATCCAGTACAACAGTAGATATTTTTAATACATAAAAATATAAATTGAAAACCATGGGAATACCATCCCGTACTACAGTAGATATTTTTAATACATAAAAATATAGATTGAAAACCATGGGAATACCATCCCGTACTACAGTAGATAGTTTTAATACACAAAACTATAGATTGAAAACGATGGGAATTCCATCCCGTACTACAGTAGATAGTTTTAATACACAAAACTATAGATTGAAAACCATGGGAATTCCATCCCGCAATTGATATAAAATCCGTGAATAAACTTATATTAATACGTATTGTGAGTCGGATAACCATGCTGATATGACACAAGACCTCCTTGACGTTCTTTAGGCGTCGGACGATATCCAGAATTTGTCATCCCAGGTGTGCCCACCTAACTGTAGCTAGCAGTTAAGGTGTGGGATTGTTAGTCCTGAATAGATCTATTCACAAATTCCACACTCTCCCTCCAGGAGACTCTGGTTATACTTCCGGGGAGGATTTACTGATAACCCAAAGGGTATATTGAAGACTAATCTCACAAGCTAGTATTAAATTATTCACGGTGTACTCGGTTGCTATCGAATATCATAATCCTTTTGAAACATAATAAAGTATAAACAATTGAATACAAAGAAACTATCTGGCATAATACTTTACTTTAAACAGAGATAAACTGAATCAGACATAGTTTATCTATTAACATTGCATGAAATCCGAATTCATAAAACGAGAACTGGAGATCCCAAATTATTCCCATAATAATTTGATTGGTTTGATTGTTTCCTTTACTGTAATTGAAATCCATGTATTTATATTCAATAAAACATCCCTTATGCTCCGCATAATACATAAGGGGTAAAGATATCTAAAAGTTAGCCATATATTTATAGAATTACATCAGTTTTAAGTTTTGAAAACATTTATAATTTGCTTGTATTCCCCCCTGAAAACATTGAAAAACACGGAAAAAGGCGTAGGGGTATGAACTCACCAGTTGAGAAATGTGTTGGTTTGGATGCTAGGCGTCAGTTCGGGGCTTGGTTACACGTGAGGTTCCTATGTAATATGAAGAGATACACATTTGTATCTAATTAGACCTTGATCTATTAAATAAATAAGAATAAACACTTCTAGACGCGAAAACACTTCAATTCAAGTGTTTGGAGTGACCCGGGTGGCATCTAAGGGAGGTGTATGGCTTAGGCATGGAGTTTACTCTTCAAGAGTAAACTCTTAGAGGATTTTTCGGCCCTAAACACCACATCCCCATGAGTTTATGGCCGTAAACTCATGGGTGGTGCTCTTGGGTGCTAATTGGCCTTATAACATTTGAGGGATGATGCTAGGTTTGGTTCTAGGGCATTGGAAAGGGATTTGATCAATTATATGGACCATTTGATGAGTTTACGGCAGTAAACTAGGAGTTTATGGCCTTAAACTCTCACCTAATCAATCGTTAAGTGTTTTGATGGTCCTAGGTTAATCACATGTGATTCTAACTCATTTTACAAGCCTTGGATGAGATTTAGGGCATCATTTGACCATGTTTTAGGAGTTTACGGCCCAGGAACCTATCCATGGGGGGTTTACGTCTGTGAGCTCCTATGGGGGTGGTTTTTATCAAGTTTAAGGCCCCTAACTCGTTTGTGGTTACTTTTAGACTTTATTTCAAGGCTTATGAGGTGTTTAAGTAGCATCTTAACACCTTAAAATGAGTTTACTGCCCATGAAATGGTGTTTACGGTCCAATCATGCTCTTGGGCCTTAAAATCATGTTTAATCCCTGAATGTTGAGTTCAAGGTGTTCCAAGTCCATTCCAATAAGTCCTTAAGTCGATTCCAAGCTCCAAAAGTGTTTTGAGAGGGTTTTGGGGCTCAAAAACCCCTTATATGTGTGTTTACGGCCTATGGGTGTTCTAGGGCCGTAAAAACATGTTTATGGTCCTATTTCATAGATTTAACACGGATTTGAAAGCTAAGGATGCTAAGCTATGAGTTAGGGTAGTTACCTTATCAATTTGAAGCTTCAATTGAGTGATTTGGGATCTAGAACTTGGATTGAGAGGAGAGAGAGTAGAGAGAGGTTGAAAAGATTCAAAATGAAGTCTTTTGAACTTTATATATGGGTTGAGTTTGAGACACGGTGAAATTCTACCCGATACTGACGTTTACCAAGGCTTTTGGTCGTACCCGATTAAGTGTTTATAACCTGACGGAAAAAAACTAAAATTTATCCCATTTAAATATTGAAAGTGTTTTCATGTGTTTCTAACGTGTTTGGATACTTACGAGGTCATAATAAAAATCTTAAATTAAATGACCTAATCCTAAATGTTAACGGGAAGATTGAAAAACAAACGAGTTTTACCGACGAGAATGGGTTTCAACGACAAAACAATTTACGGGTTGTCACAGCATTCTACTTCATAATTCTTGCATTTAGTTAATTATTTGGGCAACTGCATGTTTCATTAAGAATGTTTGGTACTTCACTATTTCTGATTTATGTTGCAGACAATATGGAGCATGGAGCTTGGAGCTTGGAAGCATGGAACTTGGAGTATGGAGCTTTGGAGCATGAAGAGAAGATGAATCGGTCATTCCATGGAGGAAAGCATGAAGACATAACCCGAGTCATTATTCCATTATCATCATAGCAAAAGACTACGTTTGAAACATGGTTCATGTCACACCGACACGGGTCATGTTTGTCATTTCGCATCTTATATTTGAGTAACATGACTCGTGCTGAAGCTAGACTGAAGATCGAGCCAACAATGAAGACTCTTTGGAATTTTAGCAAAAAGAAACGACCATGCCAAAAACACATGGTGAAGACAAATGGCCACACCAAAAATGCATGGTCTTATGGCAAGCATGTGAACACTAAATAAAACAAAGGCATACGACATTTTTAAGAGGGGAGACGGTTTATGGAGAGTTGGGATCGATCTTGGGCGATTCTAGGAGACTTCTTGATAAGATCTAATCATTTCAAACGCTTTTGATTTCATTTTTGTTAGCATTAAACATTCCAATTCAATCTTTATTCTTGTTTGATTTGTTCTTATCCATGTGTGGCTAAGAAACCCTAATTTCTAGTTCTTGTTCAAAACGTGTTGATTGCTTGACTTGAAGCATATGATTTGATGTTCGATTTGTGATTCTATTCTAGTGATTATGTTTTTGTTTAAATTAGAATCCTTGAATTTGATTTGTGTTTGATTTGCCACTTTTCAGAATTGAATTTTTTGTGTAGTTAATTAACTTTTAGGACACCTAATCGTTCTATTAAGTTATTAATTGGTAAAAAACAATATGTTTTCTTATTGTAAAACATATATCACATGTTTACACACTTCCGAGAGTATGGTAAGAAATGAACATTGTTGGGAAGCTTGTACAAAACTTAATGCATTTTTTCAACACAATCTAAGAGCGTGTTTAGGTTGAATTAGTAAAGCTAGGTCTAGTCAAAGAACGTTTTTTGGTTAGATAATTTGGCAAGCGAGAGGTATTAGAGCGTGTTAATATCTTTCAGTACCAACTTAGAATAGCAATCTTGAATTACATCAAGTCATAATCAAGTTGAACGACAACATTGAGAACTAGAACTAGAACCATTCAATCAAATTGTTTACAAGTTTATTTCATTTTGTGCATGCTTTTAAAGTAGATTGTTATTTTATTATTTTACTTTTGCAAACAAATCCCCCTTTTGTGATCAAAGTACCTTGCGCAAAGAGGTGTAAACTTTTGTCTCGTGTCTCTGTGGTTCGACCCTGCTTGCCTTATACTAATTTTTAGTGTATTAAAGCAGTGTATTTGGAGTTTGTTGTACCCCTATTATTTGTTGGGTTTGACATGCCTAACAGTGACTATATACAATCCATAAGGTATCCCTCTACTAACAGATAACCGGAAACTAGTGGGTCGCCATTGGTGCCTTCGACCCACAATACAATGAGGCAAAACTCACCTGAAATGAAGAAACCCGAGAACACTGTGATACGCTCCCTGCTACACTGCTCCTCATACTAAACAAAATCCAAAAACAATCCCAATCAATAACTAGGGTTTAACCCGTAACCATTGTCTAGTCCATCCTTCATCATGATAAATCATGATAAGGGAAAAATACCATTTTGCCCTATCTATACTAGCCCAACGAAACTAAACCTAAAACCCATAATGGCCCAAGGACCAAAAAGATCGATCCATTGGGCTTCTTAGAGAATGCATGGCGTTCCGTCTATGACGCCTGAAGTCCAAACGCCTGATGTTCCTATGAAAATGCTTGGCGTTTTCTCCCTATCTACCAATTTCTTAACTAATATCTTAATGGCTTTAGATCTCACGTCCAAACTTTAGATCCAATACTAATGAAATGTCTAAAGCCATAAAGTTGCAAAATTTATAGCCATGCATGGTTACAGTAAGCCTAAAAGCTAAAACTCCAAGTCCTTAACCCATTAAGACACCTCAAAACTTACATGGAGTGAAAGGAATGCCCAAGATCACACTTTTATCACTTAATCTACCCTAAAACGCCCAAAAGGATGCACTAGTTTCCATTTATCACTTAATCTACCTTAATGGGGCTAATAAGCATAAACTTCTAACATTAGCAAGATCTAGATATATGATGATCAAGTTCAGAATCATATACCATAAAATGATGCTCCTAGATGCCAAGAGTCCAGATCCACAAGATTGAGAGCAACACCAACACTCCAATGATCTTCCTTCTCTATAAAGAACACTAAAATGATACCAAAAGGATGCACAAGGCTTCAAACAACCATACACACTTAGGGTTTTCGAAATGAGGATGGAGGCTGGAGTGGTGAAGGGTTTTGAGGCCATAATGTTCTTTAAATAGAGTGCAAACCCTAAAAATTAGGGTTTGGTCCCTGCGTGCAAATGCCTGACATCCATCATAGAACGCCTGGAGTTCTATGCCAAACGCATGACATTTGGACCAAAGTGCCAACTTTACCAAAATACCACAATGACCCTTGCACTTTTTATTTACTTAGGGACCAATATGCAATAAATCTCAATATAAGGGTCAAAAATGAAAGTGTCTCAAAAACCAGATGTTACAGTACATCTCCAATCTATAACACTCAACCAAATTTAATGGATTGTTACATTATCTATTATCATTCCATTATCTATACAATGTTCTCTTTAAACCTCTCTAATACATTAAACACTCTAAAGTATAATAGATTACCACATTATCATTTTATTTTTGATATAAATTACTTACTTTTTATTTGTTATTAATCTTATATATAATTAATATTCTATAAAATATATTATACTAATTGAAATTTTTTTTTAGCACAAATAAATTATACGATAAATAATTTGGTTAGTACGAAACTAATGTTGGGTTATGGTGATACAAAAAAACATATAGGCCACAAAAACACAACGAAAGCAATACAAATGAATCTAACCCAATAACTCAAGAGAGGATTCATGTTGAATCGGATCTAATGCAACTTAAAACACAACGAAAAATAGTTAGTATTTATACGATTATACCCTTGAGGCCTCTGAATAAATCATTGTTTATTGTATGGATGTAGAGATCCCAAACTAGAACTTGTCTTTCGTAGTTGCATCCATAAAAGGCAGATTGAAAACCTTGATAGATCCCTCAATGACCAACATCAAAACCTAAGCGATTTAGATTTCTGATCTAAAATCGCACCGTGAATTAGCATGTTGCGCCACGATCCGCGAAGAAATTTGGGATTGAGAGAATGGGAAAGGATATTATATATATTTATAGAACGGCAGAGATATTATTAGAAATTAACTAGCAAAAAACTTGCCAAACAAAAAACATCAAAAAGCAACAGGAAGTGGTTTTGGAGCCAACCTATCCGGTTAATATATTTTTTGGATCTAGCATTACACCATAAAAAAGTTTGAGCGACAAAATTGTTAAAAAGTTGTCCCAGTTTCGACTTATGAGTTGCAAAAATCAAGGCATTTCGAAATTTCCAAATGTGCCGCCAAGCTAAAGGAAATAAACCCTCACCCACATTTTGGCTTTTCCATAAAGACGAAGAGACGTGAACCAAAAACACTAATCTTTTGTGGTTCCTATTTGAACCTCTCTCTCTCTCTCTCTCTCTCTATATATATATATATATATATATATATATATATATATATATATATATATATATATATATATATATATATATATATATATATATATATATAACCAATTTAAAACTTTGAAGGAATTTATGCCACCCATTTTGTTCACTACGGTTTCATGGGGATACAATCCGACCATAGCGTTGGACGCAAGATTTCGTAGGAGATTTTACCGTTGAGACATTTTTTTATGTAGTGGCATAATAGTGGAAAAAATAAAAAATTCGAAAAATTTTATACTGCATCCAAAAAAATAGAGGTTGCAGGTGTCACTATGGGCATGCCGACCATCCATTCATCATTTTACAATGACACCATTTTTTTTATAACCCCACATTATTTTCATACAACTCTTATAACCGCCTCGTTCGTGACTGTCTAATTATATGAGTAGACTAAAATATACTTCTTATATGCTAATAGGCATCGAGTACAAGAACTCGTTGAGATGACGACAACTGATGTTTGGCTTTAGACGATATCTACATATTTGGAAGGGATTCTATGTATTAATCTCATTTCCACAAACCAAATATCTCCAAAAAGATACATAAATGCTTTGTTAACATATGGGACCAATGAATATTGTCTGATTGCTTTTGTAATATAATTATGTGAAACTTTGTAAGCAAATAATGCATATGCTCCGCTATAGTTAGGAAATATCAAGATTCGATTTGCTATGTTTATGACGAATGAATGGTGAATGATCTTGACCCAAAGATATAAGTGTGATAAAACTAAAAGTCCTTCGAACAAGAAATAAGGGTAAAATAGATCAAAGTCTTTAATTTTAGTTATTTTTTGTGGTTTAATCAATATATTTCAGTTTCGTCCATAAAAACCACTAAATTTAACAATAGTTTCTATGTCGACCAATTTGGTATGCTATAAGTTAAATCGGTTACAATGTTTTTTTTTGGGTCAAATTTAATGGTTTTAGTAAAAATTTTGACACTAAACTTTGACACAAAATGACCCACTAAAATTACTAAATTTTAACAAAAATTTATATAGTAACCACATCAACTTGCTTTAACAAGTCATAGGTCATGACGGATCAAAATAGTTAATATAGAAAACATTATCAAATTCGGATGATTTTCATTAAAGAAATTGAAATATATAGTTGGTAACAAGTGTTAGCGGTGGTATAGTATTATATACTAGATTATCACCCGCATTAAATGCGGAGAACATAAATTAAATACATATTACATCAATAGGTGGCAAATACATATTACATCAATATGTTGCATTGTCTTAGGTGAAATTTTAATAAAAAAATGTTAGTTAGATTATTTTTAGACTTTTTGAACCAAACTTATTAAATAAAAATATTTAATATTTATATTAGAGTAATTTGGTTTTTTAATACAATAATTTTTAACATAAATGATCTACGTGATATTTGTTTTATCACAACATGATGCGATTTCATGATTAAAACATATTGTGTAGTAGCATTACGAATTGACTTTGTCCGGTGTACCAACCTCTATGGAGGCTCACATGACTCTTTTCATATTGACCATGTAAAACCAAAAGCAACAATAAGTTATTATATGTACCAACAACGTTAAATTCTACAAAGAATTTCGATAAAGATTACAGTTTAAATGCATTGTCATAACCATAAACATCAAATTCAAATATTTTAATTTGGTAAATTTATAAAGTATTTTTTCTTTATAAGAATTAAAATATGATTTTTCAGGCTACACTCGATCACATATACATATCTTTTAATCAAAGAAATTATTACAAGAAAAAAAACATGTTATGAACAAAAATATAATATTAGTTTCATAATTTACCAAAGGTTAACACTAATAAATAATAATGAATTTTCATAAATCTTGCATTTTGATCACTGCATCCAACTAACAAATGAAATTCAGTTTAGAGGATTGATTCAAGAAGTGCATCCATGACTAATTGTAGCCAAATTTGGGGAAATGCTAAGACCTACCAAAATATGAAGGAACGGTCTATGAGGCTACAAATGGTTTCTCGAGGGCAATACAAATTCAAAATCGTTAGCACATATCTTTTCTACCTGCTTCAATTATTAAATTTAGATCAAACTTGTCAAAATCAAATTACAAAAAAAAAAAAAAACCCTGATATATAACCTAGCAATCAAACAACATATTTTTCATACAATTAAATATCACAAATCCACAATTTATACTTTATGTAATATTCTTAAATTATATCTTACATTTTCATCTTTAATGGTTACTAACACCTCTTTCTGCCTTATTGTTGTGACACACATGTATATCAAAAATAAGAGAAAGAACTTTAGAGAACGAATGTTGATAGAGTGATCATTCATTAAAAACGCAGCATAATTATTCATAGAGCTGCTAGAATTCTTCTATAGACCGCTAGAAGATCTATATAGTGACAACCGGTGTGACTTCTATGAGAACGCACCATTTAAAGTAACATATTTGATTAATGTAAGTGAAAAATCATTTGGAATACTTACCAATTGTGATTGTTTCTACTTGAATGTGAACATTAACATTCTTGTAGAGAAATAGACAGATGAATCCTACATAGTCAAATCAACAAACATGACAACACAAAAAGAAGTCTAAATTGATATATAACCAATTAGGTTTTGTTGAACAATTTTTTCAATTTATCAAAATTTTATTTTATTACAAACCTACATGAGTAATAAATAATCTTAAGCAAGTGAAAGAAGTAATTGTTAATTTAAAGCTAGTAAAAAAAATACAATATTGTGAAATTGCTTATAATTTGCATGTTTGCTTATTGTCCTGGAGGTACCCAACCACTTGGGCATGTATTATTATTTGATTAATTAGTGCATTAATTACATTATAGAATATGAAATTTAACAATTGTTCAAATTCATTTACACTTGATTTATTAATAGAAAATTGACAAATTTATAGTCATAGACGTATGCTTAATTCAACAATTTTTTTTATCAAAATTAGTAGAAAACTGAGTTTCTTGAAGAAACAAATCAAATACACAAAAACGATATAAATAAAAAACAAAGAATTGAGCAAAGAACATTTGAAGATCATGTCAGAGAGGTATGACCAATATGATCTTCTTGGCACTTTTCAATATAGTCATGGTTAATGTTTTCTCATCTTCAAGATGGTAAGTACAAGTGAGTAGAGAAAACAAATTTATAAGCATAAAATATGCTTAATTCAACAAATTTGTTATCAAAGTTAATGGAAAATATTTTTTTTCGAAATACTCAATTATTAAGTATGTAGGATATTACCACTAAGGTATTTAGAGTTTTGCATAATCCTCAAGCTTCAATACAAACATCAACTAATGCTCATCATTTTCAAGTAAAATTCTCTGTAATTTAAAATTAAATATAGTAAATATAATCAATAACATTATAAAAATGGTAAGTTTAAGAATAAATACATACAATTATTGAGTTAGATAGTTGGAAATCGAGCAATTGTAATTTAACATGTATCAAACCGATTATTACTTTCAAAACTTGAAGTATTTACTATATTAATAAGATTTAAATTCAAGATGACTGTTTTTCCCTTGATGAATTTTGGTACCATCGATCTACACTGAGAAAGAAATAGAATAATTATGAAGATATATCATGTTGATTTGCAAACATATAGGATGGCCAGTGCATAAATTATGACTTTAAATTTGGAGAGGATTTGAATTTTGAATTTTGAATTTTACTTTAGGGATAGAGGAAATTGGTGAAGGTTTGAGCGGAAACATTTATAGACAACGTGTTTGACCAAACATTGGTCAATATAATATAAACAATTTGATCTAAGGGTGGAAAATATATAAGTAAAACACAATCAAAAGTCTTTATTGTTTTAGATGATGGAATAAAGTTTCTCTTTTAAACATATATATCAATCTTCTATTTAGTAAATGTAAACGTCTTTGTCGTCGTCTCTCTCTAGCATCATTGTAATGAGTTTTATTATTTAAATCTATAAAATTGTATGATATCATTAATATCTAAAAGTAATCATATTTCAATGGTAAATATTACTAATAAATTTATAAATAATTTCACAAGAAATATAAATAATTGTTTTATAACGGTTAAAAGATTTATAAAAGTTTATAATTTTCTAAAAAGTGGTAGTTTTCTAATATTTATATTGAGGTTGTAATGAATAACATTGTAACAATGCTGAAATATTCACATTCAAACGAAATAATAGAGTAAAATATGATTAAATTTCTCAATTCATATGAGTTTAAACCTAAAAGGAAAATAGATGAATAATTCAACATTTCATAAAACCCAAAATATATTCAATTGATCAAAATTCTAACCCAAAAACGAATAGTATGAAATAAAATCATCACAAATCAAACCCCAGAACCAAATAGTATGTAAACAAAATATGAAATGAATAATATTCAAATCACTCAACTACTCAAACAAAATCATGAAAACAAGATATTATTTATCTTGCTTTGGTCGTTTTTTGTGGACATGGTTGTCAAATTATCAACATCGTAAACATCTTACCAGTTGCATTTTAATTCTTCATGTCCATACATTTTTTTAAAGGATGTCCACTTAGTTAGTGGACTTGTTGCAGTGTTTTTATCAAGATTCGAAGCTAGTGTGGTGTTATCACCAGTGAACGAAACAACATCCTAAATGTAGAAAATAAATTCATATGTCAATCTAAAAGTTAATAATATTTTAAAGTTTTTAAAATATTAGATTTAGTTATATTATATTTAAAACCTTCTAATTTAATGTGTTTTGAGATCCGAGTTCTGCCAATAAAACATTAAACATAATCGGATTCTTGCGCCTACATTTTTAATACATAGAAATATGTTAGTTGGTCAACTAAAATATAAAAAACGAAATTTAATAAGTGTAATGTTTGTAGTATTCTTCGTAAAAGAATGTTTCCTGTTCGATGTTAATTTTTTTTCCAATTCAACAATGATTGTATTATCAACAATGAAGTTTGAGATCGCATAACCATCAACTTTGTTCTTCAAATTATAATGTGAAATTTGAATTTGAACACCAACTTTTTATCGAAAAGTACATTCAAAGCAAATGGATAAATCTCCATATTACCCTCCTAAAAATTAAAATAAATTGTTATAAAAATAGATAGACAAAAGGTAAAAAATTAGTTTTATATAAATGAAGTTAATATCGATAACCTCATTAAACTTTTGAAGCAACTCTTGTGCAGTTTTTTCTAGAAGTTTCTTTTTGTCACGATCAAATAATATAAGTGACACCACACCGGTAAAGTCTTGTACTTGAATGTCGATTTTTAAACTAAAGCCATTGATATAAACAAATTCAGTAATATAAAATTAGTAAATTTAACTAAAGAGTATAATAATATGTATAAAAGAATTATTGAAAAACTTAGAACAAGATATATGTATTTGTTCATGCAAGTTGAAGTGTAACAATAAAAAACTTCTGCATCTTGCTTTTGGTCTGTTCCACGAGTTTTGCCATCATACGTTAAAACGATTTTTATGGCTTTCTCTTGACAAACATGGGTCAGCATATTAAAAAAATTAATATAAAGGATATAATTTTGTTTCTATAACAAAATGAATGAAACTAATATACTTAAAGTATATTGATTAATTTTTTTCATGACCTCTCAACAGGAATATAGTAATAACAAGTAATAAGAACAAAGTAAATATAAGAAATTGTAGAAGAAGAAGGAGGAGAACAGGGTAAAGAAAGAACCTAGAAAAAAAATTATAGAATAAGACCGTTGAAGAAGAACACTGTAAATCATACAACTCAATTCAAAATCGTAAGAAGAACAATTTCAATGTAACCGTATATATATGTTGTTTTTCAATAAGGAAATCATTATCTTCCAAAAAAATGGGATCCTAAAATATTATCTTGGAGATTTTCAGTTATTTATCTGGAAAAAAAATGATATCATTTATATTGAATCAAAATTTCAAATTAATTGACTTGCTTAATTAATGAGTTTTAAATTCAAAACTATTATCTTAAATTGATTTATTTTACGTGGGATATACGGAGAGATAAACTATAAATAATATTGACTTTATTTTTGACTCTTAAATATTTTACTAATTTAATAGGATTGGATTAGATTTTATAGGTTAACGACCAAATTACTTATATGCTTATTTAATGAGTTTTCAAAAAAAAAAATAAATAAAAATTAAACGGGTTTGAATTTTGAAGCCAGAAGCTATAAATAAGGGAGTTAAATTAGGAACAATATTAATTAGAGAAACTAATATCTTGTATATAAATATAATGATATGGTATAATTGATAATGTAATGATTGAATTTAAAGATTCTATAATTATTAAAGATTCTATAATTAAATGTAATTGTGTTTGAAATTTATTTGAAGAAGATGATGACATCAATCTAATCTAATGGTGGAAAACATATGATTGAAATGAAATCAAGGGCCCTGATTGTTTCATTGGTGAATTAAGGGTTCTCTTTTAATAATATTTAGAGATTTGTATGTATTTGTATTATAGACTTTATTGTATTTGTATTATAGACTTTATTGTATTTGTTACATTGTATTGTAGATAGCCTAATTTATTGTATTGTACACTATTTATTATGTGATAATGAGAAAGGAGCCTATCATGGAAAATTATTATGATAACGTATCAGAGCACCACGTCTAAAAAACCCCGATTCGTCTTCTTCTTTTCTCGTCTCCTCTCTCCAACTGCCAAACTCTACTGTCGATCCTCTTGTTGTTGTAGTCTCATGTCATGTTGAGTCCATGTATAGCCCTAACCGGCTAAGCTAATCGCAACACCTAAAAAACACGACACTTAAACTTCTGATCTTCTTCCTCTCCATTCTTCAATTTTGCATATGGATTCTAGATTTCTTCTCTATTGTTGAACAATCTGAATTCTAGTTTTGTAAACCACTGCTGAAATACATTAAACTATTGAAACGTCCCAAAAATCAAGACTAAAAATTTCATTTTAGTTCATTAATAAACCATAGTTATCAAATCATAGTATCTTCTCAAAACACTTATTTATTACATCAGAGTAAAACATCCCAGGCTAATTATCATGGTGTGTGTGATGCAGTCATCCCTAGCTTCTCCCTCCGCTACCGGAAGTAACTGAATCCAAAACTGAAAACCGTAAGCACAAAACTTAGTGAGTTCCTCATACTACCACATACCATACATATAACCATATACTGGGCACCCGCCCGCTGCATAGGGACTTTCCCGACATCATACTCGCTCCGAAATCGGGCCCCGCCCGACATCAGCCCCCGCCTGGCATCGAGCCTCACTCGGTATACAGATCTGTCTCTCATAGGCCCTACCTATCTCTGGTCCACGCCCGCGATACACATACAAACATATAACATACTAGCACATAAAGAAACATACTCTACTGTACTTCCGTCCTAAGGCCTCGCCTAACTTAGGCCCCACCCATGGTCTACTACTGATGAGCTATGGAACCCCGTCCACACTCTTGCTGTTAGTGAGATACAGGCCCCCGCCCACACTCACTACTCTCGGGCCTCGCCCCTACTATGCTAATATTGAGATATGGAACCCCGTCCCTACTCATCTAGTGAAGAGATACGGGACCTCGCCCACACTCACCTCCCTACCAGGCACATACATGTATCACAAAGACAACAAGTATAATCTAACATGCACATATAAATCTTCTGTGGGCTTGCCCCGACATCGGACCCTAGTCTGGAACACACTACCATATAAACCTACTTCGGGCTATCCCCGACATCAGAACTTGGTCTGATGTCTATCATACCGACACATGCAAGAAACACAAAGACCTCTAGCATACTAACATTCCTTGAGCCACGTCCGACATCGGATCGTGATCCGGAACATATACATAAAGTGCCCATGGCTAACGCCCGGGTCTTCCTACTATACACAAACATAATGGGCCGGTATTGTGGCCTTAGACCCATGCATACAGTGAAGAAACTCACCTTGCACTGCTAAAGTCTTGCTGGTATCCCTCTGACTGCGATATGACAATCCCTGAACTGCTGATCCTTCGGCTCCCTGAGCTACCAATACCCAAAATATCACTTAGTGCAAAACAATAATCCTTCTTAGGGTATAATGACCATTTTACCCCCAAGTCCAACTTGGTTCATATCTAAAGCCCAAACCATGCTCTACAAAGGCCAAACACTAGGTAGGCTTCCCAAGCCCACTAATGGCTTAATTTGCCAAATTGGGCCCAAAACCTCTAATGGGCCTTACCCTAAGCCCAAACATCTTCTTGGACCACATCATCTGACTTTTGATGGCCCACTAAGGCCCAAAGAACCAAAATCCCTTGCATGGCCCAAACCGAGGTCCAAAACAAGCCAAACCTATATTTGATGAGTACGTCGGGCGTACTCCTATGTACGCTGAGCGTACAAGCTAAATGGTACGTACGCTGGGTGTACCTGCATGTACGCTCAGCGTACTCCCCTGTTAAGTCACTTTCCCCTTAAGTTCTTAATACTCTACTCCAGAAGCTACAAACACAGATCCAAGTCCTTTTCTACACCTTAAACCATAAAGTCCTTCACTTGGTGGCTTGCAACCTACCAATAGAGCCCAAACTTGAAATGTGATAACTAACTTCCATGGAAATGGTCTTAAGTCATGCATGAACCCATTAGGAGATCCAAGATGGCAACTTTCTGCCTTAGGGACTCATTTAGAACTGAGAGCAGCAACTCTAAGTCCTAGAAATCGGATTGAACCTCAAAGCTTCAACCTTTGGACCAAAATGGTCCAAAAACTCAATCTAAGAGATCTAAGGAGGTAATCATCAAGTTTAGATCTTTATACCTTGAAATGGTTAGAAATGAAGCAACATTCCTAGATCTCCAACCTATCCTTTGAACCACCACCTTGCCTCATTCCTTTCTTGTTTGGAAAATGGATCCACAACACCAAGATGCTTCTCTAGTGACATTCTAAGCTCCAAGAACACTCAAATATGGATTAGGGTTTTGTAGTAGATCCTTTAGGGTGGAAATGGAGGTTGGCCTTTGAGACATAAGGTTCTTTATATGGGGCTGAACCCTAAAATTAGGGTTTGGGAACTCTGAACGTACGTTGGGCGTACTTCTCGTACACTGGGCGTACGCCCCTCCATACCTGCAAACACTTAACCCTTCTACGTCGGGCGTACTCTTGCACTGGCTACCTTGCATGCATGGTCCTTTCTTGTCATCTTTCTCTACTAAGGAACAATATTGCCAATAACTTCAAAGTGCTATAACTCCTTCATTCTAAGTCCGTTTCCAACGAACTTTATACCCACGAAAATGTGGCGAGAAGCCCTACGCTCCTAACTACCTACCCAAGCCTTAAAACCTTTCAAATAAAACCCGAGACCCATAAAAGACCGAATCGCTTATACCTTGGGCCTCCGAAACTGCAACCAAAGTACTTTTCAAAACAAGGTGTTACAACTCTTCCCCATTTAAATTGGACTTCGTCCTCGAATTCTGCTATGGCCAACTACCATGCAGCCTCTGACGGCATTCCAATACGTTGCATACTTTGTATGCTCGGTCCAATCCTCGAAGGACCGCTTCTATTGGCCTTCCGACTGATCTTTTTGAGCAAAATGCTAACCCTCGAGGGTATCCTCTTGAGAACTATCCAATCACTATAAACCTTAAGTACATCGCTCATACCTAATCGACAATCCTTTGGGTACTTCCCGAGCGCTTATGCTGGACATCCAAAGGGGTTCACCCCTTTTTCACTGCACGATCACTGGCCTTCCCAAGGCAACTTTCCATAAGCAACAACCTTCTCCATCTCTGTGTGGGACAACCCTTCGCTGCAATTAAATCTCCAGTCACTCCCAGTGTTGACTCTTCGCTGCTACTCACTGAATACTTCCTCTTATCACGCCTCAGTGCTGATGAATGGATCAGATAATCCTTCGAGTAAAAGATTCATCCTTGCAACAGTTAGACTCATACGAGAGCTACGCAACAGAGTCAAACCCTCTACTATGAGATTATTCAATCCTGCTATGAGTGACTTAGCACCTCTCAAACAATTAACAGCTCCCTACAAGAATTCCCTTATCGCTACCCCTACCCGAAGATCATGCTATCTCCTGTCTGCTTTTTGGATGAACCGAGACCACCCTGGTACCAACTAATCTGCCATTACTTGGGTTACCGGACTCCCACCGGTTACCAAACCCAAGCTCAGTCTCTTAGTCGCTCCCAGTGACTTCCGAAGAGACTTCGGTTGTCTAAAACTGCTCTATCTACATTGCCACTCTGGCTCCCTAAGTCCAGGGATCCTCGATCCCTTATATTGACCCTAAGGTCTCTACCAGGTCCCACTTGCGCTGCTATAATCACACGGGCCTCACCCACGGGTCTCACCCAAACTATATCTCGGAGTAGCCTCCCCCACAAGTCTCGTCTCACCTATCTAGGGATATGAAGGACCAAATCCATCATGAAACTCAAGAAACTATCCTTCCTCGATCTCTATCATGCTAACTAGGAGATACGGGCCTCGCCCACACTCTGCTAACTAGGAGATACGGGCCCTTGCCCACACTCCTCTAACTAGCTGCTAACAAAATGCTACAATTATCCCGCAACCCTACTATTATTCCTGCTCTGCCTAACTGTTGGGGAATGCTACGACGATCCTGTAGTCTTACATCCTAACTACACTCGCGTCCTACCGAGAAAATCTCCCACCTGGTTCCCAACCAGTTATCAACTACCACGAATACATGAAATCAATGTTGGGAAGTTTCCCAAACTCCCAACTTGCACGCTCCTCTCCAAACAGCCACTTGGGCTGCTTTCCTTTCCAACAAAGTTGCGAACTCATCCTAATTTTTCACTTACTTCTGCTCCTGACCTCTGGGATAGTTCTCACCCACTTCGATTCAACTAGATCCCTATAGCTCCCGGCTTGGAAAGTATGATGGGTTTTAGTATACTACAACATCCTATGGTTCACATACAACCCTAAATACCTTGGATCTATGTTTTCACTAATTATACATGAAAATGGTCTCCAAGGCAGTAAACCTATGACTAGCATGCAATTGACATAAACAAAAGAAGATACTAGTTAAGATAACATACCTCTTTGTTGTAGCTTGATTTTGTGGAGCTTAAGAGCCTAGTGCCCCAAGTGTGACACCTCAAATGGTTCACACAACACCAACAACAACTTGGCATAACTTGAGAGAAAAGTCCTTATGCTCAATATCGGCTAGCCCTCTCATATGAATCCTTAGGGCCGATTTCTTGAGCTATGGGGTCTTTATATATTGTGGCTATTAGGGTTACTCCATGTAACTCATGTCTTTCCATATCCTTCATGCTCCAAGGTTTAAAACCTCCATGGAGTATCCATAGGTTACTCCATGGGTTTAGCCCAACATGAAGAACTATGGATCATCAGCCCACATATATAAGAATGAATGATTTACACAATCAATCCCCATATATTTAATTAGCCTCTTTGGATCACAAAATTAATTCTTGATCAATACTAATTAAATTATATGATTTTATATTAATATATTAGAACTTATAATATATTAACAAATCATAAATATCCTTTTCTCAGAAAAGTCTATCCAAATTGTTCTGATGTCATGTAACCCAAATGGACCATGCCAAATCGGGTCAAGTACATACCAATTATAGTTATGGACTTAGACACTAATCCAACAGTCTCCCACTTGGATAAGTCTAAAACTATTATTACGTATGACTCTGTAACCCGACTAGCAATCATAGCTCTTAAAAGCTGCTGTCGTACTCTAAAAAAATAAATGACGCGTCTATTAGATAAGAGATCATATATTCCACCATTCTAGATATCATATGGACTGAGACATGGATTATAATCATTCTCTGTCCATCTGTTGTTTCCCGATTTCCGATTTATGACGACTGACTAATTAAACAAATCAAATCAGTCCAGGCCCGGCCGAGCACTTACGTTTGTCATCACTAAATCATCGAGGGGCCCACAGATATCGCTTTTATCCCTCCAAGGGTAAAAGGAATGGATAAACTTCGACTCATATGCTTGTCCTACTACTTGTTGAATCATACACAAAGGTACGTTTTATAACATCGAGTTACTGATGTGTTTTCGTACAATCAATGCACAACCAACTCATAGGCAACAACTCATATATCTTAGTTTGAAGAATATAAGATATTATCATCTCATGATCACTCGTGATAAAATCCATGAAGTGATTCAAATGATCATGGGTTTAACCCAATACTCGAATCTCATTACAGGAGCACTCATGAATGTTGTAGCAACTCTTGCTATGTTCAACACCTTAGACATCTACAAGCCAACTTCATGACAGTCTTGATTCGTATCTACTTCCAACATATGACTGACTATGGAGAATTTGAATAAACTAGTTATTCGGGAAGTCAAAACATGCAAAGTTCAACACAAGAATAATACTAATCCTATATGGCCCCAAGCACATTTGAGAGTAAATAAAACACCTTTTATTTAAACACCATATTGATCACTCATTATTCATTGTATAATGTTTCGAATAATCAAATTTATACTTGAAACAAAACAATAGTCATGCCATGCTCCAAGCATGCACACTATGTTTGTCCAAACAATAGTTATGCCATACTCTAAGTAAACACACTGTGTTTGTCTATGATCCTTACTTTGTGAAATAGACCAATTGAACATGATTCCAATGATGCCCATTTCACAATCCAAATTATTATCATAAATGTAAGAATATAATATTCTTTGCCATTTACCAAAATCTGTTAGATTCTAAACTTGTATGCATTGATCCTCATGTAATGACTATGCACAAAAGTCACAAAGACTTGACAACAGGCATTACAAAGTATTCCAATTGAGAGCAATTCCACGGAAACGAAGTCTCAAATTCAAAGTACATTCCTTTGAACATCTTTCTTGCATTAAGTTTTTCTAATCTTACATAGATTTAATGAATATCTTTCTCCAATGGAAACATTTCCACATTCCCATTTTGACTATGACTTCTGAACAAGAGTTGCATCTTTTCAAAATATGTCAATATGGTTCTTTCAAAATTAACACTATACTTCCAATTGTCCATGAGCAACCAATCTTTGGTAAACCTCAGATTGTCCCCGAAAATTGCTTAATCACTTTAGTCATATCTAGTTCTAGTACTTTTTCCCCTCTTAATGCCCCGGGCATTTGGAAATTTAAAAAAGGATAAATATTATAGCACATGTAATCGATCCTATACTCAAAGCATATGGGACACGATTCATGATGTCTCACATAAAGACATGATCCTAGACCAGTCTTTGGGTACAATATTTTTTATTTGCCATGTTTCTTAAAATTTGAGTATGAAGAGGGATGCCGTAATCATAATCGAATTTTGAGAACGCAATATATACAGAATTTCCATAAAATTCATATATATATATATATATATATATATATATATATATATATATATATATATATATATATATATATATATATATATATTTCCATGACTAAAGATGATTAAAATCTCAATCTAAGCTTTTAGAATTGAAATGAAGTATAATTTCCTCTCCCTTAATTATAGAAAAACAACTTTTTCCAATTGAAACTTTTGTTTTCTATAATTAACATTGCTACCTTCCAACACTTATCATAATTGATTATGCTCCCACTAGCATAATAATTACCAACATAACAATTATGCTCCCACTAGCTTTGACATGTATCCAGAAATCAGCTGGACTTCTAGAAATCAATACTTTATTGACTTTCTTTCCAAAGTTCAGATTTCTGATACGAGATGCTTTGATAAAACTTTATCAAAATCATACACCTTTCCTTAGATAGCTCACATGTGTGTCTAAACAAATTTTTAGAACTATGAAAAGGGATGTTGTAATCATAGTCTCAATTGTTTAGATCTTTTCCATTTCTCACAAGTCCATGTTAGCGTGCCGGTTAATCACACACGCTCCACTAACGACTTTGAGAATGAAAATATCACAATTGCTATCTACTTAAAATCTACTAAGTGAAAGCGGTTCCTCACCATCATTTTCATGAATCGAAGAGAAACCTTATGACACTTAGATTTTATGGTGTATTTATTCCTATCCATGTAAATTTGCCTAACCACAAGAGGAGATTAGTGACAAATCCAAACTTATATGGACTGAAATTGTTCAATCTTAACTTCTTGCCACTTGGCAGCACAAGGGCCGACCATTGCTTCCAAGTAGTTATGCAAACAATTGAGAACTCATAGAGTTACATGCATAGTCAACTTTAACTGGAATGGGCACAAAAATAAGAATATGTCAACACGATAGGTTACAAACCTCAAGTGGTGTGCTAGTGATAACCAACAAGTTCTACTCTTGATTAGCTCTTTGAAACTTTTTCAAGATCTTTAAGACTCCCACTGACCTCTTGACATATAAGATTCTCTTGTCAAGAACCATTCCTTGACAAAACAAATATTCCAGAGTTAGTGCGGATTCTTATCAAGACAAACACTTCACACAATTGGCCTCTGTTGGTCTTTGTTTTATCCAAAACATCACAACTTACCAATTTCAAATGTACAAGAGTAAGAAAACATTTTACTCAACATTTGACAAGTGTTATAAACCTTCTTAAGATTATGTCACTCAAGTTACAATCTTGGAGTATTACTCTAAGACTCAATTTTGGAACGAAGTATGATTCATCTTTTGATTTAACCATTTCAACAATTCACGATTCCTCTTCTTAGTCACACGAATACACTAAGATGTTCTTAGAGGATCAATTGTGATATGGTTTCATAATCACTAAGATAATCATAAAACATGATACCAAAGTACTCTTGTGACAACCCAAGAATTTCCATTCTGTAAAACCATCCACATCAAGTGAAGTCAAATCCGTTCTGCTAACTTTCAAACTTTTGGGATAAGTTTGAGCATTTCAGGACTTACACTTAAGGAGATATCATGAGAGAGGTTGCACTAGGGTATTGTGCAACTCTGTTTTTCCAAAGCTCATTGATATTAAAGTTCAATGCCTGAATAAAATATTTTCTGCCAAAAAACCCCAGGAGTATATATATGGTTCTTAGCCATTTTGGATTCATAAGTTACATTTCCAGTTAGAGAAAAGTTGATTTCTCTCTCTAGGATCTTCGCCCGATCACCCCGGATTGTAAGTATTTCAATCTAGAGTGTATATAAGTGTGTTATATGCATAGATAACATGGAAAATCAGCCAAAACACCAAGAAAATGGTGTTCACGGCCCAAGATCTTCTTGGACCGTGAACACTAAATTTGAGGGCCAAAGTGTGCCCAATGTCCCTCCAAACCTTGGAACTGAACCTAGATACTACCATTACTTGTTTTAGACCTCAAAATCATTAAGAAACAAGGCTAGAAGTGAGTTCACGACCAAGGATGTTCTTGGGCCGTGAACTCCATTTTAGAGTGCCAAAATGCCCTAAATGCCTTCCATAAGCCAAGAGACCAGTCTAGAACTTTACCATGAAGTGTTTAGGACTCAAAGCAACCAAAATACCAACACCCATAGGTGTTTACGGCCGCAAGCACATGACCAAATGGTCCATGGGCCGTAAACTTAAGATAAGGGTGTTTTGATGCCACAAACACTTCTTAAGGCTTAGGCTTGAATTTAGGATGCTTCCTTATGACCTTTAGGACCCTCATAAACATAAATGGCCATGAGGTTACGGTAGTAAACTCATTTGGGCTGTGAACTCCTCAAAAACTCCAAAGAAGGTGGTCTTTCTCATCCTAGGTTAGAGGTATTGTCCCTAAATCATTCCCTAGCCTTTAAACTTGCATTCACACATGAGTAGCCATGAGTTTACGGCGGTAAACTCCCTTGGGCCGTGAACTCATGGTAGTAAACTCATGTGGGTGCCTTTATCCCTTCCTATGTTGAATCACATGTGATTCCAACACTTGGTCAAGGTGTTTCCTAGTCCCGGAAGGTGTTTCCTTTCATATAGTTGTTGTAAACACTATATTCATGTCAATATGTGTGCTTATATGTCATTTAGGACTTATTGTGTCTCGGGACTTCATTCGTGGAACTTCTCATCCGTACGCGCATACCCGTTTGAATCACCCACATCAGGTGAGTTCATACCCTGTAATGAATCATTTAACTATTTTAAACTGTTTTAAGGGGGGGGAATACAGGTTGAAAACAATGATAATTGTGTAAATATTTGTTGTTAAACATTCTTCAAAATGTTACTTATGTTAATTATAAGTTGTCAACACATTTCAAAACTCCGTTATTAAAGTTAAAGCATAACTTAGTAGGGAAAGGAGTCATTTCAGTAACAGTCCAAGTAGAGCATTAGTAAACTATTATAGGTATAGTTTAGGAGAATGCTATTCATTACTTCTAGTACAATGAAGCACACAAAGATTCAATATCAGAACAGAACAAACAGTGAAGAGAATCAAACAATACCAGAACAGAACATAACAAACAAGTTAGGTTGCTATAGCATGATAACACACAGACAGGATCTAATTATACCAATGAATCATTAACGCATTAGTGATAGTTATATTGGGTATACATGATCATATAACTTTAATGTGAATTACACGGCTTGCATGGATTTGATGGGGTCGCGTTTGGTTCCCTCAATCTCTTTACATTGAGAGCGTTTAGTAAGGGATTCTAGCTTTCACATTATGATAGTAATAAAACAAATATGTTTTAGGTTATTAGTACATCCGCAGGTCATTATAAACGACATCTGTGTACTTACTTCTCCCATTACTTTCATAAAGTGTCGGTAACACTTGAAAGTTGATCTATTTTCTAGTCGAGATAGTTATAAACTAAGGAGAATATACTTTACATTTGACAAAGGAACAGTCGGGTTTAACTCAGAACAGAAGATGCCTTGGTAGAAGGCTACGATTAAAGGTTAGGATCATGATGCTAACTTTACGATTCCTTAATGTATACGCTAAAGGATACATATATGCTAGTAGATTCCTACAGCTAATAGGATGTGCGCTCTTCGCTGTAAGTCCTGTTCCCATTGGATGTGGGTTTCCACCGAGGTCACCCAATCTATTATCTACCCGAATCTATATATATATATACATATATATATATATATATATATATATATATATATATATATATATATATTCTTAGTATACATCAAGTTATCATAAGGGTACCAGGTATGGATCAAGTCATAGGACACAGAGTCAACGCACAGTTATTCTAGTACAAAACTTACTTATCAAAGTCAGTATTTTTGGTAGACAAAAATAGAGATTTCCCAGAAAAGGGCTTAATCCATTTTATTAAGCCAGTACAGTTTTAGAGACTTTAAATGAGTTAACTCTATAATACCTTAGTTTATACACCATGTTTATATATAGAACTAATATCTGATAGATAGTTAAATGTGAGTTTTCCCTCGATGTCCTGTTCCCATTGGATGTGGGCTTAGGGTAGATTCCCCCAATTAACTATCTACCCGATATCAGATTATATATAGCAGTATAAACAAAGCTATTATAAAAGTAATCACCGTAGTCAATATTTTACTATAAGAAAAATAGGATTTCTTACAAGAACTCTCCATTAGATATAAAGGAACCATTACAAATAACTCCATGAGTAACAAGTGAATACACCAAGGCTATATATGACAACGATCTAACAACCAATGGAATGTGTGCTATCCACCTTACTTGCTGTTCCCCGTTGGATTGTGAGTTTAGGGAAGATGCGCATAATCGATTGTTTATTTACTCTAAGTATATATAACTTGTATCACTTAGTACGCATAGAAAGTCTTGTAGTGTCATTTTACTTAACTTCCATTAAAGTAGGAAATATAGGATTTTCTAGAGGAACAGGCGATCATTTCAAAACAGAAATTACAGCTTACATCACTTTTACATATACATTTTTCCACATTTTACAGCTTACTCACATCACTAAAATCTTATGAACTCACCAGCTTAATTGCTGATCAACTCTTTCAAATAACTTGTATTCTCAGGAGACTATTAGACAGGTGCTCGTGCTAGGACTTCAGAAGATGGAGCATTATAGCTTCAAGTCTTGTTTTGTTATTTGTTTATGACTTCTATGTTTTGTGAACATATACATTGTAAACACTTTCTTTATGAAATGGTTGTTCATTACTTGCTTACCATATACATATCTCATGATACTTGACATGACGTCCTCTACCCCCGAACGTTTTCGCCGTTCTGGTTTTGGGGTGTGCAACTCTCCCATCTTTTCAGATTGGAGAAACTCTTATCTTTCTGCCTAATTTGATTCTTCTCATTCGTCCAACCATACATTGAAACTTTTCCAATGTTTCAGAATTATACTTAAATTTATAAGCACAAACATATTTACTAAACCTTTTAGTAAATCATGACGATTAGCCTTATCATTCTTTGTGGTGGACCTGACCAGCGCACACTCAAGTGTACCCGATCCCTCACTTGACTCACATATACATGTGAACAAGGAATTAGTCTTAATTTCCCAAAGATGAAAATTTTTCGTTCATCATACAACACCGGTTGCATGATTCTAAGTTTCTATCCAACTGGAACTTGGGTGATAAGAATCTTTCCTTATTTGGTAAATTATGACACTGCCACAAACAAAAGAATCAAATCCATTTTCCAATGTTGGTATCAATGGAATCATATAAACAACAATTTTTCCCAAATGCCATTGTAAGGAATTTTAAAATAAATAAAATTAAAACTTTTTTTCCTTTTATTTTAAAAACTTGCAGAAAACTTATCCTTACAATTCAAATTCATATGAAAACTTGTTGTTATCTATTTCTAAGCAAAATATCATAACTCTTAAGTAACAACTCAAAATTCTAATCACCGAACCATGCGATCGAAATCCATCTTCGTGATCAGAATCATCATATTCTTTCTTTAAGCTTCCTCTTTTCTTTGATTCTTAAAACATCAACATGTGACCTAGTCACATCATGTATAAGAATCTTCAAATAGGAACTTAATAGAGTCAGATATTGGACTTTACCCGAAGTAGAGTCAAACTTTTCACTTTACCATCCTCATGATATTTCAGGTAAATAGGGTAGCTTTGCAACCAATACCCCTTCCTTTGGTAACAGAAACATATGGACCCTTTGGGAATGGTACACGGGACTATCTCAGACTTAGCCTTTCTCTTTACCATTTGGTCAACCGAGTTGACTATGGCCGATCCCTTTCCATTGGGAAGAGAAAGATTTTCTGGATTTCAATGTTACCATTGTCAATGTCCATGGAAGTTTGGGAAGTTGATCTTCCAATCAATTTTTCTTTACCAGTGCTCCAAATTATTGTTGATTCAGCAGCATCAAGCAAATAGGTAAGATCATTAAAGGTCATGTCATGGTCTTTCATATAGTAGTCCTAAAGGAACTCACTATGTGACTTAGAAAGTGATTGAAGAACCTAGTCAACAACCAACTTCCTTTAGACTTTGACACCCAACTCTCCCAGCTTGTCAATATGTGACTTCATCTCCAAGATGTGAGCACACATAGACTTTTCTTGCCAATAGGACTTGAGTGACATTGGAATATTCAAGAACTTGTGGGTTAGGAAGAATAATTGGAGGAAGTGGAGGAATTGAAGTATGATTTCCATGATCCAACCATGAGACATCATCTTCATTAGGAAAGTGTGTTCCAAGAGATTTGGGAAGATCATAGTTGTCTGAACCAGACATCTACAATGAGAGATATTCAAGTTAGTTGATTTAAGTGCTTAATAAAACACCCAATATGAAATATTAAGGATAGGACCCAACACAATATTTTATAACTTGGAAGAAGGATGTTGTAATCCAAGCTATAAAATATTTGAAGGTAAGCAAATGATGATTCACCAATTTCCACCATGAAAAACGAAATATGTATTAGGTTTTAATTGGTTTGAAACTCCTAGATCTTTTGAGATTCATTGAACTTTTCAATGGCATGTTTACATCTCGATTGTGCCCTCTCAAGTTTGTGACTGTGATGCCGAGGATCACAAACAAGGTGTGAATAACCATGCAAATATACTTGGTACTCTTAAATTTTATCACCTAATCGATGTGCCAGTTAACCACATGCGCTCCACTGATCTAAGATAAACCCTAAGCCACCCTTTGCCAACCTTGTTAAATCCAAGTTAGTATGCCGGTTAACCACACACACTCCACTAACGACTTAAGCAAGGCGCAAAGTGTAATTTCACTGGTTAGCACCAAATTCACATTTTCCTAAGTAACTAAGATTGAGAATTTATAAGTGTTTAGTTACTTAGTATTTATCATTATACTTTTAATGAAGGGAGAATTAGAGTCATGTCAAACCCGATCGGCTAACGACCCTCCACCACTCAAGGAAGCGGTGGATGAGAGTGGACACCCATTAAAACTGCCATTTTATAGGCAGTAATCTTATACCCCCCTTATAGACCGGCTTCGTGAATGAGGCCTACTAACAGTAAGACTAACTTTGTTCTTATATATATATATATATATATATATATATATATATATATATATATATATAGGGAAGGGTTATTTGGAAAACAAAAAAACCCTAAAAATCGTAAAAATGCATAAAAAAAATACCAAGACATCACAAAACTTTTTTTTGAATTTTTTATCAATAAATCGCAACATTTTTTACAATTTCGCTGAAAAAAAATAAAAATCAATTATTTTTTTTGTAAAAAAAAATTCAAATTTTTTTTTTCAGCGATTTTGACCTAAAAGTTGCGATTTATTGATAAAAAAAATTCAAAAATAAGTTTTGTGATCTCTAAGTATTTTTTTTAATGCATTTTAATGATTTTTAGGCTTTTTTGTTTTCCATAGAACCTAAACCTATATATATATATATATATATATATATATATATATATATATATATATATATATATATATATATTAACTATTAGTATTATAATATTATAAGGGTTGAATTTTAACTTTTAAAATTCTAAGGGTTTAACTTGGAATTAAAGTATTCATGCGGGGAAACTTTACAAATTCCAAAACTTGAGGGCAAGTTTTGAACAATTCAAAAAACTTTTCAATTCCATAACTTATGAGTTTAAAGTAGTTTTAATGGAAAAACTCTTCAAGTTCCTTAACTTGAGGACAAGTTATGGAAGACTTTAAAACATTTAAAAACGAGACTCTTCATTATTTTAAACTTATGGAAATTTTATGAGTTTTAAAAATCATAAATGTGACTTTTCATATAACTTGAGGACAAGTTACAAAAACACATATTATGAACAACATTTAGATCAATTTGGATCGAAAACAAATTATCACATAAATTTTCTATTAACCTAAACAGCTCATAAGAATAAGACAATTCAAATCAAACAATTTTCATGTAATTAGCCTAACCATTAAACTAATACAAAACATGAATCTATTGACAATTATCTATTGAATTGGATTAGAGTGACCATTACCACATCAAAAACAAGTTTATAGGTTCAAAAACAACTTAGGGTAATGATTCTAGTCTAATTCCAGCCTTAAAACTCGAAGATATGTTGTCAGGGGCTCCAACTCGCGGAGTGCAAGAACAAACTCGACGATTTGGATGAGTTTGTACATGGACTCGTCGAGTCCCTCAATAGACTCGTCGAGTCCCCTGTCCAGATTGCAAAAAACTTCGATTTTCAGCCATTTCAGCAAGTAGAACATGAAAACAAGCCTTGTCTCTGATACCACTAAAGGGTTTTAGTATACTACAACATCCTATGGTGCACATATAACCCTAAATACCTTGGATCTATATTTTCACTAATTATACATGCAAATGGTCTCCAAGAAATTAAACCTATGACTAGCATGCAATTGAAATAAACAAAACAAGATACTAGTTAGGATAACATACCTCTTTGTTGTAGCTTGATTCCATGGAGCTTAAGAGCCTAGTGCCCCAAGTGTGAAACCTCAAATGGTACACACAACGCCAACAACAACTTGGAATAACTTGAGAAAAAAGTCCTTATGCTCAAAATCGACTAGCCCTCTCATATGAATCGTTAGGGTAGATTTCTTGAGCTATGGGGTCTTTATATATTGTGGCTATTAGGGTTACTCCATGTAACTTATGTCTTTCCATATCCTTCATGCTCCATGGGTTAAAACCTCCATGGAGTATCCATGGGTTTAGCCCAACATGAAGAACTATGGATCATAAGCCCACATATATAAGAATGAATGATTTACACAATCAATCTTCATATATTTAATTAGTCTCTTTTGATCACAAAATTAATTCCAAATTAATTCTTGATAAATACTAATTAAATAATGTGATTTCATATTAACATATTAGAACTTATAATATATTAACAAATCATAAATATCCTTTTCTCACAAAAGTCTTTCCAAATTGTTCCGATGCCATGCAACCCAAATGGACCATGCCAAATCGGGTCAAGTACATATCAATTATAGTTATGGACTTAGACACTAATCCGACAAAGTATTCCCAATCCTTCTCTCCATCTAAAGGGTTGATCTGCTGACAACTAATGCTTACCACCGCTAGAGCTCCAAAACTAACCAATACCAAATCTAAACCACTCTTGAAGAGTAAGATAACACCTCCTGAGCCCCACTCACCCTTTCTATAGTGACTGCATCCTAAGAACCTGCTCTTAAGGGAAACATCTTCGAACTACTACTCTAACATCCATGGTATGCAAATGGCATATAGCTCAATCACAAGCAGGCCACAAAATTCTGAAATAACCTTACCAATATCGATGCAGTACCATCTATTGTGGTTCGATCTTGAATTCCTACTGAACTATGGGCGCTGGAGCCTAAACTCTCTCCACTTCCAAAATAGGACAACGAGACTTGAAATGACCTGGCTAGTGACAATGAAAACATATATGATCCTTCTTACAATCCCGATGTACATGCCCTCTTTCTCCATATTTGAAACTCCTAAACTTGTGACAAGCAAACCCATGGGTTCCCCCACACTTGCCACACACCTCACGATCTCCCTTACTTCCAACACTCAAGTCAACCGAGTCGGAACCTCCACCTTCTTTCAATCGTCCTGATGTTGGGGTCCGCTTCCCTTTCCCTAACTGCACATCCAAACCAAACTCTTGCTCCCGAGTTACCCCGACTACCCCCATCAACCGCCTAAACAGTCGCTGTCTGTCCCTAAAACCTAGCGGTTACCCTGCCAATAACACGCTTAATAATATCGGGTAACTCCTCGTGCACGGCCCGCGAAACCTCCACAGCAATCCAATCCTGCAGTGGACCCTCCTGGATACAAGGTACGTAACCCACCTACGATCCCTGATGACAAGAGCTAATAATGGGATCCTCCCTTCCGAGGGATCCCAATGATCCATAAATACTGGGCCCCAGAGGCGCCCCTAACTGCCCCGTAGCGATATCGGCCCGAAAGGCCTCGAGGCGGCTATCCAAAAGGTCCAAAATCCCCTCCTTTACTGAACCAAAGATCAAAGGAGTTTGGTCCAACATCCTGCGCGTAATCTCTTCTGATACAAACTCTCTTATCTGCTCCCCGAGCTGCTCGACTTTTGAACCCGATCCTGATCCCTCCCATGCACCTGAACTGCCCACTACTCTACCCCGTAGTGTCACCATACTACAATATAAAATGACGACCACCAGAATACTCATCACAATCGAGGGATCACACATGCACTACAAGTTCCCTGGTTTTATCTCAGCCCTCCTTGACTCGAGTACGGATCCTCTGCTTTCAGTAGTACGGGCCCATACTACCTTCCACATCTATCCGTACTTTCCTCAAGGATTACCTCGACTCCACCAAGTCCCTTACTACTACTACTGCTCCCAGTACTACTCTCATCCTAGGCTTGCCCTAGGGTATCCCCTAACTCACTCTTTTCCATCAGATGCATAAGAAGTCCCTGCTATTTTCCCCTAACTAGCTCGCGAATACTATTACATATCACTAAGACTAGATAATTCTTCGAATGAGAGGTTCTATCCTACAGCGGTTGAACTCATACAAGAGCTGCGAAATAGAGCTAAACCTGACCTTCTGAAATTATTTAGTCCTCGCAATATGTAACTTAACATATTCGTTTACTAGTTAGTAAAAGATAGCTAGAACTCCTAAAAGCACAAAGCAAGCAACATTCGAGCATTGAGTGCGCATCATCAAGAATATACTAATGAGGCCATCATACTGAAAGCTTGCAATCCTCATAAAGTTGATACACAAATAATAGGAACATAAGGCATCCTTCCTAGATCCTTAGTCCTAATCTAGCATGCAGTTCTCATAAGCATATCATATCTAAACAAACATGTATGGGTAATTTGGGAGAACTTACTGGAGCTCGGTTGATTGCATGGATCACACCCTTTTCTTCTTTCTCAAAAAAATTTTCTCTTTTCAAAACTCTTTTCTTTTTCTTAAAGCTCGTTTTAATAAAAATGATTTTCTTTTGAAAATTTTCATACCAAGTCCTCAGTTTGAGTTCAGACACACCCGAGAGTGTACCTGAATCCCTTAAACCAAGGCTTTGATACCAACTTGTAACGTCCCAAAAATCAAGACTAAAAATTTCATTTTTATTCATTAATAAACCATAGTTATCAAATCAGGGTATCTTCTCAAAACACTTATTTATTACATCAGAGTAAAACATCCCAGGCTAAATATCATGGTGTGTGCGATGCAGTCATCCCGAGCTCCTCCTTCCGTTACCGGAATTACCTGAAACCAAAACTGAAAACCGTAAGCACGAAGCTTAGTGAGTTCCTCATACTACCACATAACATACACATAACCACATATTGGGCCCCTGTCCACTGCATCGGGACTTACCCGGCATCAGGCCATGCCTGGCATCGAGCCCCGATCGGTATACAGATCTGTCTCTCGTAGGTCCCGCCTGTCTCTGGGCCTCGCCTGCTATACACATACAAACATATAACATACTAGCACATAAAGAAACATACTCTACCGTACTTTTGTCCTAAGGCCTCGCCTAACTTGGGCCCTGCCCCTGGTCTACTACTGATGAGTTATGGAACCCCGTCCACTTCGCGTTTCAGTTACATCAGCTATGTAACTGACGTTACATCAGCTTTTCGGTGACATGACCATCTACTTAGCGTGTCAGTTACATCAGCTATGTCTTGGATTTTGAATATCTCGTCCCTTTTCTTTTGCTATAAAACTTTTTCTCTTTCCTTTTATCTCCCACATGTTTTCTAAATCCTTCCGGTTTTCTCTCTACAACTTCTCTTGTTCTCATGGCTAATCGCTCCGGCATTGTTCCCACTGTGTATGAGTTCGAAACTCTTTAAGAAGCCTATGACTTTTCATCGATCGATGGGGGTGGAGTTCCCAGCTTCTGATACGATGATCTTGTTTCCCCCTCTCGGGAAGGTTGGTGTTTACTTGAAAACCTTTGACGTTGGAGTCTGCCTTCTACTTACCGACTTCCAGGATGAACTTCTACAGAAGCATGGTTGTATTATTCAAATGCTTACTCCAAATGCCGTGAACAAGATGGTGGCGCTTGATATGCTCTGTCGTGCTAATGGTGTCCTTCTCGACTATTTCATCTTTAAGTTCTTCTTCTAGTTTAGCACCATCGGAGATAAGTATACGTTCTTTGCCCGTCGTGGTGGTCATGTTCTTGTTCCAGATGGTAAGGCGCCGAAGAACTGGAAAGACAAATGGCTATGGGTTAATCAGGAGCAAGTCGGTCGTGGGTATTATCGAGCAGTCGACTTCTCGGATATCACTTCCAAGCTGATCTTGCACAACCAAGTTTTCGCCAACCTCTTAAAGACTCTCCAAGTTGTGCTTAATGAGTTTCAGGAGTATGTTTTTGCAGTGCTGGTATGAGCCCAAGTTGGCTTGCACGGGGAAAGATGTATGTCTTATTCTCCGTTACTGACGGTAGTATTGTGTATCCTACTTCCACTCCCCCTTTTTTTTCTTTCTTTTTTATTTTGTGATGGTGGGTCTGAAAAAAGGGTTCTCCTGTTTCACAGGTGTTAAGACTCACTTATCGCTGGACTTTGTTATTCGGAAATGGTACCAAGGGAAACTTGAGTATCAGGACGTTAACCTTCGTGAGACTTTCCCTGCACCCTACATGTTTAATTTTTTGGTTGTCACTTCCCCTCTAGTGGTACAGACTGTAGAGGTCTCATCTGCAAGCAATGGTGAATGTCTTGTGGATTCTCTACCGATATCTACAGTGGTTGGTCGTACCCCTGCTAAATCCCCTTGTACTGAAGTAGTGGAAGATAACAAGGAGGGTATCATCTCCAACATTCAACATGCCAAGTTGAAGAGACTTTATCATGGTGTCAAACTCACATCCCAAGGGTTGGAAGCATCACACATTTAATACGTCAATAACACCATTTTTTCTCAATTTTGGGTCAACTGAAATTCTTGAAATATGATATGGGATTTTAGATTATACTCAACCTCTCTAAAATCAAGCTACTAAGGTTCGAGGTTAGCGACTTCGAATCCAACTTCTTGGTTAGAAAGATGAATTGTACGATTGGATCTCTTTTATTCTCTTACTTAGGTCTTCCAATAGGCTATTCAATGAACCGTATCACACAATGGATCCAAATTTGGACAAGTTTTAGTAAAAAAATGTCCACATAGTAGACTTATACATTATCATTATAGGTCATCTCATATTATGTAAATCGGTCTATAGTAGTTTGGGTATTTATTAATTTTCCTTATCTAAAACACCCACAAAGGCTTTTAAGTTCTTAGAGAGTATTATAAATATATTATTTGGGGAGGAGATGAAAACAATATAAAAATCACATGGATTGCTTGGAATAAGATAATGGCTCAGATGAAAGTAGGAGGTCTTAGGATCGAGAGTTTAAGGCTCAAAAATAGGCCTTAATTATAAAGTGGTGGTGGCGTTTCAAAATTGTAAAAAGTAGACTTTAAAAGGATGCAAATGTATCTTTACATGTGCCCTTTGGCAGGCTCGATAACCTTCCTTACTCAATTTACAGGGGGGAGGACTTATAGATCACTCGCTAAACTTCATGATTTCTTATCCAACTACGACATTCATTTTTCTAAGCTACTTTCTAAAAGATTAGGTACTAAAAGCAACACAAAAAATTGGACTAGATCACGTATTGGATCTGAGCGTCTAGCCTCAACCTTTCCACCATTATTTTTTCACTTGAAGTAAACCTTTGAATATGTTATTTTTGATAAATTGTTCCATATACCATGGCAACATGTTTACGTGGTGTTGGTCCCGCCTATTTAGAGTCAACAAAACGCTTAATAATCTACTCAACATCCAATCCTTATGCAATAATGTGAGATTCAACGAGTTGGAAGGTAGAATTTTGCCAAAGTTTGAAATAAAACGGTTGCTACTCTCTTTATCAAAATCCATTGATGACCATATGTTGATTTCTATCCCTAAATGTTAGTTTTGAGTTAAAGTGGTTCCCTAAACAACCTTACATTTGTTTATTTTATGCCCAATCATAGAGATGCCGAGAAAGTAATTCAGATTGCCAAGATCCGTCATGTCAAATTCTTTGCTGAGAGATGAGATGATTTGGTTGAGGATCATAGGACTGGAAGTTGTTAGGATGATGTCATCGACATATAAAAGTAAATAAACCAAGCTTGTACCCTGCTGTAAGACAAACAATGAGGAATCAGACTTGTTGTGCTGAAAACTGAGTCGAATGGCGTGGTTACTGAAGCACTGAAACTAGGCTCTTGGAGCTTGTTTGAGACCGTATAATGATCTCTGTAGATGGCAAACATGCCCTGGTTTTGATAAGTCTATGAAGCCTGGGGGTTGATGCATGTAAACCGTCTCTGACTCTTACTGTATAATGAAGGAACACATTTTTGACATCCAACTAGTGAACATGCTATTTTCTGGAGATAGTAAGACTTAGAATCGTGCGTATGGTAGCTGGTTTGACAACTGGACTAAAAGTTTCATCACAATCAAGACCCTTTTGTTGACTATTACCATTTGCAACAATTCTGGCTTTGTACCTGCTAAGAGAATCATCAACATTAAATTTATGTTTATATAGCCACATGGAGCGAACTATATTGACCCCTGGTGGTCATGGAACAAGAACCCAAGTCTTGTTTTTAATAAGAGCCCCATATTCGTCAAGCATAGCGGATTTCCAATTTGGGTCTTGAAGCACTTGCATATGAGTTTTAGGTATTGGAGAAAGGGAGGATGTGTGAAGGTTTAAGCGAATGACAGGTTTAGTGATTCCACTACGAGATCGAGTATGCATGTGATGATGCAACGGAGCAGTTGGAGGAGGATTATTTGAGATGGGTGGCACAGTCGTATCGGTGGGAGAGGGCGAGGTGTTGACTATAGATGTGGCAAAGGCCGAAGAGGCTACCGAAGCAGCTTGGTCACCCAAAATAGGGGAGTCTGATGAGGACGATGATAAAGGGGAGGATGTTGTGGAAGGTGGTGAAAAGGGTGGTGTTGGTGGAGAAGGGTGGGTAGTTGTGGTGCTGGTTTCGATGAATTTTCATGCAATGTAGTTTAAAGGTTCATATGTGTGAAGAAAATCATATGATGGTGGTGTGTTGGGTGTCATAGATGCGAAAGGAAAGACATGTTCATCAAAAATGACATGTCTTGAGATAATGATCTTTTTGGAGTGGAGGTCAAGGCATCGAAAACCACGATGATTTTTCGGATACCCGAGAAAAATGCGCAGGGTAGATTGAGGAGCGAGTTTGTGTGGTGGGTGTTAATGTGGATAACATAGGCACCCGAAGATACGAAGGCGGTCATGTAACAACCCGGATTCCCAGGTATTATTTATTTATTTATTTTGGTAATTTGTGAGGGGACTCGGCGTGTTGGTGTAACGCCTGTGTTTCCGGGCTTCCCATTTTTAGCAATGTAATAGTCTAGGTTAACCTTTGTAACCCGTTTTGAAATAATAAGAGTGTATTATTTGAGTATTATGTGTTTTGTGCTTAATTGCTTAATTATGTGGTTTGATTAATTAAGAATAAAAATAAGCGTCAAACTTTAAGTGTAAAATAAACTTAATATCTTTGGATAATGTTGTAGTAGTTGAAACGAGGTTTCCGAATATATATAGAACGCCCAAATCTGACTTCGTATGAGGAAGTTATGATTTATCGAAGTTTCGACTTTGCGGTATGCAGCCTGAAATACTCGATTTGAGATCGAGCGGTTTTTAGCCGAAGCATTCTAAACGAGGATCGAAGGTCTCGTTGTTGGTATCGAAGCGAAAAAAAGTTAGGCGAGAACGGACGTCAAGCGAAGAAGTTATGAATTTATAACGAAGTTTTTCTGTCGCGGCCTATTAAAAATAAATAATAAAAATAAAGTCAAAATTAGTCGACGAAGTCTAAACGAAAGTGGTAGAGCGTAGTCTCACCTTCGCGTGGATATAAAGAACGTCGAAAACGGAGTTTGTATGATGAAAATATGAATTTCCGAAGTTTATTAAATAATTTGTATTTATTTTTAATTGGAAAATCCGGCATTATCCGAAGGGGAGTCAGCGGTCCGATCCGAAGTACGCCCCGCGTACTCCGAGGATGTCGACACTCGCACTTGAGGACTTCGGATACGTAAGCAGTGACGAATTCGGACGCGTACGCCCCGCGTACTCCAAGGCTCCAGCCTCCTATAAATAGGATGCGAGGGCAGCCGGCTCTTTTGCTAATTTTCTCTCTTCTCTCTCCCGTTTTGCATCGTTTTGCGTGCCAGAAATACCCCGAAGCCCCGGTATTATTCTCGAGCCCCGAGGCAAGTCCCGAGATCCCGAAGATCCCGAGAAGTGCGGTTCCCGAGCCGAAGCTCTGCCCGCGAGAAGTTTGATTTTTGTAGAGATCTTCCAGATCTGCTAAGGATTACTACTTCTGCAAGTCGTAGTGCTGTCCGATCATCTTCTGATCAAGTGAGTGTATACTATCTTTCATAAACACGATAATAATACAAGTATGGTTCGAGTGTATTAAGTATATTGTTGTTTATATGTGTGAGTGTGTAGTTACTTTCTTCTAACGCATGATTATGGAGTATTTTATACGAAATACGTGTTATGTGTCGAATTTGTTGTTATGTGTGTGAATGTATGTTCACCCTCTTCCATCCCATAGATCTGAATTGCTTTCTATGAAATACGTGTTACGTGGATATGCCTCATCTGTTATGTGGAATATATATATTGAATGAAAATGATATACAAGTTTCAAACTATGTATGAAAGTATATATTTTATCTACTAATATGTTGGGTAGAACATGGGTAGATAGTTGGTGTGTAATAAACAGATGAGAGGCCTCGATGTTGTTGTTGTTGTTGATCTAGTTATTCAGCGGAGTATGGATAACGACCACGGACTCTTTCTAGACAGTCCAGTGGAACGCTAGCAGGTTCATAACCTGTAGGTGTTGTGAACGATGTGTTCACCGGTGTACTCTATCCCCCTCATGGTTGCCTTTAGGATATCTATTGTTGAGGAAACCCCTTAGCAGTGATGTCCGTCCCGATGAAAATCCTAGATTAGGTCCCTTGAGATAGATGTTATTTAAGGGACGTAAAGTGAGGATAACGGGAATGGGTAATCGGGATAGTGTTGGTTGGTGAAATTAAATATAACTTATTTATTGTGGGTTGAAAACGCTATATGCTCACCAGGCTCCCAAGCCTGACCCACTCAGTTTTTATTTGTATTACAGGTAGTGGCGCGAGGGCATAAGATGGTTGAATCATCAAGTTGTTTTGTTTGCAAGTCTGTATATGTATATATTTGTTGAATGACTTGTAATGTTATCGTTTATGCTTTATGGTCTGTATCGGAACATGACATCCCGAGTTTTGATTTTATAATGAAAATGCATCTCTTGATGAAATGCTTTGATAAATATTATTTTATCATGTTTTCTTTTGGGAACAAATTCCGCAACTCTTTCAAATCAAAAGGATTTACTCTGAAATTATTTAAAAGCATAAATGAAAAAAAAATCGGTCTTTTCTGGCCTAGATTTTGGGGATGTCACAGTTGGTATCAGAGCATTAGTTTAAGCGAACTAGGAATTTGTAGGATTTCTAGACTTAAACTTAGAATGCTAAGTGGAATTTTGAGATGTGTGTCTGTTGGGTTTTAGACACGAGCACTAGTTTATGTTAGGAAAGTTGCCTAAAATGCTTTTATGTGCTAAATGTTATATGTTGCCATATATGATATTAATTGTTCGGATCTACGGTCTGTTGCCGACCGGATCTGGAAACCTTATGTGTGTAGGATTCTAAGCGTATGCCTACATTATTAGAACTAACATGTAAACGTTTTGGAGTAATAAGGATGATTTGAATATCTACCGTGAATGAGGATCTAATTTCACCTTATTCGGTGTGTAGATCAAAAATGGTGAGAACAAGGAGTGGCGTTGGAAATGCGGATGAAAACAGGAATCAACCGCCAGTTATTGAGCAAATCCCTGTTGTAGCAGCAGCACCAGAACCAATAACAATGGCTGCGGTGCAAGCCATGATTCGGGCTATGCTAGCCGAACAAAGGGAGGAGATGTGACAAATGTTGCATGATAATAGGGAGGAACCTATCATACCTATTGAGGAACCTGAATTGATTCCCGAGCAATCGGAGGAAGGGAACAATAGTCGCATTATGAGTCAAGTTGGGACTCAAGGAGAACGAAGGAACGATCCGGAAAGGAGAAACAACAAGGATGGGCGAATGTACAAGAACTTCTTGGGCGCCAAGCCGCCAAGTCTTTCTGGAAGCCCAAAGCCTGTTGAGATAATGGATTGGATCTCCGAAATGGAGATGGTATTTGAAAGTTGCGACTGTAGCAACAAACAGAAGACCGTCTTTGCGGTTAGACAACTGAAGACTGGAGTCCTGAGTTGGTGGAAGTTGTTGGCAGATACTATTCCACGAGGAGAAGCCCTGAAAATGTCATGGGAGGAGTTCTTGGAGCAACTAAGGGTGCAGTATTGTTCAGAGATAGATCTGATTGATCTGAACAATGAGTTCCAAAACTTGAAGAAGGGGAAGATGAGCATAGACGACTATGCTACTGCATTCACTGAGAAAATGAAGTTGTTCCCGTACCTAGTGCCAACGGAACTCTCCAAGATAGAGAGGTTTGCTAATGGACTGCCTGCCGACTTTGGTCCGACAGTCAAGATGGCAACTACTCTGAAAACGGCTGTTCGTGCAGCTAAGAATGTGGAGGCCCGGCAGAAGGAAAAGGGTCTGGAAAGGACAGATGTTGGTGAAAAGAGGAAGTTCGATGGAACTTCAGGGTCCAATAAGAAAAACAAGTTCTCGAAGTCTGGTTCGAGGGGAAGTGGAGGCGAAGCAAAATGGTGCGACAAATATAAAAAGAAGCATCATGGAAGATGTGAGGTGGCGAACACATGCTACAAGTGTGGAAAGCCAGGGCACTATGCCAATGAATGCACCCTCACTAAGAAAGTTTGCTATGGTTGTGGTGAGGAGGGACACATGTCGAGGGACTGCCCGAAGAAGAAGGAGGCAGCTAGACCCAATATTCCACCAAAGCCAAAGGCGAGAGCATTCCAGATGATGCTGGAAGCTGCTAAAGATGAAGCTGATATCGCTTCAGGTACCTTTCTCGTTAACGAATTGCCTGCCCAAATTTTATTTGATTCTGGAGCCAACTACTCCTTTATATCCCATGAATTTGGTAGAAAGCTAGCTTTGCCTGTTGTTAGACTAGATGATGCCTTATTAGTCGAAGTTGCTAGTGGCAAGTTTGTACCTGTTAGCCATCGTATGAAGAACATCTTAATTGATCTGAATGGGAATAAGTTCCACGAGGAATTATTGCCTATCGAACTAAACGGTTTCGACATCGTTTTGGGAATGGATTGGCTTAGTGCCAACGATGCCGAAAGTTTATGCAAGAAGAAAATAGTCAAAGTAAACCCGCATGGGAAAGATTCATTTATGGTGTATGGGGACAAACGCAGAGTGAATTCTGGAATCATTTCATTGATGAAAGCCAGAAAATGTTTGACCAAGGGGTGGACATCATATCTAGCATTCGTGATTGATGCTAAGAAGGAAAAGAAGGTGATGCAGAATATTCCAGTTGTGTGTGATTATCCGGTAGTATTTCCCGAAGATCTTCCTGGATTACCGCCTGATCGACAAGTGGAATTCCGTATTGACTTGTTGCCAGGAAAACCGCCAATTGCGAAAGCACCTTATCGATTAGCACCGACGGAGATGAAGGAGCTAATGATGCAACTTCAGGAGTTATTGGACAAAGGTTTCATTAGACCTAGTTCATCACCCTGGGGAGCTCCGGTGTTATTTGTAAAGAAGAAAGATGGAAGTATGAGAATGTGCATTGATTATAGAGAGCTGAACAAGGCAACAATAAAGAATAGATAGCCGTTGCCAAGGATTGATGACCTGTTTGATCAATTGCAAGGTTCGAGCTATTTCTCGAAGATCGACCTAAGGTCAGGATATCATCAGCTGAAAGTAAGAGAGCAGGATATAGAGAAGACTGCATTCAGAACTAGATATGGACACTACGAGTTCTTGGTTATGTCGTTTGGACTAACCAATGCTCCGGCAGCATTCATGGATTTAATGAATAGGGTTTGTAATCCTTTCCTTGATAAATCCGTGATAGTGTTCATAGACGACATTCTGATTTACTCGAAAAGCCAAGAGGAGCATGGCAGACACTTGCGAGAAGTGTTAGAAGTCTTGAAGAAAGAGAAGCTGTATGCTAAGTTCTCCAAATGTGATTTTTGGATTCGTGAAGTCCAATTCTTGGGTCACGTGGTCAACCAAGAAGGGATAATGGTTGATCCAGCAAAGATTAAAGTTGTGACAAAGTGGGAGCAACCGAAAAGTCCCACGGAGATTCGAAGCTTTTTGGGATTAGGTGGATATTATCGAAGGTTTATCCAAGGCTTTTCTTCGATTGCTACTCCGTTGACGGCTTTGACCCACAAAGGAGCTACTTATGCTTGGAATGATAAGCATAAAGAAGCATTCGAGAAGCTAAAGAAGAAGCTATGCGAGGCACCGATACTTTCTCTACCCGATGGAGTTGAAGACTTCGTCGTTTATAGCGACGCATCTGGGGTTGGATTGGGTTGTGTTGACCCAAAGAGAAAAGGTGATAGCATATGCGTCTCGACAGCTGAAAGAGCATGAAAAGAATTACCCGACTCATGATTTGGAGTTGGCAGCGGTAGTTTTCGCTCTGAAAATATGGAGGCATTACCTCTATGGCACGAAGTGCAAACTCTTCACTGATCATAAGAGTCTCCAATATCTCTTTAATCAGAAGGAATTGAATATGAGGCAACGACGCTGGCTAGAATTACTTAAAGACTACGACTGCGAGATACTTTACCACCCCGGTAAAGCTAATGTTGTTGCTGATGCTCTCAGTCGGAAAGTCAATCTTGAAAGGAAAAGGCCAAGAGCGTTGAGAATTGAAGTTGTCTCGACTATTGTGGAAAGTATAAAGAAAGCTCAAGAGGAAGCTTCTGAAAAGAATGACCGAAAGGAGGAACGTTTGGGCAAAACGTTGGTGTTCGGTGTAAACAGTCACAGACTGAAGGTGTTCCATGATCGGATTTGGGTACCTAAGTCCGAAGGAATTAGAGGTCTTCTGATGGAAGAAGCTCACAAGACCATGTACTCGATTCATCCGAGTAGCACTAAAATGTATAGGGACCTAAAACCTTACCACTGGTGGCCAACGATGAAGCTTGATGTTGCAACGTATGTGGCTGAGTGTGTGACTTGCGCGAGAGTAAAGACACAACATCAGAAACCGTATGGGAGTTTAGAACCTTTGCCTGTGCCAATGGGTAAGTGGGAAGACATTGCTATGGATTTTGTCACTAAACTGCCCAGAACAAAGAATGGTCACGACATGATTTGGGTGGTCGTTGATCGATTCACTAAGAGTGCGCATTTCATAGCGGCCAAGGAGAAATGGTCTATGGAGAAGCTTGCGAATTCTTACGTGAAGGAAATTGTGAGGCTTCACGGTGTTCCGTTAACGATTGTGTCGGATCGTGATAGTCGTTTCACCTCACGATTTTGGAAAAGTCTACAAGAGGAATTGGGTACTAAGTTGTGTTTAAGTACAGCTTACCATCCGCAGACTGATGGTCAGAGCGAAAGAACGATACAAACACTTGAAGATATGCTGAGAGCATGTACCTTGGAATTCCTAGGTAATTGGGATGAACATTTACCTTTGGTAGAATTTTCCTACAATAATAGTTTCCACTCGAGCGTTAAGATGGCACCTTACCAAGCTTTGTATGGACAGAAGTGTCGTACGCCGTCTTGTTGGCTTGAGGCTGGAGAAAAGCAGTTTATGGGACCGGAGATAGTCCATCAAACTGCTGAAAAGTTGAAAATAATTAGGGAAAGAATGTTAGCAGCTCAGGATCGTCAAAAGAGTTATGCTGACAAGAAGCGAAGACCGATGACTTTTGAGGTTGGGGATTCGGTTTTGCTTAAAGTCTCGCCGTGGAAGGGACTTATAAGATTTGGTAAAAGGGGAAAGTTGAGTCCAAGGTTTATTGGACCGTTTAAAGTTCTTCAGAGGATTGGGAACTAAGCTTACAAGCTCGAACTACCAGAAGAACTGAATGGAATTCATAACACTTTTCATGTGTGTTATTTGAGGAAGTTCACGGGAGAAGTTCCCGACATAATTCCAATTTCTGAATTGAGGATTGATGAGAACAAAAGGTTGATTGAAGAACCAGAGGAAATTGTTGACCGAAAGACTAAGAAGTTGCGACGCAAGATGGTTGGGTTAGTACTTGTCTGATGGAAGCACACGAATGGGCCGAATCTCACCTGGGAGACGGAGAGTGACATGATGGGTCGCTATCCGCATTTGTTTGTTGATGTGTGATTCCGGGGATGGAATCATTCTAAGGTGGAGAGAATTGTAACGCCTGTGTTTCCGGGCTTGCCATTTTTAGCAATGTAATAGTCTAGGTTAACCTTTGTAACCCGTTTTGAAATAATAAGAGTGTATTATTTGAGTATTATGTGTTTTGTGCTTAATTGCTTAATTATGTGGTTTGATTAATTAAGAATAAAAATAAGCGTCAAACTTTAAGTGTAAAATAAACTTAATATCTTTGGATAATGTTGTAGTAGTTGAAACGAGGTTTCTGAATATATATAGAACGCCCAAATCTGACTTCGTATGAGGAAGTTATGATTTATCGAAGTTTCGACTTTGCGGTATGCAGCCTGAAATACTCGATTTGAGATCGAGCGGTTTTTAGCCGAAGCATTCTAAACGAGGATCGAAGGTCTCGTTGTTGGTATCGAAGCGAAAAAAAGTTAGGCGAGAACGAACGTCAAGCGAAGAAGTTATGAATTTATAACGAAGTTTTTCTGTCGCGGCCTATTAAAAATAAATAATAAAAATAAAGTCAAAATTAGCCGACGAAGTCTAAACGAAAGTTGTAGAGCGTAGTCTCACCTTCGCGTGGATATAAAGAACGTCGAAAACGGAGTTCGTATGATGAAAATATGAATTTCCGAAGTTTATTAAATAATTTGTATTTATTTTTAATTGGAAAATCCGGCATTATCCGAAGGGGAGTCAGCGGTCCGATCCGAAGTACGCCCCGCGTACTCCGATGATGTCGACACTCGCACTTGAGGACTTCGGATACGTAAGCAGTGACGAATTCGGACGCGTACGCCCCGCGTACTCCAAGGCTCCAGCCTCCTGTAAATAGGATGCGAGGGCAGCCGGCTCTTTTGCTAATTTTCTCTCTTCTCTCTCCCGTTTTGCATCGTTTTGCGTGCCAGAAATACCCCGAAGCCCCGGTATTATTCTCGAGCCCCGAGGCAAGTCCCGAGATCCCGAAGATCCCAAGAAGTGCGGTTCCCGAGCCGAAGCTCTGCCCGCGAGAAGTTTGATTTTTGTAGAGATCTTCCAGATCTGCTAAGGATTACTACTTCTGCAAGTCGTAGTGCTGTCCGATCATCTTCTGATCAAGTGAGTGTATACTATCTTTCATAAACACGATAATAATACAAGTATGGTTCGAGTGTATTAAGTATATTGTTGTTTATATGTGTGAGTGTGTAGTTACTTTCTTCTAACGCATGATTATGGAGTATTTTATATGAAATACGTGTTATGTGTCGAATTTGTTGTTATGTGTGTGAATGTATGTTCACCCTCTTCCATCCCATAGATCTGAATTGCTTTCTATGAAATACGTGTTACGTGGATATGCCTCATCTGTTATGTGGAATATATATATTGAATGAAAATGATATACAAGTTTCAAACTATGTATGAAAGTATATATTTTATCTACTAATATGTTGGGTAGAACATGGGTAGATAGTTGGTGTGTAATAAACAGATGAGAGGCCTCGATGTTGTTGTTGTTGTTGATCTAGTTATTCAGCGGAGTATGGATAACGACCACGGACTCTTTCTAGACAGTCCAGTGGAACGCTAGCAGGTTCATAACCTGTAGGTGTTGTGAACGATGTGTTCACCGGTGTACTCTATCCCCCTCATGGTTGCCTTTAGGATATCTATTGTTGAGGAAACCCCTTAGCAGTGATGTCCGTCCCGATGAAAATCCTAGATTAGGTCCCTTGAGATAGATGTTATTTAAGGGACGTAAAGTGAGGATAACGGGAATGGGTAATCGGGATAGTGTTGGTTGGTGAAATTAAATATAACTTATTTATTGTGGGTTGAAAACGCTATATGCTCACCAGGCTCCCAAGCCTGACCCACTCAGTTTTTATTTGTATTACAGGTAGTGGCGCGAGGGCATAAGATGGTTGAATCATCAAGTTGTTTTGTTTGCAAGTCTGTATATGTATAAATTTGTTGAATGACTTGTAATGTTATCGTTTATGCTTTATGGTCTGTATCGGAACATGACATCCCGAGTTTTGATTTTATAATGAAAATGCATCTCTTGATGAAATGCTTTGATAAATATTATTTTATCATGTTTTGTTTTGGGAACAAATTCCGCAACTCTTTCAAATCAAAAGGATTTACTCTGAAATTATTTAAAAGCATAAATGAAAAAAAAATCGGTCTTTTCTTGGCGAGATTTTGGGGATGTCACAGTTGGAGCCTAGACTCGCCGAGTATGATCGCAGATTTGGACGCGGGTTCGCGTCCGGACTCGACGAGTCCAAGAGTGGACTCGGCGAGTCCACGCTGTTTAATGAAACCCTAATTTCTCGGGTTTGAGGCGTATTTAAAGGGCCTTATTGCCGTCATTTTCACTCATCAGACCCCAGAGTGAAACCCTAGAGCAATTGAGTGATTCAAGTGAGGGAAGGAGCCATTATTGATCTTGGAGTTGTTGTTTAGCAAGGAAAGAGGAGGTCTAGCTAAGAGGAAGCAAGGGAGGGGTGGATTCTTGAAGATTTGAGGTCCAGAACATCACATCTGAGGTACAATCTCGAATCATTCTCTGTTATTGTGATGTTCATGTAGATTTAGGGCTTTTGAACCCATTTGTGGCTAGATCTAGTGTCCTCATGGTCCCTTAGCGAGTTAAGGTTCTGGATCTGGACCCATAGAGGTCCAGAGCACCTCATTGCCAAAGCTTTATATGCATCCATGGAGGTTTTGGCTTGGGATCAATGTATTTGAGGCTAAAACACCATTCATGAGCTATTCAATGCTTGATGAGCATCAAGATTTGGACTTTACGTGGTCAATAAGCTTAAGGAGACTGGATCTATGAGTTAGTGAAGCGGATCTGACCTCAGAAGGTCGGTTGGGGTTGTGCATGGAATGCACTCGCCGAGTCCATTTCCCAGACTCGGCGCGTTGGTGTGAGTTGTTCGTCGATCACGAACCAGGGGTTGAGTAACCGAGTCGGGTGAGTGACTCGGTGAGTCGGAAGAGATTCAGAGGGATCGGGTTCCCGTAGGAACTCGGCGAGTCCACGCCAGACTCGGCGAGTCGGGTCGACCGTTGACCGTTGACTGGTTTGACTTCGTGGTACTAGTCAGTCAGAGTCAAGTAGTATTAAGTAGAAATACGCTTGTGTTGTAGGAGGACGATAGCTCGGGAGATCGAGCACTAGTGGTTAAGAGATTTACGAGTTACCGAGACACGCGAGTTGAGTCTTCTCACTATACATTACCTTGAGTGGTATTTCGAGTTGACCAAAGGGTCTTATGTGCTATGAGATTATGTGTTATCTTATAGATTTTGTGCTATGTGTTATTTGTATGCTGTATAGTTATTTTGACCGAGCCGGAGGGCCCAACGATTCTGACCGGGCCAGAGGGCCCAATGAGCTGTGACAGGACCGGAGGGTCCGACGAGCTGCGGGACTGGATGGGTCCCGCCGAGACATCTAGACCAGAGGGTCTGATTTAGCCTTGAGTGGCGTATTTGTGGTATGTGGTATTTTGGGGAACTCACTAAGCATTTATGCTTACAGTTGTTATGTTTGATGTCTCAGGTACCAGCGAGGACCGTGGGAAGGCGACGGCTTGACACGTACACACACACTGATGTAGTTTATTATGTGTAGAGATCTTGGGATTTGTTTTTGAAAACAGTATTGATTATGGATTTTGATTTGTGATGTGATACATTATGTGATTTTTGAAAATGAAAAATTATTTTGAAAATTTCGATGTTACAAGTTGGTATCAGAGCATTGGTTTGAGGGATTCGGATGCACCTTCGGGCGTATTTGAACTCAAACCGAGGATTTGAGAAATTTTCAAATAAAACTAAAATTTTCTAAAAAAGAAAAAGAGGTTTTGGAAACGAGCATAGTGGATGGTGTGTACGGTCAGCCAGCGCCTGAACGGTGAATCCCCAAAATACCCTTACGTTATATGTTATGAGTTATGAGATATTATGTTGTGCATGTTAGAGAGGCTAGGTATTCCTATTAGGACTAGAGTGGGCCTGATTTGTGATGCCTTAGCTTAGGAGATCGCTACTGCTATGAGATACTTTGAGAATGAATAGGTAGCAGTGAGGAGCTCAGGAGAGGGCTATTGAGGGTAGCCAGTGCATAGCGAGAGTAGAGTATTTGCGATTTGGGATCCTAGGAGGAGGACTTGGGTTGTATATCGATTCGGTGTGGAAGATAGTATTGGGCCCGTACTATTGAAGACACCGGATTGGTGCGCGGTCCAAGTAAGAATCCTTGGGGGTACCAGGAGAGAGGATGTTTGAGTTAGCGAGTGTGAGTATACTCGAGAGTATCCCTGATATTTTTTATGTTGTATTTCAGAGGTTGATCATGGTCGGGACACGCCATAACCCCGAGAGCAGTGGGGTGAGCGATGAGGAGATCCGTTGGATCATCCATGAGGAGGTGGCTGCTGCCATCAGAGCCGAGATTCCGGAGATGTTTGGGTCTATTAAGACCACACTAATCGAGACGTTTGACGAGCGTTACGCTGCTTTGACTGATGCTGCTGTTGCTGCAGCCACCGCAGCTGTTGCTGTTGCGAGACCCCAGGGTGGTGATTCGTTGCTGTACCGAGAGTTCAACAACACGAAACCACCGAAGTTCGATGGTACGCAGGATCCGATCGCCGCTATGAGGTGGATCTCAGACATGGAGGGGTGTTTCTATACGTGCTCGTGTCCGGAGCACTTGAGGGTGCGATTCGCACTCAACCAGCTTCGCTTAGGGGCGAAGGATTGGTGGAAATTCGTGACCGCAAGCTATTCTACAGCTGAGCTGACTGCAGTGACCTGGGAGAGGTTTACTGCAATGTTTCGTGACGAGTATGTTCCCCAGGTGGAGAGGGAACGTTTAGCTCAGGAGTTTCTGACCCTCAAGCAGGGGACCGAGTCGGTGACAGTGATTACGAGGATGTTTCATGAGTTGGGGCTGTTTTGCCCGGAGTTGGTGTCCACTGAGCAGGCTCGTATGAGCCATTATCTGAGTATTTTGAGGAGGGACATCCGTGAGTTCGTGGCGAACTCTACTTATCAGACATTTGCTAAGCTCTAGGCAAATGCCAGGAAGAGGGAGATCGAACTTGAGACACAGGCGAGGGAGGAGACTGAGTTGCAGAGGGGTGATCGGCGATCGACGCAGTCGTAGCCGGCCGCCAAGCGGGCAAAGCCCGCTGATTCGAGGATGGGCAGTTCGAGGGGCCGCACTTGTGGGAAGTGTGGAAAGAGCCATGATGGGCCATGCAAGACTGGGGTATGCTACAAATGCGGGAAGGAAGGACATTTTGCGAGGGACTGTCCGAAGGGGTTCTCGGTTTGCTTCCATTGCAACCAGACCGGCCATCGGAAGGCCGAGTGCCCCCAGCTTCAGAGGTCAGCGCAGGGATCTGCACCTGTGGTTCGAGCTGCTGAGACCCGGCCAGTGAAGGCCGAAGCACCGAAGGCTAGGGGGAGAGCCTTCCAGCTGACTGCGGAGGAGGTCCGCACAGCACCTGACGTCGTGGCGGGTATGTAATCTTTATCTATTTTATGTTGAGTTTATGTTATTGTAATTGCTATATGTTATGCGTAGGTACTTTTCTTGTGAGTTCTGTACCTGCATTGGTTTTATTCGACTCGGGTGCGAGTCGGTCTTTCATATCTTTGGCTTTTAGTTGGCACATTAGTATTCTGAGGGAGGCGTTGAGTCGACCTCTGCGGGTTTCCATAGCAGATGAGCGTGAGGTATGTGCTACCGAGGTGATACATGGATGCATGTTGGAGATCTTCGGGGTGGAGTTCCAGATCGATTTAATTCTGATCGCTATGGGGGATGTTTGTGTCGTAGTAGGAATGGATTGGTTGAGCCGTTTTGGGGCTGTCATAGATTGCGAGCGTCAATTGGTGACGATCCGAGATCCCAGTGGGGGAGCGCTGACGGTTTACGGCGAGGGGACTCGTGGTGGTTCGGTTTTCTGTTCGGCCGCTAGAGCGAGGCGGAGTTTGCAGCAGGGCTGCAAGGGGTTCGTAGCCTATGTGACAGATGTGCGAGAGGCCGCTGGGAGACCAAGTTCAGTGGATGAGGTGCCGATTGTGCGTGAGTTCCCGGACGTGTTTCCCGAGGAGTTGCCGGGTGTGCCTCCCAAGAGGCAGGTGAGTTTCGTATCGATTTGGTTCCCGAGGCTACGCCTGTCGCCAAGGCGCCGTATCGGCTAGCATCGCCAGAGATGCAGGAGTTATCCTCACAGCTGCAAGAGTTGTTAGGGAAAGGGTTCATCCGTCCCAGTAGCTCTCCCTGGGGAGCGTCGATCCTTTTTGTCAAGAAAAAGGATGGTTCACACCGGATGTGCATTGATTACCGGGAGTTAAACAAGTTGACGGTCAAGAACCGTTATCCGTTACCGAGGATCGACGATCTATTCGATCAGTTGCAGGGGGTGTCTTGGTTCTTCAAGATTGACTTGAGATCGGGATATCACCAGATGAGAGTTCGGGATGAGGATATTCCGAAGACGGCGTTTAGGACTCGTTACGGGCATTACGAGTTCGTGGTGATGCCATTCGGGCTCACCAATGCACCAGCGGCATTCATGGATCTCATGAACAGGGTGTGTAGGCCGATGTTGGATCGTTCAGTCATTGTATTCATTGATGACATCCTGGTGTATTCGAGGACCAGAGAGCAGCATGAGGAACATTTGATGGAGCTCCTCGGAGTTCTGAGAGCGGAGAGGCTTTTCGCCAAATTCTCCAAGTGCGATTTTTGGTTACGGGAGGTCCAGTTCTTAGGGTATCTCGTTAACGAGGATGGGATTTTGGTTGACCCGGCCAAGATCGAGGCTGTGATGAGTTGGGAGGTGCCGAGGTCACCTACGGAGATCAGGAGCTTCTTAGGGCTGGCAGGCTACTATCGGAGATTTATCAGAGATTTCTCCAAGATCGCCAAGCCACTTACCAAGTTGACCCAGAAGGGTGTTGCTTTCTCATGGGGTCCAGAGCAGCAGACCTCGTTTGAGACCCTTCGTCAGAGATTGTGCGAAGCTCCTGTACTCGCACTACCGGAAGGGATGGAGGATTTCGTGGTGTACTGTGACGCATCGATATCGGGGTTGGGAGCGGTGTTGATGCAAAGAGGGCATGTGATCGCGTATGCATTGAGGCAGTTAAAGCCTCATGAGACGAGATATCCCACCCACGATCTGGAGTTGGGGGCTGTGTTGTTCGCCCTCAAGATCTGGCGTCACTATCTGTATGGGGTTCGGTGTACGATATACACGGACCACAAGAGTTTGAAGTACTTGATGGATCAGCCCAACCTGAACATGCGGCAGAGGAGATGACTGGATGTGGTAAAGGATTATGATTGCGAGATCCTGTACCACCCGGGCATGGCTAAAATGGTAGCTGACGCCCTGAGTCGTAGGGCAGAGGGTGCCCCGATGCGAGATATCTGTATGAGGTTGACGGTGATGACTCTAGTATTGGATACCATCAGAGGGGCCCAGGCCGAGGCGGTGAGACCAGAGAACCGTAAGAGAGAGCGAGTTATCGGGCAGGTGTCGGAGTTTGTTACCGATAGCCGTGGGCTTATGACCTTCCAGGGATGGATTTGGGTACCGTTTGTGGGCGGGACGCGTACTATCTTGATGGAAGAGGCACATAGATCGAAGTTCTTGATCCATCTTGGGGCCACAAAGATGTATCTGGATCTGAAGAGGGAGTATTGGTGGCCCTGCATGAAGAGAGATGTCGCATGGTTCGTTGAGAGATGCCTAACCTGTCGTAAGGTTAAGTCTGAGCACCAGAAACCGCATGGTAAGTTGCAACCACTTGAGATTCCGGAGTGGAAGTGGGAGCAGATATCCATGGATTTCATCACCAAATTGCCGAGAACGGCAAGGGGTGTCGATGCGATTTGGGTGATAGTGGACCGATTGACGAAGAGTGCCCACTTTCTCGCTATTAGTGAGAATTCTTCTGCGGAGAGGTTGGCAGAGCTGTACGTGAGGGAGGTGGTATCGCGGCATGGCGTACCCATCTCGATTGTGTCAAACCGAGATGTGCGATTCACTTCTAGATTCTAGAAGAAATTTCATGAGGAGTTGGGTACGAGGTTGCATTTTAGTACCGCATATCACCCACAGACCGATGGGCAGAGTGAGCGGACGATTCAGACGCTCGAGGACATGCTTCGAGCATGTGTGTTGGACTTCGGCGGGAGCTGGGACGCGTATTTGCCCTTGACGGAGTTTTCCTACAACAACGGCCATCATTCGAGCATCAGTATGCCACCCTTTGAGCTGTTGTATGGGAGGAGATGTCGTACCCCTATTTGTTGGGGTGAGGTAGGGCAACGCGTGATGGGTAGTACGGAGATAGTGCTTTAGACGACTGAGCAGATCCAGCAGGTCAGGCATAGGTTGTTGACCGCTCAGAGTCGCCAGAAGAGTTATGAAAATAGACGTCGAACCGAGCTCGAGTTCCAGGTCGGTGATTATGTTCTCCTGAAGGTATCTCCTTGGAAAGGAGTGATCCGATTCAGGAAGAGGGGCAAGCTAGGACCCCGGTATATTGGACCGTTTCGGGTGATCGAGCGGGTGGGCAGGGTAGCATATCACTTGGAGCTACCCGCGGAATTGGAGCGGATTCATAATACCTTCCATGTGTCTCAGTTGAGGAAGTGTATAGCCGACGAGTCGACGGTAGTGTCGTTAGAGGACATTCAGGTGGATGCGAGCCTGAACTACACGGAGAGACTAGTTGTGATTATGGATCGAAAGATCAAGGTTCTGCGGAACAACGAGGTGCCCTTGGTTTTGGTTCAGTGGCAACATCGGAAGGGGTCCGAGATGACTTGGGAACCGGAGCGTGAGATGCGTGAACAGAATCCGGAGTTATTTTCAGAGCGAGACTTCGAGGGCTAAGTCTAGTTCTAGTGGGGGAGAATTGTAACAGCCCGAATTCCCAGGTATTATTTATTTATTTATTTTGGTAATTTGTGAGGGGACTCGGCAAGTTGGAGCCTAGACTCACCGAGTATGATCGCGGATTTGGACGCGAGTTCGCGTCCGGACTCGACGAGTCCAAGAGGGGACTCGGCGAGTCCACGTTGTTTAATGAAACCCTAATTTCTCGGGTTTGAGGCGTATTTAAAGGGCCTTATGGCCGTCATTTGCACTCATCAGACCCCAAAGTGAAACCCTAGAGCAATTGAGTGATTCAAGTGAGGGAAAGAGCCATTATTGATCTTGGAGTTGTTGTTTAGCAAGGAAATAGGAGGTCTAGCCAAGAGGAAGCAAGGGAGGGGTGGATTCTTGAAGATTTGAGGTCCAGAACATCACATCTGGGGTACAATCTCGAATCATTCTCTGTTATTGTGATGTTCATGTAGATTTAGGGCTTTTGAACCCATTTGTGGCTAGATCTAGTGTCCTCATGGTCCCTTAGCGAGTTAAGGTCCTGGATTTGGACCCATATAGGTCCAGAGCACCTCATTGCCAAAGCTTTATATGCATCCATGGAGGTTTTGGCTTGGGATCAATGTATTTGAGGCTAAAACACCATTCATGAGCTATTCAATGCTTGATGAGCATCAAGACTTGGACTTTACGTGGTCAATAAGCTTAAGGAGACTGGATCTATGAGTTAGTGAAGCGGATCTGACCTCAGAAGGTCGGTTGGGGTTGTGCATGGAATGCACTCGCCGAGTCCATTTCCCAGACTCAGCGAGTTGGTGCGAGTTGTTCGTCGATCACGAACCAGGGGTTGAGTAACCGAGTCGGGTGAGTGACTCGGTGAGTCGGAAGAGATTCAGAGGGATCGGGTTCCCGTAGGAACTCGGCGAGTCCACGCCAGACTCGGCGAGTCGGGTCGACCGTTGACCGTTGACTGGTTTGACTTCGTGGTACTAGTCATTCAGAGTCAAATAGTATTAAGTAGAAATACGCTTGTGTTGTAGGAGGAAGATAGCTCGGGAGATCGAGCACTAGTGGTTAAGAGATTTACGAGTTACCGAGACACGCGAGGTGAGTCTTCTCATTATACATTACCTTGAGTGGTATTTCGATTTGGCCAAAGGGTCTTATGTGCTATGAGATTATGTGTTATCTTATAGATTTTGTGCTATGTGTTATTTGTATGTTGTATGGTTATTTTGACCGAGCCGGAGGGCCCAACGATCCTGACCGGGCCAGAGGGCCCAATGAGCTGTGACAGGACCGGAGGGTCCGACGAGCTGCGGGACTGGATGGGTCCCGCCGAGACATCTAGACCAGAGGGTCTGATTTAGCCTTGAGTGGCGTATTTGTGGTATGTGGTATTTTGGGGAACTCACTAAGCATTTATGCTTACAGTTGTTATGTTTGATGTCTCAGGTACCAGCGAGGACCGTGGGAAGGCGACGGCTTGACACGTACACACACACTGATGGAGTTTATTATGTGTAGAGATCTTGGGATTTGTTTTTGAAAATAGTATTGATTATGGATTTTGATTTGTGATGTGATACATTATGTGATTTTTGAAAATGAAAAATTATTTTGAAAATTTCGGTGTTACAGGTCATATGTTGGTTGACTTTGTAAAAGTTTAAAGTGGTGTAGTTGATAGATTTGGATGGGAGGCGGTTGAGGAGGTGAGTGGCCATGTGAAGAGCTTCAACCCAATATGTGGGAGGAAGGTGAGATTGGAAAAGAAGTGATCAAAAGAGGTTATTAATTGTGTGAAGCATTCGTTCGGATTTTCCATTTTGTTGAGATGTTTTTGGGCATGAGAATCATATAAGAATACCATTTTTGTCAAAAATGGTTTGTAGGGTGTTGTTGTCAAATTCGCCCCCATGATCACATTGAAAGGCTTTGATGTCTTTGTTGAATTGGGTTTTGACAAGTTTTGAAAATGTAAGAATTTTGAAATAACTTCACTTTTACGTTTGAGAGGGTAAACCCATAAGTAATAAGAGTAATGGTCTAAGAAAATGACATAATATTTAAGACCACTCAAGCTGGGTAAAGGGATGTCCAAATGTCAGAATGAATTAAATCAAACGGGGAGTTCACGACTTTATTAGAACTATGAAATGGAAGGTTCACATGTTTTACTAATTGGCACTCATAACAAATAACATTCGAAACAGTTTTATTACACGAAATGAAATTATTAGAAAGCAAATGACGAAATAGTTTGTTCCCGGGATGTCCGAGCCTTTGGTGCCATGTCGTAGGACTCAAAGAAACAAGAGCTTGTGGGATTGACTGGAGGTCGTGAACTGGATAAAGGTCCCCGGTACTATCACAACAGAGAAGAGTTTGGTACGTCCAAAGATCCTTCACAGTTAAACCAAATGGGTCAAATTCAATGAATAATCATTATCAGTGGTAAATTTGCAAACGAAGATAAGATTTTTTATTATATTTATGTAGGTGAAGTGGGAGATGAGGAGTGGGAAGAATGCTATGTCCCGTGTTAGTGACTGGTATGTGAGAACCGTCACCAACGAGAATTGACGAAATGGGTCTTTTATTAAAAACATTGTGAAGGTTACCTATACCCGCCGAGAGATGATTCGTTGCACCCGTGTCCATGTATCATCCCGAGTTGGTCGGGTCTTGAAGGTTCATGGTTTGAAATGCCTCCGGTAATAAAGTTGCCTGATCTGAGATGTTCGTAGGTCCTGGATTTTGGAGCAATCCATGAAGTGTGAAAGGCAGCAGGTTGTTGGGCATGCTATTATTGTTGACGAGATGATCCTGCTCCAGTAGAAGCCCAAGGTGCTGAGGGGTGTTGTTGTTGAGCCCAGGAATGGGCATGCTATTATTGTTGACGAGATGATCCTGCTCCAGTAGAAGCCCAAGGTGCTGAGGGGTGTTGTTGTTGAGCCCATGAAACATTAGCTAAGGATTGAAGATATTAGGCTGGAGGAGCCTATGGTGGTAGGGAAGCCCACATTTGCCAGGGAGCAAAATTAAATGCGTGAGTTTGGCACCTGTCACCGCCTCCAATTTGTTGCTAATGTCGATGATCATCTTGCATGCGTTCATTGCTACGACGGTCTTGATACCGACGATCTCCATTCTGGTGGTTAGGGGTGACCATCGAAATAGGGTACCCGCTTTCGAAACCGGAACCGCATCGGAACTGCCAGTTCCAGAACCGGAACCGCCTTAAGCGGTTCCAGTTCCGGTTCCTAAAGTTTTGGAACCGCCTTAAGCGGTTCCGGTTCTCGTTTTTTCGGAACCGTTACCCGCCGGGTAACCGCCGGAACCGATTTATATATAAACTAACTCGTATAATCATGGATTTATGTTAAATAATAAATTTAATTTCAATGGGTTATAAACCACATTTAAATAATTAACACTTTGTATTCACGTGTGTAAAATTCAAAAAATGGATAATACTTGGCCACATTTAAATAATTAACACTTTGTATTCACGTGTGTAAAATTAAAAAAAATGGATAATACTTGGTTCTTATGTTATTATTCCTAATGTTAGATGTCAAGCATCACATCGTTACAGCAAGTTTTTAAACAATTACCTTTCTTATTTCTCATACAGTTCATATTTGATGTTGCCTAAGAGAAATATTGACGAGTACAACAATAATACTAAACTTAAATTTTAATATGTCATGTCCGTGAATAATAATGCTTATTAATAAAATTAAAAGGATGGTTAGTTTTAGGGGATTGTAATGATTGAATTTTATGAAACTTAATTAGAAACCGGGTACCCGGTATCGGAACCGGTCCCGGCGGTTCCGGTTCCGGTTCCAAAATCTAAGGAACCGATGTAGCCGGTTCTGGTTCCAGACAATTAGGGCGGGTACCCGCCTATGCACACCCCTACCGGCGGTCATTATTCTGCTGGAGATCTTGATTCTGGCGGTCTCCACGGGAGTGGGTGAAGGGAGTACGAGAAGGCTCTGCATTTCCGCTGTAGAGTATTGTTGGGGCTGAGGAATTGTCTTGATGAATTCCGTGTTGAGGGCGCTTACGGGATAGGCGAAGTTCTTCACGAACAAGCATCGAACGTGCTTGGAAGAAATATGGAAGAGGATTCTGATGACGGATGATTCCGGCTAGTTGATCGAACTTCTCCCCGAGATCATTGACCATGAACGTGACCAAGGTTTTCTCTGGTACTGGTTGATCAATATTTGCTAGGAGGTCGGCGATGGTCTTGATGCGTTGACAGTACGCGTGATTCGACATGTATCCAATTGTTATGGTACATAGTTCTTGATCGAGCTCCATAGCTCGGGCATCTTTGTTGTCGTTGAAGATGTCATCGAGACTTTTCCGGATGTCATATGCTGTCATGCCCTTCTTGGACACCATCTGAATCAAGGATTTGTGAACTATGCCATAGAGCCAAATCTTAACCATTGAGTCAAGTTTGGACTAGTCAGCAGATGGGTTAGTAGGAGCAGGGTCTGTCAAGTAGTGATGAACACCAAACGTGATGCAACATGCTTTAAAGAGGTCTTTCCATGGGTTAAAGTTTAGTTCTTCAAGATCAAGAGTGATTGGCACGTAGGAGCGAATGTTAGTGTTTGCAAATGGCTTTTCAGTGGCATCTTTGTCAATGGTATCGTTCGTCATGGAGGATACAAGACACTGTTAGGGTAGGCGGGAAGATGAAAGAAAAAGGAAGAGAATTGAGGGGAAAGTGTCACATCCCCGAACCAGACGGCAGAAACGTTCGGGGGCTTGGGTGATTTCATTCTTGTAGTATCATCACAGAGTATATAATTGAAACATAACATCATCATCACACATGTACTATTACAACTGTCATTGGTTTACATCAAATATTGTATTTCAATATTACATGCCAAAATAGTCAAAGTATGATGATACAAAATATAACAAAATATCCATGAATTCTTTCTGCCCAACCTGCTCAACGGTTTCCTGAGAATACAAGTTAATTTAAAAGGTCAACATAAAAATGTTGGTGAGTTCATAAGCATATTTGAGTAAAATGTTTCGTATCACTTTGTAAACACTAGAAAATCCGATATTTTCTGAAAAACAGTTTGAAATGTTTGAAATGTTTGTGTCCAATCTTGTATTAATGCATGTGGGTTATTATTTGTGAGAATGTAAAGAGAATGACAAAGAGAATAATAAGAGAATATAAAGAGAATAACCCCAGACAACCCGATGTTGTTTGCGAAAGAGAATGTTGGTATCTCAACCCCCAAAGTTGAGTAACAGCGCGAGTATGTTACCGTGTTATCCAAAAAAAAAGAGAATGGTTTCCCGTAAAATTTATAACGTTGATTCCTCTAAATGAGTCGTTATAACCATACTAGATAATGACAATTTTGCCTGTCATGGCGTTTTTGGACGCCGATGGAATAAGGTAAGGTTTTTGTCACCCTAGACTGGCCTAGTCTAACTGTAGCAAACAACTTTGGTGTGGGGTGTCACCCCCATATATAATACACAAACTCCTGCTCTCCCTCGAGGAGACTCTAGTTATAACTACAGGATACGATTGTACACTCAATAGGTGTCAACTGACACGTCTCACCAGATCCTTAATCGAATTTACGCGAAAAGAAACATATAAGGTATATTCCAGGCCCAATGAACATGTAAGTGGACAATTAAGGCCCACTAAGCATGTAAATTATTTCCAGGCTTAAAAGGAATGAGAATGTATATATATCCCGGGCCCAATATATATGTAAAAGGACAACTAAGGCCCATTTAACATGTATATTATTTCCAGGCCCAACAGGCATATAAGGAGTATCCCAGGCCCAATAAACATGTAAGTGGACTACCGAGGCCCACTAAGCATGTAAATTAATTCCAAGCCCAATAAAGGTAAGAATGACGTAATTTATCCGTTGTTTGTTACATTGATTTTATAAGCTTCGTTGGTTACAAAATTAACCTGAAAAGCCCATTTTTTTTATAAAAAGACATTTTTGGTCCTAAAACCGAAAATTTACAATTAGGGAACATTTTTGGTAAAACTAACATTTTAGGCCCCTTTTAAGGACAAAACTCGCATTTAATGCTAGTTTTAGTAAAAATAATATTTTTAACTCCCTTTTGTCAAAAAAAATCATTTTTGGCTTGACTTTTATGAAAATGTGCATTCTTGGCCCATTTATAAATAATTTTATCATTTTGGCCCAAGTTCTAACAAATTCATATTTTTAGTTTTTCTTAGCAAAAATTGACATTTTTGGCACAACTATGTAGAAAATGACACTTAAGCCCACAGTAGCCCCAAAAAGTTACAATTTTGTCCCAAGGCCGTGAGAAGCCCAATTGTAAATTTTTTTACATTTTTAGTCCTTGTAGGGTCACAAATGTCGTAAATATCCATATTTAGCAAAAATAATCCTTTTTGAACCCCTAAAAACCGTAAGTTACATAAAAATACCCCCTTTTGGTTATTTTGTCGTTGTTGGCCCTCTTATGCAATTTTCTTAGTTTTAAGTAACTTTGATGTATTTTAAAACCATTTCTTTGCAAGATAAGTTGAAATGAGTATTATGTTCTACAAATAGCATCATATTTTAGTAGATCTTCAAGTTCATGGAGTTTATAACACATAATCATATATATATATATATATATATATATATATATATATCATGAAAAACACACAAAATTATGCATACACATAAATCTACACAAAACAACTTGTATTCTCCCCCAAAACATAGTAAAAACCGAAATTAGGGGTATGAACTCACTTTGCTTTGGATATTTCGGTTTTTGGAAGAAGATTGGAGAGGTTTTCGGCTTTAACAAGCTTCCTTGAAGAGATTTTCGAGATCTATGAAGTTCTAATAGCATGGATCATGAAATGAAGTGTCAAGGAGTGAAGATTATCATAAAATTGTAACGACCAAAAAAAATTTCAACCAATTTTAACTTTTCAAAAACAACTCATTTGCATAATGTTATTACAAAAAGGTTTTCAATACAAATATTATTAGAGTCTTCCCAGAACCACATCATAAAACATAACCATGAGGAGCGGTACGATCACGCCTTTGCCTTGCCACGGTCTCCTGAAGAACCTGAAAAACATTAAACCACAACTGTAAGCCCGAAAGCTTAGTGAGATACCCCCAAAATACCAACCGCATATACCATACACGCATAACATGTCATATCATATCAGAACACAGAACGACCATGCACTTCGGGTCTACTGTGTGACTTGTCCGCCGTACCGGCCAACAGTCCACCTGGTCCACCCTCCGAGTCTAGTCATATACATTGAGTCTGTAGTGTGATTGGTCTGCCCGCACCGGGCCTTCAATCCACCTGGTCCACTCTCTAAGTCTACAGTATGACTGGTCCACCCGCATTGGGCCTTCAGTCGGCCTGGTCCACTCTCCGAGCCTCGGCACGTCTAGTCCGCCCTCTTGGGGCCTACAGCCTATCCGGACCACTCACTGGGCCTTCGGGACAACCGGTCCGCCCTGGGTATGTTGGCCTACAGCACAAAGCAGGACCCGCCTCAACCCAACCCCAGTCCAACAACCATGTGCACATAAACATTCAAGCATATAACAATTTACACTCAATAAACCGATCTATCAGATCACATAACATAACATCCTCCCTACCAGGATACCGACCTAACCGGTCACTAGCATAACATCATCCTGTATACCAGGATACCGACCTTAACCAGGTCTCTAACATAATACCATCCTAACTACCAGGATGCAAACATAGCAAAGCGATAACATAACAATGATACCCGGATCTCAGTCCGATAAAAGGGTCGGCCTTGGTTCCTTAGACCCTGTTGATATAGTGAGGATAACACACCTTGCAATTGCCGAAACTCTGAACTGAAGAAGCAGATTCCTGAATCACCGCCTCACCGAAAATCCCAAACTAACCGAAGAAGCAAAAATAACCATTAGACCAAGCACAATATCCTTCCAAGGATAAATTGACCAATCTATCCTTAACTCAATCCGGCCCATGACTAAGGCCCACAATCAAATTATGAAAGGCCCAACACTAGATAAGCTCTCAAGCCTACTAATGGCCCAAAGACCAAAAGTCCGAAGTAAAGCCTACTATTGGCCCAATTTACTAAATTGGGCCCACCTCACCAAATGGGCCGAGACCCATGGTCCATAATAATTAATGGGTCCACAATACTCCATCCAAAATGTCCAGTCACGGCCCCAAAATCCAGCAGCCCAATCCCTAAGGCCCAAAATGAAAACCCAACAGAAGGAGTACGTTGGGCGTACCCTCCTTGGTACGCTGGGCGTACAACGCTGATTCGTAATTGGGGATCGGGGCACTGACCCGCTACGCGGGGCATACTGCTTTGTTACGCGGGGCGTAACCTCGCTGCTCAACAAGTCCACATAACTTCTTAATGGCTTAAGCTCTTAAGCCCAAACTTCAGATCCTTAGGCCAAATATGCCTAAGATTCATAAAGTCTCAAACTTTATTACTTGGGACGTCCATAAAGCTCTTAATCCAAGGTCTTAATCCATTAAGACCTACTTATCTCACACATGGAACAACCACAACCCTTGGGACCTCATTTTTCTCACTCAAGACCTCTCCTAAGGTCTGTAAGGACAAATAATCTCGACCAACTCAAAACATGCATCAAGATGAGGACTTTTGGGACAAGAATGGTGTCAAAGCTTCACAACACTTAGATCTATACAATATAAATGTCAAGCAAGAAGCTTTATACCTCAGATAGGCTCCAAAGGATGATATCTTTCCAGATCTATAAGCTCCAGCCACTCAACTCCTTCTTTGACAACTCCCTCCTTTCCTCTTCCAAGCTTAAACTTCCAAAATGAGCTTCCCAAGGTCAAGATCTCACAAAAAGGAATGGAGAGGCGTTCTAGGGTTTCTTTGAGGTTGGGGAGACTGATAATGAGGCTAGGGTTTGAGCCATTATGTTCCTTTTATAGTGGCTTACCCTCAATGTAACACCCGAGATCAGAAAGGTCAAGAAAAGAAAGGAAAAACCCTAAGTTGAGGAAGGGTTGAATCGTCGAGTCCAGGGAGGAACTCGGCGAGTCGGAGCGGGATCCGGGTGTAAAGCAATTGACCGACTCGGCGAGTCGGCAAGTGGACTCGGTGAGTCAGGTCTGGGTTTGGAAACCCTAATTTCGGGACTTGGTAACCTATTTAAGCATCTTATTCTCTTTCCTAGGGCTCAGTTGCGGCCCTATAGTCCAGAACCAGAAACCCTAAGCCTCCATTGTTGCTCATTCAAGCTTTCTTGCCATTTTGGGTGGTTTGAAGGAAGAAGGAAGAAGGCACACATTGGGGATTCAAGAATTGGCAGTAGATCCAGAGCTTGTGAGGTCTTCCAGAGCATTTGAAGGTAATGAGTCGTGACCTTCCCTCTTTTGCATATAGATCAACCTGTATCATGGGATTTGGGGCTTTTAGGACAAGTTCATGAACCATTTCGAGTTAGAAGCCCAGATCTGAAGTTGCTACTTCAGATCTATGTGTATCCTGGCCTAGAGAATTATAAAGCATCAGTCTATGGGTTGATTGTTGAGCCCCTTTTGTCTTAAACCCTAGTTTATGGTGAATGGTGCCTAGATCTCCTTCTCTACACGTAAAGTTTGCAACTTTACGTGGGGAATAGGCTTGGGAAGGGTAGATCTGCAGTATGGAGTCCATGCATGACTCAAAAGTCCTCTGCATGTATGGAGATCTGAATAGACTCGGCGAGTCCTTCGAGTGGACTCGGCGAGTAGCTTGAAGATGAGGAGGAACTCGACGAGTGGGATGAACAGCTCGTCGAGTCGGATGAAGTTAAGCATGAACTCGGCGAGTTGGAAGAACAACTCGACGAGTTGGTTGAAGATTGCCTTGGACTCGGTGAGTCTATTAGTGGACTCAGCGAGTCAGGTCACGAAACCCCCAAACCCTTCAAGTTGAGACTCGAATCAGTGAGTCGGGTGGTGACTCAGCGAGTTGGTCAGGACAGGACTTGGAACTAGTTGGACTCGGCGAGTCATAGACTGACTCGGCGAGTCAAGTCGCGAATAGAAAGACCCTGAGCATATGAACTCGGCGAGTCATTAGGAGGACTCGGCAAAGTTTGCAACTTTACGTGGGGAATAGGCTTGGGAAGGGTAGATCTGCAGTATGGAGTCCATGCATGACTCAAAAGTCCTCTGCATGTATGGAGATCTGAATAGACTCGGCGAGTCCTTCGAGTGGACTCGGCGAGTAGCTTGAAGATGAGGAGGAACTCGACGAGTGGGATGAACAGCTCGTCGAGTCGGATGAAGTTAAGCATGAACTCGGCGAGTTGGAAGAACAACTCGACGAGTTGGTTGAAGATTGCCTTGGACTCGGTGAGTCTATTAGTGGACTCGGCGAGTCAGGTCACGAAACCCCCAAACCCTTCAAGTTGAGACTCGAATCAGTGAGTCGGGTGGTGACTCAGCGAGTTGGTCAGGACAGGACTTGGAACTAGTTGGACTCGGCGAGTCATAGACTGACTCGGCGAGTCAAGTCGCGAATAGAAAGACCCTGAGCATATGAACTCGGCGAGTCATTAGGAGGACTCGGCGAGTAGGGTTGACCTGTAAGGTTGACTTTGACCAGGATTTTGACCTTGACCAAAGTTGACCTAGTTGACCTTTGGAGGTCAGTTGGACTAAGTGTTATATGGATATTGACAGCTCGAAGAGCTAGAGGAACAACGGTTCAGGAGATTGTTGAGTAGCAGCCAGAGGTTTATCAGCAGAGCTCAGTAGTTCAGGTGAGTTTCCTTCCAGTAGAAACGGGTCTAAGGCCACAATGCCTGCCCGTTTAGCTAGTAGTAGTTTCCAGATTTGATCCGATGCAGTAGTTAGCATGTTTGATGCCTTCGTGGCTCAGACAGGATTTATGCGTTATGTGAGCCGGGCTACGGCCCGATGTAGTATATGTGTGTTCATGCTAGTGGATATGTTCATGCTATGTGCAATCAGCTTCGAACTTCGGTCCGATGTAAGGGACAAGGTCTCAGTCAGCTTCGGACTTCGGTCCGATGTAGGGGACAAGGTCCCAGCCAGCTTCAGACTTCGGTCCGATGTAGGGGACAAGGTCCCAGTCAGCTTCGGACTTCGGTCCGATGTAGGGGCAAGGCCCCAGTTAGCCCAGACTTCGATCCGATGCAGTGGGCAAGGCCCAGTATGTGCTTTATATGTTATTGTGTGGTATGTGGTAGATTGGGGGAGCTCACTAAGCTTCGTGCTTATGGTTTTCATTTTTGGTTTCAGGTACTCGGTTTTCAAAAGAGGAGCTCGGGAAGATTGCAGTGCACACACCATAGTCAGTTAGCCTGGGAACGTTTGACTCTGATAATGATGTTATGTTTTGATTTAATACTCTAGAAATTATGTTATGACTTATGATGCGATTTTTATAAATATGATTTTAGTAATGTTTTAAAAGAAATTTTTAGTCGTGATTTTTGGGTCGTTACACTCAAATTAGGGTTTTAAGACTCTGAGAGTACGCTGGGCGTACTCGACCTTGCACCCGCGTCCATTTACTCACTTACGTTGGGCGTAACCCAGCCTACGCTGGGCGTACTCAGCGTGTCCCATTCTTCATATTTGGCCTTCTTTTTCCACTTTTCCCATAAAAGGACCAAAATACCCTTCCTCTTAAATCCCGGGGACTCATAAATAAGTACTTCTAAGAACGGGGCGTTACAATTCTCCCCCACTTAAATTAGGCTTCGCCCTCGAAGCCTGCGGCAACTCGACTCCAGAACTTCTCCCGCAACGCACCACCTAGCATTAACCAGACCAGGTTCCTCAAGACACAACCATTGAAACCCGAAACTCAACTTTCTCCTTTCTTGCGGTGTCCTGACCACCGCCTCAAGCCGGCCACCGGCTTCACCCTCTGATAACCACACCTATCAGATTATACACTTATCAACCGAGTACCACTCCATGGCACTTTTCTCGATCCTGGTCACAACAATCACTTGACTCTTACGAGCTAAATATAACCCTGAACCACCGGGTTCTCGATCCGAGTCCAACTTTATCCACTCCATGCTGACAGAATGACACATTCTTCAGCCTCAGAGCAACTCCCATGAGTTCTCCTCTTGCAATCGCATGCACATGCTGAACTAGCTCTAGCACCCTCGGGTTGGGAAAACCCGTCACATTGACGACACCTCCAAACATCCCCCAGGATGAATCACCACTACATACACAATTCCTTAATCAGAATCAAACTGGGAATCCAAGACTCCATCCCTGCATCCCTTCCGAGCCTCTTGGCTCTACACCCGCGGAATTCCTTCCGCGACCTCAGCAGACATCCAATCCGGATGTGATTCCATACCACTGCCGCAATCACGTTGCTCAATAACCATAATTGGATCACTCCAATCATAACTCTACGCTGCTGCTTTCACTTCCGTGAATTTACACTCTCTCTCAAAGCTACATTCCTCTCTCTTTCCTTACCAAGGAAATCCACTTGGCCGCCTTGTTACTACGACAAGTGCCACGGTGCTCGCCCAACGCTACATCACTCCCCTATAGCATAACCGCTATCCCATGCAACACACATGCTCTGAATCTGCTCGTAAGGACTCTCGAGTCCATGCACTATCTCCATTAATCGAGATCAATACCCGGGACTAGACCTTCTAATGCTAACCCATCGCGACATACTCAATCCATTTCCTCGAACCGATCTAACGACACCTGTAGAGTCTTCAGCATGAATGGACCGCCTTACCAGGCCTTCAGCCAATCTGGACCACTCTCAGAACCTTTAGCCGATCTGGATCGCCCTCCAGGGCCTTCAGCCTGGCTGGACCGTTCTCCGAGCCTTCGGCCTGACTGGTACGCCTACCGGCCTTCAGTCTACTCGGACCGCTCAACTAGCATTCATCATTCTGAGTTATATCTCCGGGAAACCCTCCCATGTATATTGTTCTAGCCCTCTAGGGGTTCCTAACTCTATCTCCATCCTACATACTCAATCCCGGCCTGATCCCAGGCCCTCCACAAACAAATACCCTTGGTCTGCGTCCCGCCCCGCATGCCTGCCACTTACTCATACCAGCCTACGCTCTTGGCTGACAGAAACACTGTTGAATCCCAAGCAGCTAAACAATCTCACATGCTCATCGATCTTCTGGAGAATTTTCCAATTCTCCCCCACTTATAGCACTGACTATCAACCCCGGTCGCCATCACCGACTTCCCTCAACAACCCTACACAACACAAACACTTACACGTGAACTGATTCCCACTAGCACGAGCAACCTTCAAAAAATCACATATCAACACTGATCATCCCGGGCTCGAAGGAAACTCGATCTTCAGCTAACCACTCCTCAGACTGCAGATGCTACCCGACATTCAGACCGAACGCCAGATTTCCACTAATAACCCTCATGAATGATAACCAACGAAATTCCCAACACTAAACCCATAACCATACCATAACCCTCAAAGAACAACGAATACCATACCGAAAACCACACAACGAGACAAGCAGATAAACAATACTCCACAATAATCACAAGATAACAAGACATCAAGAAGGAAACATACATGCAGGTGCATTCGGCACTGCTCTGACCTCCTTCGCTGTAAGCTGAAAAGCACGACCCTGAGCCCTTGGGGGTTCCGCTCCACCCTGACCTCCACCCGTGATCCTCAAAGTGGCCGGTGTTGGAGCCTGCACCGGTCCTGTAGCAAGTTGTGGACAGTTGACTCTCAAGTGTCCAACCTAATGGCAATGATAACAGATCCTCAAATCCCGAACCGGGGCTGACTGCCGACAATCCCTTACATAGTGCCCCTCATTTCCGCACTTGCGGCATGCACCTCCGGACCTACAAACTCCGGTGTGACCCTTCCCACACTTCCAACAAGTGTGGCTGCTCTGACCTCGCAATCTAGAATCAACGGTCTTGGACCGTTTCGGCGCCGGCTGCGACTGCACCGGAGCCTGCCTCTGCTCTCGCAACTGCAACTCAATCTCTAACTCACGCCGCCTGGCAGCCTCCTGCAACTCCAACAAGGTCTCGCACCTCTACGTAGAAACAAACTGTCTGATATCCTTCTTGAGCATACTCAGATATCGGGACATCTGAGCCTGCTCCGAAGCGAACTCAGGGCAAAACATCGCCCTCTCAGTGAACATCCTGGTGATCTCCGTCACCGACTCCGAATCCTGCTTCAGCTCAAGGAACTCCTGAGCCAATCTCTCCCTCTCAACCCGCGGAACATAACGAGTGTTGAACATCTCTCTGAACTGATCCCATGAAACTGCAGCCCTCTGCGCATCCGAATATGACCTTGTGGTCAATCTCCACCAATCCTTCACCCCGAGCCTCAACAGGTTCAGAGCACACCTCACCCTCTGATCAGTGGGGCACAAACACGTGAAGAAACATCCCTCCACATCCGACAACCATCTCATAGCAACAATCGGGTCCTAAACTCCATCAAAGGTAGGATGCTTCGTATTATCGAAGTCCCGATACTGAAAACCTCGACCGACTCCTCCCCCTGCAGCTGCTACAGCCACCGTATCCGCCGCAGTAGCCGTCTCTGTGAGAGCCGCATAGCGCTCATCAAAATACTCAACCATGGCGGTCTTGATCGACCCAAACAGTTCCGGCAGCTCAGCCCGGAACAACGCAGCAACCTCATCATGCAGGATCTCATGAATCCTAGCATCCAACTCGCCTGTGCTCATCTGACCAATAACCTCGGGCGGTACCGACCCGCCCTGACCTCCCTCTCCTGCTCCCGATCCTGACCCGAATCCGCTCCCAGCGTGTCTCGTGACCACCATACTGAAAAACACCACAAGATCTCAGACACTTCCCACTATCCCGGGAACCAACTCCCAACCCAATCCTAGAGGTCATGGTTTCCCTGATATGCGTATAGGTCCTGTGCTTTCAGTAGTACGGGCCCATACTACCTTCCACACCTACCCATATTTGTATGAAGTACTACCACAACACCCTAGTGAAAAACATACATAACAAGCGCTCAATCCTCACTCCTAGAGGAACAACGAAAATCTCCCACAGAGGAACCCTAGGCTAGCAGGCATCATAAATCAGGCAACATTATCATGAAACCCTGAAGATCTCTAGCCTAATACTAGCATGCTGTTCTATCAAAGCTCAAAAACAAATATCATGTATGGTATTTTGGGGTTACTTACTGGCTCCAACTGATCGTACCTCCGCGTCCTCCTTTTACTCATTTTGAAAACCATTTTAAATTCTCTTTTAAAAACTCTCCCTGATTTTACTTTTCAAACCAAGGCTCTGACACCAACTTGTAACGACCAAAAAAAATTTCAACCAATTTTTACTTTTCAAAAACAACTCACTTTCATAATGTTATTACAAAAAGGTTTTCAATACAAATATTATCAGAGTCTTCCCAAAACCACATCATAAAACATAACCATGAGAAGCGGTACGATCACGCCTTTTCCTTGCCACGGTCTCCTGAAGAACCTGAAAAACATTAAACCACAACTGTAAGCCCAAAAGCTTAGTGAGATACCCCCAAAATACCAACCGCATATACCATACACGCATAACATGCCATATCATATCAGAACACAGAACAACCATGCACTTCGGGTCTACTTTGTGACTGGTCCACCGCACCGGCCAACAGTCCACCTGGTCTACCCTCCGAGTCTAGCCATATACATTGAGTTTGCAGTGTGATTGGTCCGCCCACACCGAGCCTTCAATCCACCTGGTCCACTCTCTGAGTCTACAGTATGACTGGTCCGCCCGCACTGGGCCTTCAGTCGGCCTGGTCCATTCTCCGAGCCTCGACACGTCTGGTCCGCCCTCTTGGGGCCTATAGCCTATCCGGACCGCTCACTGGGCCTTCGGGACAACCGGTCCGCCCTGGGTATGTTGGCCTACAGCACAAAGCAGGACCCGCCTCAACCCAACCCCAGTCCAACAACCATGTGCACATAAACATTCAAGCATATAACAATTTACACTCAATAAACCGATCTATCAGATCACATAACATAACATCCTCCCTACCAGGATACCGACCTAACCGGTCACTAGCATAGCATCATCCTGTATACCAGGATACCGACCTTAACCAGGTCTCTAACATAATACCATCCTAACTACCAGGATACAAACATAACAAAGCAATAACATAACAATGATACCCGGATCTCAGTCCGATAAAAGGGCCGGCCTTGGTGCCTTAGACCCTGTTGATATAGTGAGGATAACTCACCTTGCAACTACCGAAACTCTGAACTGAAGAAGCAGATTCCCGAATCACCGCCTCACCGAAAATCCTGAACTAACCGAAGAAGCAAATATAACCATTAGACCAAGCACAATATCCTTCCAAGGGTAAATTGACCAATCTACCCTTAACTCAATCAGGCCCATGACTAAGGCCCACAATCAAATTATGAAAGGCCCAACACTAGATAAGCTCTCAAGCCCACTAATGGCCCAAAGACCAAAAGTCTGAAGTAAAGCCCACTATTGGCCCAATTTACTAAATTGGGCCCACCTCACCAAATGGGCCGAGACCCATGGTCCATAATAATTAATGGGTCCACAATACTCCATCCAAAATGTCCAGTCACGGCCCCAAAATCCAGCAGCCCAATCCCTAAGGCCCAAAATGAAAACCCAACAGAGGGAGTACGTTGGGCGTACCCTCCTTGGTACGTTGGGCGTACAACGCTGATTCGTAATTGGGGATCGGGGCACTGACCCGCTACGCGGGGCGTACTCCTTTGTTACGCGGGGCGTAACCTTGCTTCTCAACAAGTCCACATAACTTCTTAATGGTTTAAGCTCTTAAGCCCAAACTTCAGATCCTTAGGCCAAATATGCCTAAGATTCATAAAGTCTCAAACTTTATTACTTGGGACGTCCATAAAGCTCTTAATCCAAGGTCTTAATCCATTAAGACATAATTATCTCACACATGGAACAACCACAACCCTTGGGACCTCATTTTTCTCACTCAAGACCTCTCCTAAGGTCTGTAAGGACAAATAATCTCGACCAACTCAAAACATGCATCAAGATGAGGACTTTTGGGACAAGAATGGTGTCAAAGCTTCACAACACTTAGATCTATACAATATAAATGTCAAGCAAGAAGCTTTATACCTCAGATAGGCTCCAAAGGATGATATCTTTCCAGATCTATAAGCTCCAGCCACTCAACTCCTTCTTTGACAATTCCCTCCTTTCCTCTTCCAAGCTTAAGCTACCAAAATGAGATTCCCAAGGTCAAGATCTCACAAAAAGGAATGGAGAGTTGTTCTAGGGTTTCTCTGAGGTTGGGGAGACTGATAATGAGGCTAGGGTTTGAGCCATTATGTTCCTTTTATAGTGGCTTACCCTCAAATTAGGGTTTTAAGACTCTGAGAGTACGCCGGGCGTACCTCTAATACGTTGGGCGTACTCGACCTTGCACCCGCGTCCATTTACTCACTTACGCTGGGCGTAACCCAGCCTACGCTGGGCGTAACCCAGCCTACGCTGGGCGTACTCAGCGTGTCCCATTCTTCATATTTGGCCTTCTTTTTCCACTTTTCCCATAAAAGGACCAAAATACCCTTCCTCTTAAATCCCGGGGACTCATAAATAAGTACTTCTAAGAACGGGGCTTTACAAAAATGAACTTAAACACTTTGATGAAAGAATAACTTACCAAAATGATGATATTTGATGAAGAGTTCTTGAAGCACACACACACGCTCTCATGAAATTTTAGAGAGATAGAGGGTGGGAGAATGTTGAAGGTTGAGAGAAAATGAGTTGGATTTGAAATGATGAATGAGGATGGAGAGGGAGAGAGTGGCTGAGAGGTAGAGAGAGGTGGGAAGATGGAGAGTTGACTTATGAAGAGAGTGATAAGAAGTTTGCTTTGATACATGTAAATTTTGCATGGATATCCACTAGACAAATATGAGGTGTCAAGCTCTATTTCACCCTAATTTTGTTTTTTTTATTGTGGGCCGAGAATGAGAGGGAAAGAGAAGAGAAGAGGAGTTTGGGCCTTTTTCTTGATTATGTTCGAAATTGTGAGGCCCATATTGATGGTTCCCGGCCCATTAGGCCCTTTTTGAGGGTTTACGGCCCAAAGGTGGTAAAGGGATGGGGTTTACGACCCAATTAAAATAAAAAGATGGGTTTACGGCCCATCATGGTCCACTAGAGTGGTTTACGACCCATCATGGCCCATGATAACAAAGTGAGTAATTTTAAGCCCAACATGGCCCAAATGCTATGGTTTGAAGAATATGGGTCCAATTAGAGTCCAAATGGGGTCCATTGGCCCAAAATCATCAAATGAAAGGTTTATGGGTCCATTAGGCCCAATAAGAGAATCTTGGTCCATCCTGAGGTGAACCTGGTTATTAGGGTTTCAAACCAACAATTGAGTATCTAAGTCGTATTAAATTAGGTTTTGGACTTTACTCAGGAGTTTGGATTCAAATAGATGTTTTTGATTGAGTATAGAACATGATATTCACTTAGATTACAAGTTTTACAAGAGTTGATGTTTACATGAAAACATAATTTCCTAGCTAAAATGCTAGTTGTGACAGAAAGTAAATCACTGCTCTGATACCATAAAAGCAATTGTTTTCCCTTTGCTAACTTCATTGAGAATAACAAATATATATATATATATATATATATATATATATATATATATATATATATATATATATATATATATATATATACATGAGAAATGGGTCGAGAATACAAAAGGGTCGTATAGATCTATTAGGCTAAACTCAATACACAATGGTACAAATGATACAAAATATATATGACTAATAGGTTTCTATCCCTAAATGTTAGTGTTGAGTTAAAGTAGTTCCCAAAACAACATTGCATTTGTTTATTTTATGCCCAATCAAAACTAAATTATGAGAATGTATAGTTCGTTAGTGCCTACACTCTCGATACTTAACTCATCCTTGGATGACATCTGTTATGCAGATGTTCCAAACATGACGGATGCCCCAAGGAAGAAGTGCTAAAGCCATAATACTCTCCTTTGTTTTAGGTATTGTGGTGGTTCAGGTGTACTATGCAGATGTTCCAAACATGACGGATGCCCCAAGGAAGAAGTGCTAAAGCCATAATACTCTCCTTTGTTTTAGGTATTGTGGTGGTTCAGGTGTACTATGCAGATGTTCCAAACATGACGGATGCCCCAAGGAAGAAGTGCTAAAGCCATAATACTCTCCTTTGTTTTAGGTATTGTGGTGGTTCAGGTGTACATCCACAAGCCTAGATCACATTCAACATTCAACTCTAGTCTATGAGGTTGGATAAACAACCCGAAGAAGAAAAGATTATCTATTAGCCAGATAGATTGGTGATGTAATTCAATTTCACCTTTCATATCTTGTAATTTATAATTTGATTTTGTTGTTTTCTACCTCCCCTAGCTCCCGACTAAAATTGTTTCTTAAAACATCAATTGTTATGTACGGATTAACTCCCTAATTTTATTAGCAACCGACTATCAAACTATCAGCTGTGAGTTGTCAACCTGAATAATGGTATATGTGTAAATATATTACATCCGTTGAAATTCTAATTTACTTCTTTTTCACCTTCCGTAAATTTGGCAGACCTTTCTTGATAGGGTGGACCCAAAGGCAGAGGCCAGAGCACACATAATAATGGAGCTTATCGTTCATTCATAGCAAAACACACACACACACACTCCCCCTTTTCTCCACCAAACTACTAACACTCAATTACAGTACTCTTTTACACCCCCCCTACAAAAAGCTCACCTTTGGCGGTGAACATTACAAAAGGCAGCGTCTGTTCTTAGCTTCTTATTATTCTGTATCTTCAACTCCATTATCAAAGGTAAAATGCCTAATTTCACATGCTTCTTGAATCTTACAAGAATCTGTAATCAGATTCCCAATTATTTTCACTAATTAATGGGTTATCAGACTCTCAGTTTCATTTAAAATTCTCGAAAAACACAATAATGTGCTAATCGTACGACTGTTCTGGTTTAGGTATCTTCGTGATCTGTTCCCACTTCCCAACTTTATATCTCTCAGATGCATCTCTGTTGTCTTTTAGGTTTTATCACTGTTTGTCTCATTGTGTTAAAGAACTGGATCTTTTAAGTACAATGGGTTTAAATTCCAAACCCAAAAGTTATTCTGAAGACAAACTCACAAATCAGTCCAATTTTAATAAGGAATCGATGTTACTACTTACAAAGAACTGATTACACGCTTAATCTTTCTGGGTTTCTGTTTAATTTTTGAATCATAATGAGGGTTCTTTAATCGAGGTCCTACATGTCTTCCTTCGTGATAAAGACCTACTGAAAGCATGCGAATATTCATTAACCATATCTTCATATTTCCTTCATTAACATCAGATTTCGAAAGATAAATATGAACTTTGGTGAGAGAAATTAATCAGATTTCACTCCATGATTAAGTAACGCAATGAATTTCTTCCACGGGGAATATACAACTTTATGATAATTTATGAGAAACTTTTCTGATTTGGAATTTTGAGTCTTTATTGTCGTAATCTGCTACAGATATATACAACTCTGATTCATCAATCACAATCGCTTACAAATAAGTCCACTAAAAAGCATATGCACATAGTTTAACTATTTTCTGGTAATTACTTGTATCATATAATATCATATCATATCACTTTTCTCTTCTCACTCATCAATTTTGTTTTTTTGCGTATAAATTGGAACCTTTTTTTAAATCGTCTTTGTGTTTTCTTTAACAGATAACCAGATCCATGAGCAGAAGCATGGACCTTCATAATCACTATTTGAATTCCAGATTTCCAGATGAAATCCCTGAAAATTTGATAGAATTTTTTCAAGACGACGATGGTCTTAGTTATGAAGAAGCTCTTTTGCAACAGGTAATTCAAATTCAAAATCAAAATCGAAATCAAAATCAAGATCATAAACTATAAACTTACTTCTTAGATTGAATAACATTGACAATGACACAGGAAAGCATGTATCAATCATTTCAAGAACGTGACAAAAACAAGAAAATGGCTGCCATTGATGACGACATCATCTATCTGTGTCATTTATTACAAGAAGAAGAAGAAGAAGGAGATGAAGAAGAAGAAGAAGGTGAATGTTCAAGGCATGAAGGTGTCATGACACAGGAAGCCATTGATGAAGCTTTAGCTCGATCTTTGCAGGAATTAGGAGAGGGATTTGATGACATCATCATATCTGAACACAGTGGCACTGCAAGTGGTTTGTTTCAACTCACGACATTTAATCCAAAATAAATGTATCTGTAAATCAGTAAATGTAAATGTGTTAACATAGTTTTCATATTTTATACAGGAAGCACACAAAGTCCTATAGCAACTCCTTCAAGGGTATATTAATAATATTAATTCTTTTGTTTGAGGTTAAAATTGTAATTTATCCACTCTGATATTGTTCAATCATCAGGCACATGCTGAAAGGTTGAATTCAGTGCAAGATTCCATTGATCCTGATAGCATGCAATATGAGGTATAAATATATTATCTTGCTATTCCATGATGGAATGGAAATTAACATAATGGAATGGTTGATTCCATTCCGTTCTTTGTAGGAATTACTACACTTGGCTGAAGCCATTGGTGTTGAAAACAGAGGAATATCTGCAACTCGCATTTCTCAATTGCCAACTTCCAAGTATGGATACAAGTTGTTCTCAAAGAATAAGAAAAAAGAAGAAAAGTAAGAACAATTTCTAATAATCTTTCTTTTTTAATTTAATCGTTTTAACATGATTGTTTTTTTTAGCTGTGTGATATGTCAATCTGAATTCAACTTTGGTGAACGATTGATCAAATTGCCTTGTTTGCATCAATATCATACCAAATGCATCAGTGAGTGGTTGAAGATGAAGAAGGTAAAAAAAAATAAAAAATCTTGGCTCTCATTTGTGTCAATTTACAAAAATACCCTTTATGTCTTTTTTGGTTTCTGATGGATTGTTTTGAATTTTGGTGGCAGAACTGTCCTATTTGTCAAAAGGAGGTGGTTTAAGCGTTTAAGAAGTGAAGAAAGGAGGAAGCTTTTGCATGGAAAAGATACAAGACTGGTTTATATAAATAATATAGATATAGATATATTTATATATAGACATGTGTGTGTGTGGGTTGTTTACATATGAGGTGTTATTTTGATTTTTGATGGCAGTTTTTCATGTGAATACATTAGCATGAGTTACTTTGAACTTTGGTTTATTTATGTTTAAGAAGCCTTTTTAAGGGTTAATGTTTAAAATGGCTTCTAATAATTGTTGGTTTGCTCTTTTAGTTACTCATATTTTAATTGTATTGAATAGGAGCAAACTATTAGACTATCCGGAGTAGGAAGAAATCAACACGTGAACACTGCCCCTAGGGTTAAATTTGAACGTTGGTTTCAACCGTTTGAAAGCATTTAATGAAAAAAATTATGTTTTTTTTTTTTTTTTTTTTTTTTTTTTTTTAATTTAATTTCTCTCTATATATACCTTCATTTTACATATATTTTTCAAAACAAATAGCACAACTCTTTCAAAACAGACACAGGCTTCAACAAAAAAAATGGATAATTTTTTCGGTTTAATTTCTTCTTAATCCAATGATGAATCTGATGACGAGTTGGTATTATACATACTATTGTTTGTGACACAAGACGTGGTTCGTGAAAGAGGCGAAAATTCACACGGCGAGAAGAAGCGTAGAAAATGGATCAACCAAGATCGAGAGGCGGCAAATGAACTTTTGATACGTGATTATTTTGTCCTTGATAGTTTATATGATCTATCAAAATTTGAAAAAACGTTTTCGTATTAGTAGAAATTTATTCTTGCGTATAGCTAAAGGTTTGGAATGTAATTATGAGTTTTTTCAATTAAGATGGGATGCTAGAGGTAAATGTGGTTTAACTACAATACAAAAATGTCCTGCCGATCTTAGATAATTGGGATGTGGCATAGCCACAGACGCATCAGATTAGTATTTGAAAATGTTTGAGAGGACTGGTTCGAGACTGTACATATCTTTTTTGTGAGTATGTTATAGAGCTTTATCGTGACATATACTTGCGACATCCAAATAAAAGTGATGTCGAACAGTTGTATGCAATGCATCAAGCTAAACACGGTTTTCCAGGGATGCTTGGTAGCATTGATTGTACACATCGGGAGTGGGCAAATTGTCCCAATGCGTAGCGTATTCAATTCACGCGAGGTGATCATGGGGTCCCCACTGTTATATTAGAGGCGGTTGTTTCACATGACCTGTGGTTTTGGCATGCATTCTTTGGTATGGCAGGGTCAAACAATGACCTGAATGTGCTCCAAGCGTCTCTGTTATTTAACAATATTTTGCAGGGTAAAACATCAAATATGTCATTTTTTGTGAATGGAAATGAATAAAAGTATGGGTATTACCTAGGTGATGAGATATATCCAGAGTATGCTACAATTGTCAAGTCATATTCATTTTCGACCGATGAAAAATGAAAATTGTTTAAGTTAGCACATGAATCTACAAGGAAGGATGTGGAACGAGTGTTTGGAGTCCTAAAACAAAAGTGACACATAATCAAACATCCGACACGAACATGGGATAGGGCAAAACTGACGATGGTGTTGACTGCTTGTGTTATTTTACATAACTTGATAATAAAAGAAGAGGGTATGTCTATTTGTTCATATACTGGGAACGACATACTTAATTCACCTGCAGTAATACAGGTTGGCAGCCCGATATACTTCTCTAGGGTTTTAGAAATACAAAACCGTGAAACACATCACAATCTACGTCACGATTTGACCGAGCACATATGAGAAAGACAATTCCAAGGGCAAAATGACAATGAAGACAAAGAGGATGAGGGCGGTGACAACGAGGCAGATAAGGACGGTGACAACGAGACGGATGAGATCGGTGACGACAACGACGATGAGTAGTATTTCTCTATGTGTTTTATGTTTTAAATTTTTATGTTTTTTAAGTAATGTAATGTTTTATTTTGTATGTTTTATGTTTATTTTAGTAATTTAGGTTTTTAATTTCTATGTTTTTAATTAATGAAATGTGGTTTTATTTTTTTATGTTTTCAAAAAAATTATTTATGTAATAAATTATGTTTTTTTTATTTAATATAATGTTAAAAAAAATAAAAAAAGAATATTGTGGAGTGATAACCATTTCCAATGTCTAGTAGGTTGATACTGAAGCTGACGTGACGCAGAGGTGACAACGTTTTTCCAGTGTTCATAACCTTATTGGTATTTCTATTAAGTCATGAGAATATATTTCAACCGGTTGAACACTTGAAATAAAATCCAATCATTTTGTCTCCATATCATATGACATAGGATGCCAAGTATATCAATGTAAGTATATTGTTGAAATCTATTATATGATGGATTAACAGAAATACTAAAAATAATTTAAGGATAATGACTTAAAAGGGTAATATATTTTTTGATTTGTACACATTTAATCACTGGTTTTTTTCGTCCACATTTACCCCTTCAACTTGTTAAACTGTACACATTTAGTCCTTATAACCGGTTACTTTAGGTTAGCCGGGAAAATGACTTAATAGGGTAATATATTTCTTATTTTGTACACATTTAGTCCTTAATATTTTTATACACATTTAGTCTTTAATATTTTTGTACACATTTAGTCCTTAATATTTTTTTGTTTCAAAATAAGTCATTTTTGTTTTTTTACTCGTTTAGTACTTATGAAGGATTTCTTTAGGTTGTTTATCACGACATCTTACGTGGGACAATCACTGATAAAGTGTGTGCGGCTTTTGATGTTTATGTGTAACGTCTCATTTTCACAACCAAAAATTTTCATTTTTAAATAAGGCAAAACTCTCTAATTATAAATCCATTATTAAGGAAAAACGTTTATTCCAAAATTAATCGAAAATCAGAGTAATATAAGAAACACGAAATCCTCAATACTATTGATGAGTGTGTAAAGTCATGTCTTCGTCTTCCCACGATCAACAATAGAACTTGAAAACATAAACAACTGGGTAAGCTCAAAGTTTAGTGAGTTTCCCCCAAAATATCCGATACAACAAACTTATTATCATGCATAACGGACCCACACTCATCAGATCGAAATACCTTGGCCCAATCAGTCATCTGACTGGAATGCCAACACACAACAGGTCCAATCAGTCATCGGACTGGAATATCCAGGGTTTGTCGGCATGCCGCCTTAACCCAACCACTATTCTCGAGCCTCCGTACCTACAGCTTACAACCGATCCACACCAGGTATCTTGGCCTACAACATATAGCAAGACCATCTCAACCTTTCTCGCCACCATATGACTATCTCACTTAAGATGTTGTGAGAAAAACCTAAAGAAAGCATTTATAAGTGTTGAATGAGTATAAAAACAAAAATGACTTATTTTGCAACAAAAAAAAATATATTAAGGACTAAATATATACAAAAATATTAAGGACTAAATGTGTACAAAGTGGAAAATATATTACTCTGTTAAGTCATTTTTACCGGCTAACCTGGAGTAGCCAGTCATAAGGACTAAATGTGTACAATTTAATAAGTTAAAGGGATAAATGTGGACGAAAAAAAAAGTCAGTGACTAAATATGTACAAATCAGAAAATATATTACTCTTTTAAATCATTATCCCAATAATTTATTATTCTATTAAATATATTTGAAAAGATAATGAATAGACAAAATTTATAATTATTGACTTATTATTAATTTATTATGTGTTAGTATCGGATAATTTAAATCAAACATCTTTTTTAAAACTCCATTATGATATCGCTAACTAAAACCTAAATTTAAGGTTTACATTAATAAGGAACCAATTTTGTAATTGTAAGTTTGGAAAGAATTTAAGTATCATTTCCATTCAATTCCTACATTTAATTTCCTAATATAACAGGTTGACTTCTTGTTTAATCAAGGTGACGTAAGCAAATTGATCTAAGGGTGTAAAATCTATAAAGAAAACACAATCAACGACCCAGATTGTTTTAGATGATGTCATAAGATTTCTCTTTTAATAATATTTAGAGATAAGGATATACCCTCCCCGTTTTCAACCCTATATCGAACCTCATGTTAAGCCATACTTGAAGTTACAATTCTCAAACACAATACCATTTTTAATTATTTTAATGTTTATTAATATTAAAACTTACTATTTATTTACATCATAGTTGGTATTAAAGTCTTCTAATTATGCGTTATTTGTTTTTAGTTTATTTAACTATATAATAATATCCTAATTGTAATTGTAATGCATGTTATATATAATATCACATTATAAATTAATTTGGAGTTAATGTATCATATATATTAAATTTATTTTTTATGTTTTAGACTTATTTAAAATTTTCATGTTTTTTAATTAATTAAAAACACAATATTATATTTCAAATAAAAGATATATATATATATATATATATATATATATATATATATATATATATATATATATATATATATATATTCTTAATAAAAGAGTACTTTGGATGCCAAGTGTCCCTCTTTTGCACCTCCAGTTTGACATGTGTCTTCACCAGGGAACTCTTATGCATCAAATTCCCGCCCATTCTTTACACCAAAAATTCAAGAAACTGCCCCTAAACATCAGCAAAAAATCGAGAAACAGCCCCTAAAAATCAGCTCAAATATTTTCAAATACCTGCAAATAAAAACTCATATCAATCCTATTTTTATGGTCAAAATCTCGATAAATCAGCTCCTTTAAATTCACATTATCAACTCCTGTAATTCAGGAATCAAATGAATGCAAATCGTTGACTACAATTTCCTTTTTTTTTCCCTGCCAATTATTTGTAGATCATAATCATAAATCTGTACCGAATTCCAAATTTAAATCAATTACCCACTAATCAAATCCATAAAAATCAGGAATAAAATATGTGCTTCATTAGTCTCTACATATTTATATATACCTATTGAATTGCACATAACCTTCTACTGGTTTGTCCTCCAATTTTCAGTTTCTTATCTGCTCTGCTCTACCGATTTGCAAAAGGTTAGTAATACAATCTTTTAAATTTTTTTTATTTTAACATCAAACTCTACATCTATTTCAGTAGTTTCGATCTTTCTTTGTTCTCTTTTTTTCGGTAGTTTCAATCATTCACAACTCGTAATATGTTCAATTCTATGTTTACATCAATTAATTGATTTTCATTCTTGCTATGTTTGCAGGAAATGCAGTAACTATTTAAAAAGTTGTTATTATTTTTTTTCTTGACAATTATTTTCAGATCATACTCCTCTACCTCTTTTTAAATTTAAATAAAAGCAAATTTATTTATGTAAAATACAATATGTAATCTTTAATTCGTTTTTTTATTTCAGCCAATTATTTTCAAATCAAACTGCACAAATAGTTTCATTTTTTAGGGAATTTTTATTCTCTTTTTTTTCTGTCTTTGTGTTCAAACTGGAATTTGTTGTTTTTCATTTCATTTTATATATGTTATTTGTTATTTTAACTTGTAACTTCACATTTCCATCTTTTCATACATTCTTTGTTTTCTTTTTTGCATGTCTTTCTATTCAAACTGTAATTCGTTTCTTTTAATATCAAATTGCACAAATAGTTCCGTTTTTTCATACATTTTTTGTTATGTTCTTCCTGTCTTTGTCTTCAAATTGGAAATTGTTGTTGTTTAATTCAATTTATATATGTTATTTGTTATTTTACCTTCTAACTAAACATTTTATACATACTTTATTATTTGCAGATCAATGGCACATCCAGATGTTACTTTCATTGCAGATTTAGATGTACTCAAAGATGATTCAACTATCAAAGTCAGAGTGATAAACCTATGGAACCTTTTTTCATTCTATAACAATGATGAACTCTTCTCTATTGAGTTAATTTTGATAGATGAACAGGTATCTATCAAGTTAACATTATATATTATTTACACATTAAAATATAATATGATTTAATTATAAATTTTATATATTATATTTCTTTTAAGGTACCACGATACAAGCAAATGTATTAAAAAAATACATCTACCGATTCAAAAACATTTTAAAAGATGGCTTGGCATTTTACATAAAATGTCCAAGCTTTGCATCACAAAAGAAGGGTGCTTTCAGGTTAACTCAACAGGAACATAAACTTAGTTTTCTTAATGACACTGTTGTTACCGAGTGTCATGACTTTTCTGGAACTACATTTGGTTTTGAGTTTGTTGATTACCAGTCTATTATCTCATTGGCGCATCCTGAAAACACTGCTATCGGTTAGTTGCATTTTAATATAGATTAATTATGGGCAATTTTTTTGTTTGAATATAATATTTTATCTTTATGTTAATAACAATATTTCATTGATATTTGTTGTTGTTAATAGATGTTATTGGATTAATCATTGCATTTGGTGAGATGGTGCGAGACAATGCTTATATGAAAAAACACAGGCTTAACCTCCAAATCCAAGATGCAAAGTTTGTTAAAATTTATTTTTATTTTTGTATATTAGATTATATAATAATCATTTCATTTAATTTAAAACTTTTAGTTTTTAGTGGTTTGTAACTGAGTGTCAATTTGTGGGGTGATTTTGCTTACAAAATGCATGGCTTTCTTGATAACAACCCACACAATCTTCGTATCATTGTTATCATTCAATTTGCAAAGCTTAGTATTTGGAGAGGTATATTGTATTATTTTCTTATTAAATATTATTCTATAATCATTACACTAACAATGAATAACATCTTTTTTATAGATCGCCCCACAGTTAACACCTACTTTACCGTGTCAAAGTTGTTCATTAACATTGACATTGATGAAATCAATGATTTTAAGAAAAGGTAATTTATGTTATCATTGTAATTTCTATAATTAACTTTCTTGTGAGTAACATTACTTATTTTATGTTATTACATTCTAATTTCTACATCCAAATCTTATGTGACTAATTTTTGCTAATTTGATTTTATCTAACAGTTTGGATGGAGATGATCGCTCGGATTCATCCATGAATACCATCACACTTATGAAGTCTAATAAGGTTTCTGAACATGATGATTTCATGGTTAAGTTTCGGTTGAAGACTATTGCTGATGTTCCTGAACCTGTGGAAGTGCGGCTTATATATACTTTATTATCAATATAACTCTACTTTTTTTTTGTTATGCATATTTATTTATTAAAATAAAATTAATATGCAGAAAAATACATTCATTATCATGGGCATTATAAAGGGAATTTTACAAAATGAACCATGGCATTATTTGGCATGTACAAATTGCAACTACAGAGCATTTCGGCCTCCTGGTGCAGACGATCAACATGATGGAAATGGTTTAATTGGAGCAACTAATGGTTATGAATGTCATAATAAGGACTGCAAAAAAACTGAAACTTCAGTTATTCCGAGGTTGTTAATTTCCTCCTGAATCAGTTAAACCTATGTTATATTTCATATATATAAATATTATTTTGGATTTTTTTTATAGATTTATGATTCCGATACGTGTGCAAGACAATACTGGTACTGTTACCTTAACTATGTTTGAAAGAGATGGAAAGTATCTTTTGAAGAAATCAGCCAATGAACTGTTTAAAAAAGCAGTGCAGGTGGTGCACCATAAATAAAATTAATTAATACATTGACTTTATATATTTACTTTAACCAAACTTTTTTTACTTTTATTATTGTAGCTTGGTTTTGGTACTGCTTTTTATCTCGGAGAGATAAATGCACTGAAAGGTTTGAAATTGGCTTTTAAAATATCAATCAAAAATTTCAACATTTCAAAAAAGAACAACCAATACAGTATATGTAGAGTCAGTGATGATGAAAAGTTGATTGAAGAACTGGAAAATAAGTTTACTGCTTCCCAGGTCATTATATTTATTATTATTATTAAGATTTTAAGATTATTATATTTTTTGTGTTTTTATGTATATATAAACCTTATTGTATTTACTAAATAATAGTCTAAATATTTGATATAAATGTTTATACGTTTATTTAATATGCTGACCTATGTTCATATTTTTTTTTATTATGCAGGTTGGTAATTCACAGTCATTTGATATTGGTGAATCTGATTTTGAAACACAAAATAATAGGACTTTGAAGGTAGATGTACACATTATATTTGTATCTAATTATTATATAAATATCAGTTCACTTTATAAATTAATTAATTAATTACAATTGTTTTCTGTTTAGGATCAAATTTCTGGAACAGACGACAACATAACACCTTCGACAGTTGATAAAAACTCAGCAACAAGTCCCATGAAGAGTTTCAATACACAAACAGTTTTGAAGAGAAATTTGGAAGAAGTATTTGATTTGGAGTTGAATGAAAAGTTATCATCATCAAAAACTTCAAAAACAAGATTGTGAAGGTAAAGTTGGAAAAAAGTGGCTGAGTTATTATTTTAATTTGAAGTTTCATAAGGTAGTGGACCATGGCTTTAAACAATATTTATGCATTTTATTTTTCATTCGGTACTTTGATATTATTGTTTGGAAGTTTTAAACATTTGTTGGGGATGATTGTTTTTTAATGGTATGTTTATCGTGCATTTTTAATATTTTATGAATTTATAATTTAGAAGTTATTTTGTTGTTTAATAAATATTTTTAAACCTGTTTTTCATGTTATCAATGCATTAAGGTAAAGAATATCACAATTGAGTTTAAACTGCAATATACTTTCATATTACTAAATTTCTAAATCAGTTATGCAAAAGAGTATTTGATGGAATCTATTATCTTTTTTACTATTAGTAAATATTCATACCATTATTAAAAGTATTAAGTACCTTTCACTAATAGTCAGACCATCAAGTTGCTAGATTGCTAGATTGTGAAGATTCAAACTTTGTTTACTTTTTGAAGTACAACCTATATAAATCATCACCAAATATATTTAATATTCAATATGTTTAATATTTTTTTTATCAACTATCATAGTAAATAATATATTACGTTTTTTACCTTTCAACTAACCATAACAATCACATGTACATAACCAAATATTGCTTGTGTTTGTACATTTGAACCCTTCATCCATTTTTAAACCATTCTCGGCACCCTTTACTACATTTCCTGCGAAATAATCAATAAAACAAATAAGATTATTTAATTTAATAATGTTGGAATTGGATATTTGGATCACCTGATGCCACAAGAAGGAATAAATAAATAATTTTTTTCTTATATTTGACTATAATTTATTAAGCATTTAAGTATAGGTGAAGGTAAAGTTTGTGTATCTTAAAGTTTTAAAGTTTATAAAGAGACACATACTCTCTCTGTTGAGAAGTAGCACTGTTTTGAGCATGATAGAAAAAATCACTATCCTGAAATAAAGAAAGCAACATTCTTTAGTTTTAAAGGCTGAAATATATCCAAAAACCATGCCAAGAAATTAGAACAATAATGACACTTATAGTAGAGATGCACTAAAGGGTAAAATCGTCAAATTACAAAATAGGCATAATGACACAACTATGATTGTCTTAAAGCCTGAAATGTATCAGAAAACCATGCCAAGAAACTGAAACAATAATGGCACTTACAGTAGAGATGCACTAAAGGGTAAAATCGTCAAATTACAAAATAGGCATAATCACACAACTATGATTGTTTGTACGAATACGCATAATTTTGTAAATTTCATTCTGAAAATTAGAAAAATGCAAACAGCATATATAAATAGTTTGTTATATGTAGAGATGCACTAAAAGGTAAAATCGTCAAATTTCAAAATTGTTGGAGGTTCTCAGCCATCTCTTCTATTGTTTGAATTTCTCTTTTGTTATGACTAATATCCGCTAATATATAGGTAAGAAAAATTCAAATTTTTGGTGTTTGGATGTGGTTAAAGACATTCTTGGAATGAAAAAAATATTACCCATCCAAACTGTTCCAGCTGAGACAAAAAGCCCTTCTTCCTTAAAAACAGGAAGAGACTCACCAGTAAGCATAGACTCATCCACAACACTTCTTCCAGTTATAACTTTCCCCTGAACACAAGAATGTGGCATCCCATCCAAGCTCAGTGTTAAGAAGTGAGATCTAGAAGATGGAGAATGTATTAGTAGTATAAAACATGTAATGATGTGATGAAAAATTGATAAAAATATGATGTCTATTAAACTTTTTGGTGTTTGGGTGTAGTTTTAACTTTAATATTAAACTTATTTCTTAGATGTAATTGATCATATAGAGATCATATGTAATATACCTAAAATTGAAACCCTAAATATACAATTATACAAATGTCATATAATTTGGAAGGTATATCAACTACAGTAACTGTTTTATTTACTTATATATTATCCCATGATTTACTTTGCACCAAATTATGTATAAATTTTCGCAAATTCAAAATTCAAAAATTTAAACAAATACTCAAATTTCAAATTTCGAACCAAAAGCATATCTACCTGATTGTGTTTCCGCTCTTAAAGAATTTCAAGGCATTCCTTTGAACAACTTCAGTTTTCGCTAACATCTTCAAATACAACATTTCTGGAGAAATAAAATCAGGTAAGATTTCTTTGACAAAATGTATTTTCTCTTACAAAAACTAAGATTAACAATCAATTGATCTTCTCTCACCTCCGATTGTGATTTCTTCAACCGCCAAAGCTGCGTTTTTTCAGTCTCTGAGTTCGACATCGGCTATTATTGTATGTAAGCTTCTCTTCTCTTCAAATTTATAATCGGATGTGTAGTAGTATATTTCTTTATCGATTTAGATAGAGAAACTTTGACACCGTTTCAGATTTTCATCGGTGGTTCTGGAGATATGTATGTAATCGATTCTTGGTCTGGTTTGTTTTACATCGTTTCTTTTACAGACAAAGGGGAAAGGGGGAAATATTGGGATGCCGACAAATGTTAAGTGAAAATAACTTTTTTGATAAATAAAAAATGTTGAATATGCTAAAAAATTATTAAAATGTTTTTTTATTTGTTTCTCATTTCTTCAAATTAAATATTTACATAATTTTCATTACTATATTTCCCCGATTAATATAGCCAATGTATGTAAATTAACTGATAACCTATAAAAAAAATTATAGGTCGTATCTATTAATTTTCTTGTGTTTATATATATATATATATATATATATATATATATATATATATATATATATATATATATATATATATATATATATATCATTATACAATATTAACTATTATTATTATTTTCACTTGTCAGGGAGTTCATGATTCACGGCCCATGTGGAGCTGAAAATTTGAATTGTCCATGCATGGTGGACAGAAAGTGTTCTAAAAACTTTCCAAAGCAATTCTGTAATCATACTTCACTTGATTTAGATGGTTTTCCTTTATACAGGAGAAGAAATTATGGAAATTCTGTTGAAAAATCTGGTGTTCATTTAGATAACATAAATGTTGTTCCATACAACAAATATCTGTTGAAAAGATATCATGCACACATTAATGTTGAATGGTGCAATCAAGGATCTTCTATAAAATATTTATTTAAATATATAAACAAGGGTCCTGATAGAGCGACTATTGCTATGGTGCACAACAATAATGATTCTGATAACAACGATGCAGTCGATGAAATCAAAGAATACTATGATTGTAGATATATATATCTGCATGTGAAGCATCATGGCGTATTTTTACCTATGATGTTCATTATAGGTATCCTGCTGTGATTAGACTGCCTTTTCATTTGCCTGGTCAACAACAAGTCATGTATGAGGCAGACGATGATATTGAAGATGTTCTTGACCGTCCTTCAAATGTTTCTTCAATGTTTATATCTTGGATGAAGTGTAATGAAACCAATAAAGAAGCACGAAAACTTACATATGTTGAATTTCCTACAAAGTTTGTGTGGAAACCTAACCTTCAAACTTGGAAGCCAAGGGAAGTTGGACGTTCTATTGGTAGAATTCACTCGGTTTCTCCTAAACTTGGCGAAGCATATTTTTTAAGAATTCTTTTAAATAAAGTGAAAGGTCCAAAATCATTCGAAGAAATTCGCACGGTCAATGGTGAAATATGTTCTTCTTTTAAAGATGCATGCTATAATTTAGGCCTTTTGGATGATGACAAAGAATACATCGAAGCAATTAAAGAAGCAAGTCTTTCTGGATCTGGTTTTTATTTATGTTTCTTATTTGCTACGATGTTATTGTCTACCAGTTTGTGTAAGCCAAAGATTGTGTGGGAAAACACGTGGGAATACCTCTCAGATGGAATTCTTTATACTCAACAAAAGAGATTAAACTCTCCAGGTATTATATGTTTATTACATTATTATTAAAATTGTATCATATAAATTTCCAGTATGCACATTTTACGTCCCACTTAATCTCTTGTTTAATATGATGTAAGTAATATTGTGTTGTTCGTACAGGTTTATCACTAAACGAAGATCAAATTAAAAACTTGACTTTGTTTGAGATAGAACAAATTTTACTTCGAAACAATTCCAGTCTCAAGAACTATAGAAGGATGCCTTACCCTGATCTTGATTCGGTTTCATCTTCAAACAATCGTTTGATAGCCGAAGAGCTAGATTATGACATACCAAATTTGAAGAATGACTTTGATCGGCTCTTTGTTTCATTAACCAATGAGCAACGCAACATTTTTCAAGATATCATGGCTAAGATTAAAAATAATAAGGGAGGTGTATTCTTTATTTATGGTTACGGTGGAACGGGTAAGCCATTTCTTTGGAAGACAATATCTGCAGCAATTAGATCCCAAGTTGAGATTGTTTTAAATGTTGCTTCAAGTGGGATCGCTTCATTATTATTGACTGGAGGTAGGACGGCACACTCTCGGTTTATAATTCCCATCAATCTTACCGAGGATTCTTTTTGTAAAATAAATCCAAAGATTGATCTTGCAATTTTAATAAGAAAAGCCTCATTGATCATTTGGGATGAAGCGCCTATGGTACACAAGCATGCATTTGAAGCTTTAGATCGAACTTTGAAGGATATATTAAAATTTGTCGATCCTACAAACTCAAGTATTCCATTTGGAGGTAAAGTGGTTGTTTTTGGAGGTGATTTCAGACAAATTTTACCTGTTGTTCCGGGTGGCAGTAGACAAAACATTGTTAATGCTTCTTTAAGTTCTTCATATTTATGGCAACAATACAAAGTCCATAAATTAACAAAAAACATGAGGTTAACTGTTGGAAGCGATCCATTTGCTGTTAATCGAATAGAGGGTTTTTCAAACTGGCTTTTGGACATAGGAGAAGGTAATCTTGGTGGTCCAAATGATGGTGAAGCAATTGTTGATATTCCAGAAGATATTCTCATTAATGATCTATGTGATCCGATTGGTTCATTAATCAATTTTGTATATCCTTCGATTCTTGAAGACTTCAACATTTCGGGTCATTTTAAAAGTCGGTGTTCCAGTTATGTTATTGAGAAACATTGATCAGAAAAATGGCTTATGCAATGGCACTAGACTACAGATAAAATCTTTGGGCAAGCGTGTTATCGAGGCATTTATCATATCTGGAAGTAATATTGGAAACCGGACATTTATTCCAAGAATGTCTTTAACTCCTTCTGAAAACAAGATCCCGTTCAAATTCCAAAGAAGACAATTTCCATTGGTTGTATGTTTTGCAATGACAATTAACAAGAGCCAAGGACAGTCTTTATCGAAGGTTGGATTGTTTCTCAAGGATCCTGTTTTTACACATGGTCAATTATACGTTGCTTTATCCAGAGTTCAAAGTAGAGAGGGATTAAAATTGTTAATTTTAGATAAGCATGATAGACTATCAAATAAAACATCCAATGTTGTGTATAAAGAAGTTTTTAGAAATTTATAAATACTTTGTTCAATTTTGTTATTTATATCAATTTACCTATATCAAACAATAACATTGATGCAAATGACAGACTTTACAGAATGTTGGTTTGTTTCTCAAGTATACATGAACAGTTGTATATTGTTTTATCTAGAATTCAAATTAAAAAATCATTCAAAACTATTCATTTTAGATTCTGATAGAAAACAAACAAACAAACTATCCAATGTTATGTTAAATTACTTTTTACAAATATATAAAACTGTGTATACTTTTATTATGTATATCAATTTATCTTTCTGTTTTATTTAAATTTTATTGCATTATACAAAACGATAATTTTCTAACATATCTACAAATATAAATTGCTAATTGGATATTTAAACAATTTTGAATTCTTAATTTCAACCAAACATTATATTATTATGAAATTAATAATTATGGTATTAATTAATTGAAATTATTTTTAAAATTTTCAATAATTAGTTTATAAATAAATTAATTTTTTTTTTAAATTTTCACCCGTGGTGTCCACGAGTTATAACCTAGTATATATATATACTAGTCGTCTACCCGCGCAAAGCGGCGGGGTAAAATAATTTCTAAAAATTTTATTTAGAGGACCTCATATAGTTAGGTTTTGTTATTTGTTTCCTTTTTGGAAACATGTAATATTCCAATGAGTCAATGAACATGTAGTGCATTAACAAATATAATTATGATAAGACTATATATATATATATATATATATATATATATATATATATATATATATATATATATATATATATATATATATATATATATATATATATTGTTATTTTAAGTTAAAAATAAAAAGTACGTTGTTGTTTTTAGTTAAAAATAAAAATACATTATTCTTTTGCTATAAAAATATGTTGTTGTTTGGTGATAAATAAATATATTTTTTAGGTTAAAATAAAAGAAAATTCTTGTTTTGGATTAAATGTTAGTATTTTACTATTTTTGTTTAAAAATAACAATATATTGTTTTGATTAAAAATAAAAATATAATGTTGTTTTGGATTTACAATTAAAAGTATTTGTATATAGTGGGGATAATGTCATAAAAAACCTTAAGTTTGGCAGAAAATATCGGTTTTACCCTTCGGTAGATTTTTGGTTCGTTTATACCGCAAACTTGTCATTTTTTTGTCGATTTGCCCTTGTTACCTGCAATAGCAGGTTTCCAGGTTACTCTGACTTATTTTTTGCGAAAAAACCCTTAAGTTTACAAATATTTTGCAAAAAAACCCTTAAGATTATAAACATATAAAATATAAATATATATTCAAAATTTTATAAAACTAAATAGTTTTCTACTGAAACATATTTTAAGCTTTATGTACGGTAAATTTTATATTTGTTCAATATAAAGTTTTTATATTTAAATTTTAAAAAAGTTACCTAGTTTTATCAAAATGTAAATATTTATTAATTAATACTTCAACTTTTCAAAGCAACATTAAAAAACGTCTGTTAGCTAATAATAATATGACATTAGTTATATTCAATTAATTTTAAAATATATATATATATATATATATATATATATTTTTTATATGTTTAAAAGATTTGTATTTCAGAAATAATAAACTATCATATTTTTTTTATAAAAATAAATATATTTATATAACAAATTAGACAAATATATTTATATTTTATATGTTTAAAATGTTTATATTTATTTTTGATGTTTAAAATGTTTATGGTATTTTTATAAAAAAGAGTGATAATATTATTATGTATTTAAACATATAAAAAATATGATCTGTTAGTATTTCTGAAATACAAACCTTTTAAACATATAAAATATTTTTATTTACCTTTAAAAAAAATTAATTGAATACTTGATACCATATTATTCATATTAACTATTTTAGCATAATTAATTATTAACTAACAAATGTTTTTTAATTTTGTTTTGAAAAGTTGAAGTATTAATTAAGAAATATATTTAAATTTTGTTAAAACTAGGTAACTTTTTTTAAAATTTAAATATTTTAGTTTATATCAAACAAATATAAAATAATTCATAATTAAGAAATATATTCAAAATAAAATTTATAATCTTAAGGGTTTTTTTGCAAAATATTTGTAAACTTAAGGGTTTTTTCGCAAAAAAATAATTCATAATAACCTGGAAACCTGCTATTGCAGGTAACAAGGGCAAAACCAACAAAAAAATGACAAATTTGCGGTATAAACGAACCAAAAATCTGCCGAAGGGTAAAACCGACATTTTCTGCCAAACTTAAGGCTTTTTATGACATTATCCCTATATAGTGACATCTAAAAATAGTTTCACTTCTATGAATAATTTTTTTCAACCAATATTTACATTTTGACGATTAGGGTTGTTGATATGGAGGGGGGTATGGAGGGTTTGCAGCAAAATTTGAAGGCCATTGGAGCAGACCTAGAACTGGACCGATACTGGTTTTATATAGTTTGTTAAGTTGTCGGTTCTTGGATTGTTAATTTTTTGGTACCAATTTTACATACCCACACAAAATGGCGATGAAGAGTAGTTGTCAAAATAAATAGAATTGACCATGTAGATTAAAAAATTAATAGATTAGTTGTCAAAATTGTTTTCTTTTAAGCAAGAGAGCCATATTGCATTTTTATATATAATAAATCATATATCCATATGGTTCCACTTTCCCTTGTGACCTGTGTGCTTCAAAGTTCTTTAATGTGCAACTTTATCACAAGTCTTTTAAAGAAATACAAAAGTCATCAACAAAAAAATGCTTATATATTATCAAAACAAAGTCATCCATGCGACTGTTGCATGTAATATATTTCTTGCAACATAAATTAATCCATTTTTACCTACAAAGGCCAAAAAAATAGAATTTGTTGAACCCCACAAGAAGTAAAGGCAATATATGTAAAGATGGAATAAGTAAAAACAACACACACAAGAAGCAAGGGAGATGTATTAGAGATAAAAGTTAAAAATAACAAGTAACTGAACAACAATAACAACAAAAAATAACATCAAAGGATGCAAGGGTGGATACAGAGTTTGATTAACTGTTGAAGCCTGGATAATACTTCCTATTGCAAGTCTCGGGCAAAATGTTACCACTCAAATTAACACATTGCCATTACCAAAAATGAAAAATAACCAAAAAAAAAAACAATTTCAAGATCATACCTCTATCACTCCCTTCTTCCTCTTCTGCTTAGTTCAAACCATTTGCTTAGTTCAAACCATTTAAAGAACCATGGTTGGCAATTATTAAATATATGTATAGTTATTAGGTTGAATTTAACATTTTTTGACATTTTACATAAAAATTAGATAGTAATACACAAATAAGGAGCAATTTCTCTTTTCTCCTTACCTTTGAAGCCATTCTGAAAAATCTTCTTTAATCCTGCAAAATATGAACTGAGAAAAACAAATAATTATCAACTAATTAATATAAATTAATTCTTTTAAAAAAAAAACTAATATAAAAAAGAGTAAATTACTGAAATCGTCCCTAAGGTTTGGTCAAAGTTGCACGTTTGGTCCCTAACTTTTTTTTGCACTCAGACCGTCCCTGTGGTTTGATTTTGTTGCGTTTTTCGTCCCTATGGTTTGGTAAAAATTGCATGTTTGGTCCCTAATTTTATGTATGTAAGGGACGAAAAATACAACAAAATAAAACCACAGGGACTTTCAGTTTTGGGGATTCAATGATCACAACATTCTGGGGTGTTTGATGGGTTTCAAACTACAAATCAGTCCGATAAAAATAGGAATTCAAACGAAAAAAAGTGAAGTCAAAATCAAGACTCAATCAAAAATCAAATATGTTGCATTGATTGGTTGTATATTCAACTTTGGACTATTTAAAATTTAATATTATTTTATTGATGGTTATTTGTACTATGTGTTTAATGGTTTGTACGTCTTAAAAAAACAATATTATTATATATTCAATCTATTTATAGAAATAGTGAGATTTCTTTTATAAGATACTATATATATATATATATATATATATATATATATATATATATATATATATATATATGTGTGTGTGTGTGTGTGTGTGTGTGTGTGTGTGTGTGTGTGTGCACGCGCATGCGCGCGTGTTTTTGTTTCAAATAAGAAAGAAAAAACTCGAAAACACCAGAACTAATAGCGGCCACTTATTTCCTTAAATATAAGGGTTGGAAGTTATATAGCTTAATTAAAGTAAAAGGAAAAATAAGTAATTATAGTTATTAATTAAATCATAACCATAAAATCTTACTAACTAAAATTATAATAGTTAACTATTTTCTAAGATCTTCAACATCATCACACCCTCATCATCATATCCACATCCACATCGTCATCGATCATTATGTTTCAACGTTCATCAGATCTTCATCACCACCACCGATCTTTTGTTTCAACTTTTCAAAGCTTCAATCAATCATTATGTTTCAACGTCTCAAATCTTCAACATCATCAACCATTTCTACTCTAACACCATTAGACATCCATACGTGAAGAACATGTACACATTATACTCACATATGAATATACTATGTGGTGTTCACATGTGAATAAACCATATAATATATAAAAGTTGTATTCACATAGGAACGTATTATTCATATAACTAGAATATATAATGTAATATTCACACATGAATATACCATACGAAACAGATATAGCATGTGATACTCACATGTGAGTATACATCAGGCCCAGTGATGGGCATGGGCAAATTGGGCATAGGAACAGGGCCCATTTTTTGATGGGGCCCAATATAATTTTTTCTTATACTGTATTGAAATCAGACGATTCATACCTAGTGTCTAAGTACAAATCATTGACCAGCAAGCAAACAGGAGACGTACGTACTGAGAATCCAAGAAGCAGAGCACGCATCACAAGCCAAGAACGCGGCAGAAGGCAGAAGCGATTTTTAATTGATCATCATCAATTCAACATTTAGCGACTTTATCAGAATTCAGGTAAGGGTTTTAGTACTTTTACCCTCTCTGTTAATTGATTGCTAATCACTAATCAGGTAAGGGATATCGAATCAGAATTGGTGAATTAGGTACGAATGAATGTGTGTCATTTATCAGAAAAGCTTCAAAAGGGTAACCTCAAAGTTGTTGGTTGGTAGTTCTGCTTAATTCAGATTCGACTTTTGGTTTATATGACTTTTTTTTTGACTTTTTACAGTGAAACAAGTATGACTGTTCTTGGGTATCTTGCAAAGCTTATACTCGGAATCTTTGGGTAATTCTAAATTCCTTTACAATCAAAATTAAATCTTATATTTATTAAAATTGGGTTCTGATTGATTGTGTTCCCCTTGTTAGGTTAATTGTTTCAATTGCTAAGGTTGCACACATCATTATACGTTGATTGACCCTCCACTTTCTCCATTCATAAATGACGTTTTCATAGAAGTTGGATGACATTTAGGGTAATTTATGGATCCTATTCTATATGTGAGTGAAGAAACACATTAATGTTGTTATATTGACCAAATTGTCCTTCCTTCACTAGGTCTTATGGGCACTACAGCCTTTGCGTTTTTCTACTTCTACCTTTGCTTGTAGTTATGTTGGGGGCAATGATGCTTAGTCTGAGACTAGTGTTTATCACTATCTATCCAATGAAGTAAAATTACCTTTCTATCCTATTATGTTTTTTGTTTAATTGTGACTTGTGAATGAATATCAAGTAAAATAACCTTTTTGTCCAGGTGGGGAGGTACTCTAATGAACTATTTCCTGTTCAATGTGGCTCTCTTTCTTCTTTGTTCAATCAGGTAGGATGGCTCATTTTCTTTATTAATTAGTAATATTTTTATAGGTTTTTAACCAAAATATTAGAACATAGTGTAAGGACTAATATCGCATTCCATTATTCTATTTCATTATTTGTAATGGTCGTATTGTTTCTCTAAATAACTTATGATTCACACTTTCAAACGAGAAAAATAGATTTCTGAAACTTATCATCGTTTCAAAAAAACTTCAGTTTATATAATTTAATTCATCACACATTAGGGCCTAAGGGGCTTTTTTGTGCGGCTCGTCCCGGGCATTTGAATCCTCAGGACCGGCCCTGGTATACATTATAAATACAATATACCATATAATATTCGAACGTAAATATATAATATAAATAAAATACATTGTGTATTATTTGCATGTATATACCATGTGAATAAATCATTATTATTATAAACTAACAATATATATGTTTATTAAAAAAATTGAGATGTATTCACATTTTAATTAAGGAATATTATAATTAAACACATGAATAACATTGCACTCAATGGTTGGTTCATGTCCCCGAAGGCTGACATAATAAAGCTTGTTGAATTAGTAAACGATTAACACAAAATATGAGACATCATTGATGAAGACAATATATTTGTTATCTTCTCAAGTAAATATTGTACGATTTAATATATTAAACATTTTTATCATGTTGAGTTCATATATGAATGGTCATGAATCTCATTAGCCAATACTTGTAGTTTATCTTAGTATAATATTGAACATACATGTAAAATAACATAGTTACTATATATGAATACATACATCAAGTATAAAAGGAACGTAGACTATTACATCGCCCACATACAAACTCTCTTATCATGTGTCATGTTCTCTAAAAGCACGAACTCCTTTATCTCTAACTTTAAACTATCCTCGTACTTCCTTCTTTGTCGCCTTTTCCTTCTCTTACTCTCAACCGACACAAACTTCACCCTCGGTGGCAGTGGCCTCCTGAGGACATGTCCATACCCGTATAATCTTCGTTCCTTCGATTTTCTGATGATCGTTGTCACTCCTTTTGTAAGCCACAATTGGAATCTTTTCTAGCAATATCCTACCACACGTACACCACAACATCCTCATTTATGTTACTTCCATCTTTCTCTCATGCTCCTTCGATTACCAAACATTAACATGCATGGTCTAACAACCACTCTGTAAAAATATCCCAAAAGTTTCGGTAGTACCTCATTGTCACGCAAGACACATGAGACATCTCATGCAAGATCAAGACGAGTATATACGGGATAAGAACCGAACCGTTATGCAACCGAATTTCCATTGGAATGACTGTATCTCTGTTTAGGGCTCATGAACAAGTCGTCGATCAATGAGACTTGTGAATAGCCATGACATATATCCTTGGAGTCCTTTTTGTCTCCATGGTCCTCAAGATCAACTCTCAAGATGTCTACTATCATGTCTTCTAAAGGTCAATGAACAACATACAAAGATCCTTATTTTTTTTATTCTCTATAAGACTTTTTTCATCTCAATTGTCGACATGCATGACACCCAAACAGCTATAACACGCCACAAAACTGCCTCGATAAAACTCTCCCAAAAATTCATGGTAAGACCAAGTTTCATAGAGACTATCTAAACGATATTGTTTTAAAAAGAAAAACATGAACGAAACGGAAATCCACCACAACATATCATAAAAACTTAACATCACATCCAAAAAAAAAAGCTCTTCTTAAATGTGTATATAAATAGATTACACTTGCAAAACACTTACCCACGACTAAAAAGGGGGAAATAAACATCAGAACCTTCAACTCCAATCTAAAGATAGATAATGTACGAAATGACCCAAACTCAATCCAACTGTACAAAGACACATATAGATATATCTATATATATTATATTATATTGTATCCTCAAAACTCAAAATCGTCATTATTAAAAAATCCATTTTCATTGAACTCACTACCTATGTCCTCAACAATGTCCAACACCCCCCCTCCTTTCTGACTGCTCACACCAATATTCCCACCACCCGCAGATGAATCACTGTGTGAACCACCCTTGAAGCTGTTACTCCTCGTTGGCCCACCACCACCACCGCCGCCGCCATACCTCATACTCCCACCACCACCACTCTGCCCGGAGACCGTGGGCTTTGGCACTGGAACTGGCCCTCCACCACCACCACCACCACCTCCAGCTCCATTATTATTATTCATGTCTTGAAGCAGTTGCTGAATCATGTGGTGTTGTGCCGCCTGACTGCCGCCTTGAGATGGCGGCGGCTGGTGGTGGAAGCCGCCACTTACTCTATTATTCTGCAACCCCCAATCTTGAAGTGACCCGTTATTTGGGGCGTTTGAATTCATTGACTTTTGTCTCATTAACATATTCTGGTAATTCGTGAGTGTAAGTGCAGACTGAGGTGAGCCACTTAACATAGCTCCTCGGTTGTTGACCATTTGACTTGACACCTGTCCCATTTCCACCTTGGCGCTGACCTGGCGAGGGTAACTCTTCAACCCCTCTGTATTGCAACACACAAAAACCCTAAATCATTCAATACATGAAAAAATAAATATATATATGAATTTTAAGACACCCCAGATTCAATAATAACTCATTACCAATGGGGCCCACTTTGTTATCTTGGCAGAAATCCATCAAGTCTTTCATGCTACTAACAACTTCAGATATCTGAAACAAGTCAACAAAAAGTCAACATCAAAATATCAATATCAATATTCTACATTTAAAAAAACTGTTGAATATTTACCTGTAAACACCTAACGTATCTTTTGGAAAATCCCAAGTCGTTTAATGATTGTAACTCCAAGCTCCTCGCCAGCTGGCGCCAGGCTGTCACAACCCTGGCCCACAAAACAATAAATATATTGTAAAAATTGTAAAATATGTTTTTTATAAAGTATATAAACTCACATATTACTATTTGTCTGTAAATCTTGTTGGGATACTCCATCAGATCCACCCTCAGAAACTGTAGACTGACATTTCTGTGCCACCTGTAACAACTGATTCACCTGAAATAAAGAAATCTAAAAATTAATTTTCTTTTTTTACTTTTAAGTGAAAAAAAATATAAAAAATAAAAAATAAAAAACCTGAGGGGCAACAATTCTTCGAGGAAGAAGCTCCTCGTGGCGTCTTGCACAGAACTCCCAAGTCAATATCTAAAAGATATAAAAATCAGATAGCTGTGATTAATAATTGTTATTTATTTTTTATTAATCAAGATTGAAGATGCTTTTTTTGACCTTTAAATCAGGGGTGAAGATGACTTTGAGTTGACCTTGTCTAACAACACGAAGCTGTTCATATACACTTTCTTGAACAGCTTTTCCATATTCCAACATCATAATTCCAGAAGGAAATCTACTCTCACGTGGCAAATCAAGAAACAAAAGTTCATCAATTACACCACTGCTGAATTTTATCTCATTAAGTCTAGGTAACACTTCAAATGTTGCCTCTGTTCAAATCCCAAAATTCAAATCATTACATTTCATCATTAATTATCATATATAAATAAACTCAAAACAAAACACAAGATTAGATTACCAAATCCTCTTCCTGATTTTGAACCACATATGTCACATTGCCATGTATCCTACAATAAAAACTTGTTAAAAAACCAAAAAAGATTCATAAAGTAAGATTAAAAAAGCAAGAAGGAGAAGATTTTTTATATAAATATATACTTACTAGACTTGCTTGAGGGAATACACCTAAAGAATGATGGCCAACATTTTCATATAAAGACAAACACCATCTTTTTTTAGCACGTGGGGAATAATACTCTGCAACAAACTTTCTCCAGTATGCAATACTATTATCCTACAAATGTGAAAAACATAAAAAGACACAAACTTTATTAAAATATACAACAATAAAGAATGATGAGAAAATTTTCATTAACCAAACTTACAGAAGGACGTTGTCTTTGATGATACAGGTATTGCATAAGTCTTCTAGAACATACACCTCCATCATTAGGTCTTTTCACAGATGCCTGTTGTTGAAGTTGCCTCAATTGTTGCTGTTGAAGTAAGTGTGCTCTTTGTAATGGAGGAAGAGATTGGAGTAATTGCTGTTGTTGTTGTTGTTGGCGTATTCTTTGTTGTTGAATCAAAGCTTGTAATTGGGGGTTTTGGTTAAGGTTAGGGTTAGGGTTAGGGTTAGGGTTTTGGAGAATCTGTTGAACAGCTTGGTGTTGTTGAATGATGTCATCTTGTTTGATATCTAATCTTGGTTTCTTTTGCATTTGATGAGAGTGTGGATCTTGGTTTGAGTTTTGGACTCCATCTATGATTGAAGAACCTGAAATGCTTAAATTGTTGGAAGAGAATGATAATGGTGATGCGGGTAAACGGGTGTAGGAATCTGTGTTGAAACTTGCACTTCTTTGGAGATGTGGGCCCACTGAAAGACCTGAATTAGCATCTGTAACCATTGAGCTTGCAGCAATGCTGGGAGCTGAAGTGGTGACACTATTCATGAGATTGTTGCTTATGTCAGCAGAAACATGAGAATGAGATACATTTGGATGCATTGGATTTGACATGTTTCCAAAAGATCCCAATTGAGACTGCATGTTATCTTGAAAGAAGATTCCAGAAGTTGATGAAGAATGTAACATTCCTCCACCTGTTCGTGAAGGCCCCATGGTAGGTAGGGCCAGTTCCTGGCTGGAATCCAGGTAGTTATCCACAGTGATGCAGTTGATCAATGATGGAAGATCACTAGATGGATTTCCTATAATACCCCTAAGGGGATAGAAGATAGAGGATAGTTTAAAATCTAGCTAACTTAGAGGAATTATACCCTTTCACCTTAAGAAGTGACACTGACACCTCGATCTTGTTTTTTATATCACCAATTTTGGTAATACTTTGAGTTAAAGGGCTTGGCTTTGATAAAGTTGTCTGTAAGCAAAATAAGGAGAATAATCAGCAGCTAATGCAAAACATGGAATCAAGGGCGTTGAAGTTTTGAACAATACAGATCTATAAAGTATATATGATAAGAGCATCTATTGAAATCAGATCAGCAGTTATTACCAAATCCCTAATTTTGATTCACGAGAAAACCCTAATTAATGCCATCACCAAGTAAATTAACGACCGAATTCACAAATGATGTAACTTCCTAAGAAAGACTGATAGCAAAGATATTCACTAAATTCACTACACGAAGTGGAAATTTTCACAATTTTTCTAGAAACCCTTGTCACATTCATTGAAAATCGCGAGAAGAGATCGAACTCAATTCTTGACAAAAATCACTAAATTTACTAAAACAAAGGAAATAAGAACAGACTAGTTCAACCTAAGTCGATGACTAGAGCAACAAAAATGGGAACAAATTCAGATTCAAAAGGGGAAAGATACAAAAAATAAAATAATGATAATAAAGATTTGATTCTTATTCTTCGAAAGTATCAATCAGAGAACTAAACATGAAAAAGTATCTCAAACTTTTTAAGCGAAATGAAACAGAAAGAAGCATCAATTACTGAAAAAAAAACCATCTAACCTTTAAATTGATGGGGAAGAGTCGTCGCGATGGAGCTGAAAACTATCTTCAGAGTTCGATCGGGGTTTATATACCTAGCGGGACTCTGAGAGAAGGGGGTGACCGGAAGTGCCGGTGGATAACCCTACGAGACCGGCTATAGGCGGTTGACTGTGGACGTGTGATTTAGAAGATGGAAGCTTTAGTTAGATCGGGCGGTGGTCAGATGCATGTGCATACGTGTCAAAATCGGATCCAGTGATAGATAATTTGTGTCTTTTGGTTTCGGAGGAGATGTCTGACTCGGGCATACCGAGTTCAACTCTTTTACAACCAAACTATGCTAAAAGAATTTGAAAATATAAAAAAAATGACAAAATATAGGGACATTTTTACAATTTTGTCAAACTAACACGTAAGGCATTTACCAAAACTATGGTTGACAACTATTTAAAATTCAACTATTTCACCATTTATATGCATAATAAAAGATTGTTTACCATCAATGAAAGCTATAATTGCTTGAATCTTGATTTCCCTTATGAAACCCACTTGTTTGCATCACATTTGAGTATTTACACGCACTTGAGTTGCACACACATGTTGGGAAAGTTTTAGATCGAAAACGGATTGAAAATGAACTTAACTCATTCTTTTTCAACGGTGGTCAAGAATGGAAATGTCACGCGTCTATTCGGTCCGTGTAAGGTTTTGATTGTATGAGGCACACAGTTCACGTTAACGTCCCCCAAATGTTTCTACTTTGATGTTTCTTTGATTCTCCTCTTACTTGGTCCGAGTTTGGATTTGCCTTAGGCATTCCTAGGGAGAATAACCATGTTAGAATGTTATTTGTTTGGTCTCTTTTACCCTTATAACTTCCATGTACTTTGCAAGACTTTTAGTTTATTAAATATGCATATATATACAAGTTCTTGGAATACCCTTTTATCAAAGTATAAATCTTATTATGTTTTTGTCCCATCCAAATTCTAAACAATTCCCATGCAACCTAAGGTCTTTCTCACAAGTGTTTGTAGCTTGTAGACACATGTATAATGATCATTAGAATACCCTCTCAAAAGATATAACAAGTAGTATATTTTTTTTATCCCGTTTTAAGGTACAATTATAATCTATTTGACTGTCATGCCACACTTATTAAGCATCATATTTCTTTAAATAATTTCATGCTATCACTTAAAATGACAAATTTATGCATAATGTCCATTACAATAAAACTCAGAGTTATATATTTTACACCATGTACAAGTACAACTTTAAAATTAAATTGTCATAATTTTTCTCATTTCATATTTTTATAAAGGATTTGATGCTTCCAAGATATTTCATAAATTCATAATATTTAATTCAATCGATCTAACATCTCAAACCTAATTTTATGGATGTTACATTTGCGTTTCGAGATGAAATCATCATACAAGGTTAGGGTAATATAAGTCTTGGTTAAAGGAACTACGACATAAGTCAAAAGGTACACAAGTTAATCGGAAACATAAGTGTAACACACAATAATTAATATTAGTAACACCTAAAGAAATTTTTTTCAGTTTAAGCATCAAAGATATGGTGTATTTTGTGCTAACAACGAGACAAACATATAAACAACCATAGTTTATATCAAAAGCTTCTTGCTCAACGGTATCAGGTATTGCTCTCACTCTTTGAGATCGAGGGTTCAAGTTGTGTCATGGACATAGATGAAATTAAGTAGCATGGTAGTAGATTAGATTTATCGTTAAAAAAAATTCATAAGTTATGATTTAAAGCTATAATTTCAAGTGTCACGTAGTTATATAACAAATAATAAAAATAATAAATCATCAAATCTCATTCTAACTATTCTAAGATTAAGCATAAACTTATCCTTGACACTAAACATAATAAAGGATTATATATATATATATATATATATATATATATATATATATATATATATATATATATATATATATATATATATATATATCATGTGTTAACATCTTTAATTAAATATAGCTAACATTCAAGGGTAACAATCATCCCATTTAGTTGCATGTATGTCTTGTATTAACAATCATTACATTAATAGTAACAATCTTATTTGATCACAATTGTCTTATTTAGTAGCATTCATCTCGTTTAGTGTCTACCGATTTGTCAGACTATAACCGTATCGTTTAATAAAATGTGTCTTGTTATCATTTAAGAATAAGATGAAGTTCTTAAAACAGTGTATTCGAGAATGGAAGAATCTATAGTGGGATAATATTAATAAGACAAAAATTAGCTTTTTAGTGTTGTGATTGAGATTGAGAAGATTTTGCAAGTAGTAGGTGGTTTTCGGTAATGTAGTGTAACGCCCCAAAAATCATAGTAAAATATTTTATTTTTCAAAACCATTTTATAATCCATAAGCCATACAAAACATTGTTTCCAAAAACATAGTTATCAAATTAGAGTATCCAAAAACATCTCTCAATATAATATCCAAGGATGATGTGTATTATCATGCTTTCGCCTTGCTCCAATCATTTGATGTACCTAAAACCATGAAATCAAATTGTAAGTCAAAGCTTAGTGAGTTCCCCCAAAATACCTCATACAACAAAACATATACAAACATGCATGTTGGGTCCAAAGTCATCGGACTGGATTACCCCCGACTCACACTCATCAGATTGGACTGCATTGTACATTTGGTACAAAGTCATCGGACTGAATTACCCTCGGGTCCACAGTCGTCGGACTGGATTACCACAACCCACAGTCATCAGACTGGATTGCTCCGACTTTGTTGGCTTACAACACAGAGCGGTAACGCCTCAACCCAACCACACTATGTCGACATATATACAAATAAACAATAAACAGCAAGTACATGTAATCATACAGATCTACCAATCTAACAGATCACTACAGTCGAATGGGCAGACAGAAGTATCCAATCGGACGATTGTCAACAGGATCAAGAAACGAATGGGGAAAGCTAAAGGAAACTGGGCTGAGGAACTACCAGCAGCGCTATGGTCGTATCGGATGACGCCAAGAATAGGCACACAGGAAACCCCGTTCATCCTGACATACAGAGCGGAGGCAATGCTCCCGGTAGAATTGACAATAGGCACCTTAAGGATAATCCACGCCGAAAAGGAAATTAACTCCCAAGATTTGAGGCTAAGTCTAGACCTCCTCGAAGAGCGGCGAGAACGGTCGGGTGTACGGCAGGCCGCCTACAAGCACGTTGTAGAAAAATACTACAACCAGTGAGTCAAGGAGAAAGCCTTCAAAGTATGAGACTATGTGCTAAGGCGGAATGAGGCAAGTCTAGCCCAACCACAAGGCAAATTAGGTCCCGTGTGGGAAGGGCCATATAAGATCACTGAGGCAAATCGCAGCAGAGCATACGCGTTGGAAACAATGGAAGGGAGACAGTTCCCAAGGACCTGGAATGCGAGGAACTTAAGGAAATTTTACTTCTGACGAGCCCCACCAAGTTAGACGAGCAGTACCAAGGGCTCGAAACGCCCAGACAAACAACTTTGTTTAGCGCTTAAGTCGGCAAGTCCAGATTCCATTACCTAACATGTCATGGGCACATTATATAATTGTAATGCTCAGTGTAATACTTAGTGTATTAAAGAGAAAACTCCCCATGCATAAATACTTAGTGTATTAAGCGCATACTCAGTGTATCGATTTTAAATACTTAGTGTATTAAGCGTGAAAACTCTCATACTCAGTGAATTGATGTTAGATACTTAGTGTATTAAGCGCAAAAACTCTCATACTCAGTGTATTGATGTTAGATACTTAGGGTATTAAGCGCGAAAACTCTCATACTCAGTGTATTGATGTTAGATACTTAGTGTATTAAGCGCGAAAACTCTCATACTCAGTGTATTGATGTTAGATACTTAGTGTGTTAAACGCAGAAACTCTCATACTCAATGTATTGATTTTAAATACTTAGTGTATTAAGCTCGAATTAGCATACAGAGCACTAAAGGGATGCTCCCATTCATAAAATTGGTATACTAGATTAAGAGTGCTTAGAGCAATACAAAAACAAAAGCCAACAAAGCCTAATGCATATTAAACAAGCATACCCAGTGCAACACGACCTAAGGGCCACAACATCAATACAAAAAAATGCCAACAAAGCCAAACCTACGAATTGTTTGTTCAAAAGACAAGAGACAAGTAATAAAAAGATTTTCACGCCCCAGATGGGGTAGCACACGGTGCATGAACACCTTCACCAGCATCAACAGCAAGCCCGCCAGCATGTTCACCTACATCCTCATCAACGCCACCAACAGGTCCACCACCACCACTGCCAAAATCACTACTAACCCCCTTATCGACATTACTAACACCCCCATCACCACCACCACTAACGCCCTCGTCATCGCCAACACCTTCATCATCATCACCAATTAAATCATCAACACTACCTCCTACACCAAGATCATCTACAACATCGATCGCCATACCCTCAGGAGTACATTCAGAACCTGTGAAACTGCAAACCTCCCGGACCCCTTGGATATCCAAATCCCCCAATCCTAGTAAAGATGCATGGTCCATACTAACAAACGCAAGAAGGGCCTCATTTACGCTTACAACGGGACCATGATGGGGGATGTCAGCACCAGGATTAACATACTTAGAACCCGCTCCAGAAACCAAGGCACTGCGACTGGATTCTGCCCCAACAACGAAAGCAGAATGGCGAATAAGACCCATAACACTTGTAAAGTCTGGGTGTTCAATCAACTTATCCACAATCCGAACAAGACCCACGTGCAGTAGCCAGTCCAAATCACGTTGGATAGTTTCAACGCCTGCTTGAACGACGAAAATCAATCTGTCACGGTCAACAACATCGTGCTCCAGACTTTCAACCTGAATCATCAACCCTTCATTCACTTGAGTAATGGAATCAACCTTGTCCTCCAGGGCAAACCTGACTTCCTCCGCAACAGCCTTCTCAACAGCAAGCAGCTGACATTTCTACTCCAAACCCTAAATGTCACTTCCAAGTTCAGACACTTGGCGCTTTAACCCAGCTTCACGAGAATCACACCCTGTATGAACAGGCTCCATTTCGCTGAACAGCTGAATACACTGAGCACTTGCAACAAGATAAAACATAGCATGTGCAGCGGCATAAGACATATTATGGGAAAGAGTGGAGCTTCCCATGGCCTCCATATCAGCAACCGCAGCAGGAGGAAATGCGTGTCGGGCAAACTACATTGCGTTGGTACACACAAAAAGGTGAGATTAATTGTTGAGACTCCAGGAAGGGACAAAAGTGGGGGGGGGGTAGAAGAACCCCTGCCAGTGACCCTACCAGGAGGAGTTGGGACCCGCTCCACACTATCAGAACCTTTGAATGGAGAAGAGTTAGAAGGAACTTGAGAAATAGCTTGAACAGGAATATTGGGTTGCTTTGATGCCCCTAGGATCCCCTCGGACTGTTGAACGTCATCATCGAGGATCATGACAATCGTCGCCGGTGTTGAGGATATCGAATTCAGGAGGCGGGTGAAACTATGCCTCGTTTGAACTCGTTTAGCGACATTATGTGCACCGGTAACCGTTTCACCCATGGCTAAGACGACTTTCCTCTTGGCCTGCATGCATCGGACATCAGAGATTAGACCATCTTTGTTGTCCTCATCCACCTCAGCGGAACTGGAGCAAGCACCAGTTGGGGGTATGACGGTTGAAATTGGACAAACAGCCAAAGCGTTTCCCCCAAACGATGTCAACGTCCCCTCGACCACAGGAGGAGCAGGAGCAGAAGTGGTCAGGGCAAGATGGTCAAGGCATCGCGGGGGAGGAAGACGATCGACCAAATCCGCCTCTCGGCACTCCAAATTCCCCCGGTAACGCTTCTGTAGCACCTCGTCCATGGACAGGGAAGACTCAACACCTACAAACGATGAGGCACGAGGAAAACGCATAACCAAACGTAAGGATCAAGCAGACTAAAATGGTAAAACCCTAACCCTAATGGAAGAAAAAAATAGGAAGAAGGAGGGGTGGAGGAGAGGAAGAGTGTAACATCCCAAAAATACGGGCCAAAAATTTCATTTTTCAATCAATATTTAGTAAAATCATTTGCAAATAAACATAGTCTGATCAAACCATTTCATAAACATTTACTAAGTCTGAAAACCAAAATAGGTGATCCATCAAAATGTCAGAGTATAAATCCCAGAACAATCCCATGAATGCGGAAACAGTGTGTGTGTATGATGTGCCGCTACCGCGCCAGCTCCTTCCCCTTCGATGAAGAGGTACCTAAAACCAAAACTAAAAACCGTAAGCACGAAGCTTAGTAAGTTCCCCCACTATACCACATACCATTTAACCACATAACATACATATATAGTCAGTCATATCTAGGTGCCCGACCTACCCCTTCGGTCCTCTCGACCGGGTAATGACTAGCATATCTGGGTGCTGGCCTCCCCTTCAGTCCTCTCGACCGGATAGTAACTAGCATATCTGGGTGCTAGCCTCCCCTTCGGTCCTCTCGACCGGATACTAGGGACTATTTCACCCCCTACTACTACCGCATAACACATATCACATAATCTACCTAGCATGGATGGGCATGACCGCCCCTTCGGCCCTATCGACCGGTAATCTAGGGACTACCCCTACTGTCACTAGCACATAGCATCATATCGTACTAGCACATAAACATAACACATGTAGTATAAAACCTAGATGAATATCACAAAGACAATCATCTAGCATACAACTTCTACTGGTGGGCCGACATTATGGTCGTAGACCCACCGCTACTGGAAGGTAACTCACCTCGTAGTAGTTGCTAATCTGCGCGGGAACTCTCCAACTGTTGCTGCTGCTCCGGAAATCCTCCGGCTATAAATCCCACAAAACACACTATCAGAGTCTGATATCTACTCTTTGGGTAAAATGACTGTATTACCCCTGATCAAGTCAAGTCAAAGTCAAAGTCAACTTTCAGTTGACCTGACTCGCCGAGTTGGGCCTCCAACTCGTCGAGTCCATAATCAATCGATTGCTCTTACTCGCGTCCCTACTCGTCGAGTTTGGCATTGACTCGAGGAGTTCACCTCTATTCACATATCCAATGATTCTTCATCCGACTCGCCGAGTTGTATGAACAACTCGTTGAGTTTATCTTCATCAGATGAACACTCAGGTCTGGACTCGCCGAGTTGTATGAACAACTCGTCGAGTCTACTCTTGAGGCAAGAAGGTTGCCTTGGACTCGCCGAGTCAGGGCATTGACTCGCCGAGTCCCTCCATTACTGAGTCTGGCTTCCGATTCACTGAGTCCACCAATAACTCACTGATCCCCACTCGGTATAACTCAAAAGGGGAAAAAATTGGGGACTCGCGACTCGACTCGACGAGTATGAAGAACGACTCGCCGAGTCACATGCATGCAATCACTATTAACTCGATTTTGCTTGAATCCAGTTCATTCCATTCATAGATCTAGGTTCTTAGGGATTGATTAACACGTAAAGTTTCCAACTTTACGTGTATATATGCATCGATGAAGGTTAGAAGGCTCAAAATGCACTAAAAGAGTAGATCTAGGGCTTTTCATGCAATATGGCTCCATAAAGATATTAGATATGAGCTCCTGGAGCTTAATCATGCCTAGATCTAAAGTCCCTTAACATAATAAGCTTATTAATCAAAGATCAAGTCTAGAAGAGGCCTCAAAATGACTATCTTAAGCTCTTAATGATATAATAATGAAGGAACAGAAAGGGTCTTGAGTTATACCTTACTAAACTCTGAAATGGATTCAAAGCCCTTGCTCTTCTCCTTCTTCTATGGTCCTTCTTTCCTCCTCTTCTACAAAACTTCAAGGAATTCACATAAAAGCACTTAAATTACCAAGGGAAGGGTTAGGGTTTCGTGAGGGACCTTTCTGGTGGTGAATGGGGGCCGACATGAGGCACTATAGGATGCTTAAATAGGGTGCAAACCTTGAAATTAGGGTTTCATTCAGACAGCGGGGACTCGTCGAGTCCAGAATATGGACTCGCCGAGTCGCCAACTTAAACGTGCTCAAAAACCCGACTCTACTCAGCGAGTCGAACCTACAACTCGTCGAGTCCAAGGCAAAAATACAAAATACGTAGATGAAATTACATACCAAGAACCAGGTGCTACAAAGAGCAAGGAGGGATAATATGAGCACTTACCATCAGCAATGGAGGAAAAGACCACCATTTTCCCCCGCCGCCTCCAGGAGGGGCTCATTCCCACGCCGGCCAGCAGTGCCTCGGACTAGTCCTCAAGGGTGAGATGGATGCTCTTCAGGAGGTCAGCAACGCCCTGGTTACGCGGAAACAGTTTGGGAGTAACGTCGGCAAAGGAGTTAGCACGATACCGTCCACTACCTGGCAAGCTGTGATTCACCCATAACCACTTATCTTGCCAGTTCTTAGGGGTCTGTCCATCGGGAACCATGATGTGTCCCCCTCGCCGAACAGAAAAAGTGCACTTGTCACCAGTGAAATAGAACCTAAAAAGTACTTGAAGAAGAAGTAGTCGGGGAGAACTCCATTGGCACGACAGATCATCTCGAACGTCACTTCCTTGTTTACGATGTTGGGAGTCAACATCTGGATGCTACAACCGTCCTTCTGCAAGAACTCCTCCTGGAAATCGGTAAGAGGGAGGCGTAGTCCGATGTTAAGGGTCTTCAGATAAACCTCCACTTTTCCAGGAGGAGACATAATGGACGAACCAGGTAACAGGAACTCGACCCCATCCACTGAAGAAAGTTCGTACGTATCCTCAATAAACTTGTACTTAGCTTAACTAAGAAGGGTTCCGAATGGACCAACCATGGAAGAAAAGAGGAAAAGGAACCTTAGAAGAAAGAAGAACAGAGGAGAGGAAGCGTGAAGAAAAAGGAAAGAACGGCGATTAGCGTTCTTATATAAGAAAGGAAAATGCGGGACATTCAAAATCCCTGACAAAGTGACGTAACCTCTAGCCATGATGAACGGTCACGTCTTCATTAAAACCAGAACAGCGGGCGAATAGGAAACAGACACGTATAGAGAAATTAAGTCCAGAACACCATATCTAGCACAACAATGTTATGTCTACTGGAAGCAATTAAGTCCAGAACACCGTAGCTAGTGTAACGCCCGTAAATCCGGGCTAGTCAATTTAGAGGAAATAGGGGTCGAAAATGACTTTTCGACAAAAGATTATTTAGAATAAATAATCTTAACCAAGTTTTGGAATATGTCTCAAGGTTTCCATACATATAAAGAACACCAAAATCCGAGTTATAACGAAGAAGTTATGGCCCGTCGAAGTTTTACGGCAAAACCGGCACGACACCGGGAAGCCTAAATAGTGAATTTACGATAGAGCAAGATTTAGCCTTAGCAATCTAAACAAAAGTTGTAGAATATGTTAAACTAAGAGCGTCGATAAAAAGAATGCCCAAATCTGACTTCGTATGAGGAAGTTATGATTTTTCTAAGATTCGACTTAGCAGTGCACGACCCGAAACTCGAATTTTAGTTCGAGCGGTTTTGGCTTACGCGACCTAAATGAGAGTTGAATATCTCATTAATAGGAACTCAATGGTAAAAATATGGACGAAAATGGAGTTCGTATGAAGGAGTTACGAATTCTTCACGGTCATTTAACAGTCTAAACGCCTCCTACTGTTAAATTTGAGATCGGTCGATAATTAGCCAATGAAGTCTAAATGAAAGTTGTAGATCTTGTTTTTACCTACGTGTGGAAAAAAAGAACGTCGAAAACGGAGCTCGTATGCGAAAGTTACGGGGTTTAGAAGTCGGCAGGGTGCTGCTGCAAAAGGGGTGACGTGGCTGAATATGGGCCAAGGCTTTCTCCCCAAGGAAAGCCATCAGATGATGACACGTGGCACTGACTTGGCGAGTCAGTGAACCGACTCGGCGAGTCCGTCAAGATTTCACCCTATAAATAGAAGTGTCGGGTTCTCTCATTTCTCACACCTTTCCCCACTTCTTTCTCTCTCTACACTCTCTCTCTAGCCTATCCTAACCCCCCCTAAAGTCTAGGTAAATCCCCTAGCACCCGAAGGAAGCCCCGAGGCTCCCGGAGTCCTGAGAAAGGAGCCTTTCGGCTCGGGAATGCTACTCCAGCGAAGCCCGGTTTTCGAGAAAACCCGCTGTAAGTTTTGTCGAGGAAGTTGTTTTAAGAGTAACGAAGTGTTGTCCGAGTGCCGAGTCACCACCTTCCCAGGTGAGTGCATAGTCCCTTTCATGAACATGATTTTAATACAAGTATTAATTAAAGTATTAAATATATGTTAAAGAGTTAAATATTTGTTGAAGATGTGTGAGTGCATAGTCCCTTTCATGAACATGATTTTAATACAAGTATTGATTGAAGTATTAATTATATGTTTATGTGCGAGTTAACTGATGTTGCCTGAAATACATGTTAAAGAACATACCTGATTATATATGATGATTTAGGATGAAGAGTAAACCTAAATTAATTATGAGGAATATTGGGTAGTATTTTTCTTACGAGTACGAGTGACTTATACTCTGAGAATAGAACTTTAGTATATGTCATTGATCCGAGAGCATGGATTAGACATAGTCATTGTCCCTAGTCCGAGAGTATGGATTAGGCATAATCATTCATCATTAATCCAAGAGTATGGATTAGTCATCTGTCCCTAGTCCGAGAGTATGGATTAGGTAAAGTCGTTCATTTCTGATCCGGGAGTATGGATTAGGTAAAACGGCTAATCTTAGGTCCGAGAATATGGATAGTCTCGTTGTGAGGATCGACGGGGTGGGATAAGAGTTGTTTATATATATGGTGAAATGGTATATTTTGTGAGTTTTAAACTATATATATGGTATAACATTGTGGAATTGAAATCCCTATGTACTCACCAGGTTTCCCAACCTGACCCACTCAGTTTATTTATGTCATAGGAGTTGTCATGAAGTCACATTACACTGAGAGATTAAAGAGATGTAGATCACTAGTAAGTTCTGTTTATGCTTATGTTTCTGTATTAACGATGACATCCCAAACGTTTTAAAATAAATAAAATACGATTCTTCAAAAATGTTTTGATAACGTATTTATCATGTTCTTCTGGGAACAAATTCCGCAACATTTTTATGAAAAGAAGTACTCTGATTTTTATAAAGCATAAACAAAATCGGTCTTTTCTGGCCGTGAAAATGGGGATGTCACAGCTAGCACAACAACGCTACGTCTACTGGACTGGGGGACTTGATAATATGCCTTAGCCAGAACGAAAGAGCCGCACCCAGCTCAGAAGGATTGCGCACCCGACAGACCAGACCCAGCAGGCTCAGCACCCGCCAGCACCCCTAAGGGCAGGGCGCTCTGGCAAAAGGATAAGTGCCCGCTAGAGGCGCTCTTGAGAAAGGCTCGTGCCCGCCAAGAGCGCCCTCGGCTCCAAGACAAATGATACGGTTAGGCGACAAAATAAGGGATCAGAGCATTACCAACAGGGCCAATGGCATCGCTCTGAAAGATAGAGGAGCACGATCCTCCAATCAGCGCCCCTGATCCTGTCGGCCCAGGTGGTCCTGCCTCATACGGAAGAGCAAGATCGATGAGTATAAAAGTAAATGCTTACGACCCCGATAGGTAAGTCGTCTTCACTAAGCTACACTCATACACACCCACAGAACCCTACTAACTTGACCGTTGGAGCGTCTTTCCGGGAGCCTCCTCCTGAGAAACGGTTGACGACCTTCTTTCTCTGTGATCTTGTAGGAGCAGCTCAAGAAATGTTGCCAAAGTCTAGCAATAACCAGAGCAAGGTCGCATTAGCCAGCATTGATGCCTTCGACCCATGAGTACAATGAGAAAAACTCACCTTAAAGTCTAGATGATAGCTGAACTGATCACTCCTCCAAATACCGACTCTAGAGGTCGCCCATACAACAAACATGGACTAAGCCTCAATCTATGACTCAAATTACTTCATTTGAACTAAAGTCAAACTTGGTCAGAGTAAACGGTCAACGGTCAAAAAGTCAAATGTCAACATCCAACTAGATTACGCTATGCGTAACAGCTCTACACCCTGCGTAGAGTCCAAGGGGGCAAAATTGGGGAAAAATGAGGCTACGCCCCGCATTGCGCCTGATGTATAACTTTTCCATTAAACTCTTAATATAGAAAATCAATCCTTCAAATTTTCAAATATGGTCCTCTACGGTGTCTTAATGAATAAAGTTTCCAGCTTTACCTATTAAGGCACTCCCATCAAGCAAGATCTAAACTTTATGCACTAATATGACCAAAAATGTTAACACAACATAATGGCTTAATGAACAAGCATCAAAGCACAACTTTTGAAGTCCACCAAGTCCCAAGAGTGCTCCATATATCACAAAAGGTGATGGAGTTACCTCAACTCCCAAAACACAAGCTCAAGGGACCAAAAAGTGACAAATATGACAATTAACAAGATTTATGAAACCAATGAACAAGTTTGAAGATTTTTACTCACAATGGCCCAAGAATGAAGTAACCATGCTAGATCTATATTTGAACCCTTCTTCTATACACTTTGCCACCACCTTTTTCTTCAAGATTCCACCTTCCAATAGAGAAATAAGCTCATAATTGATGCCAAGGCTCAAAACAAGTAAGAAGAGGCTAGGGGTTCTCAAAGAGTGACTCTTAGGTGATATAGGATGGTCATGAGAGGGTTTCCTAGAAGTTAGACCCCTTAAATAAGGCTCAAAACCGAAGAAATAAGGTATTGATTTGCCATAATTACGCCCTGTGTAGCATAACTTACACCATGCGTAGGGTATTAAACTCGCGTCCATAGTTCAGCATCTATGCCCTATGTAACTTGCCTACGCCCTACGTAGTAGCTACACCTTGCGTAACTTTCCTATTCCCTGCGTAGGACAAAACCACCAACCTCCAATTTAACTTCAAATAACCAAAATTTATTCGTTTCAACTCCGTTTTCGGTGTTCTTTGTATACACAGAAAGGTATTAATGACCCTCACAATCTTATCTAGTTATATTTGGCTTAACACATGTCGAACTAAAACCATAATCCATGCAAGAAACTTGATATATAACTTTTCCCATATTACCTTTTTCTTCGAAAAGCAATTCGAGGGTTTTAAACACTTAACCAAACATTGTCATCATCTGATAGGGTCTAAGCTCTATTCCATTGAAGTATAAAACCTTTACTCGATCCATTTACAGCCTGCTATCCTGATTAAAAAACATCCAAAACTAGGTAGCAAATAAGAGAGATGCTTCAACAAATAAAAGAATTTGAGGTGATTGAGATTTGTGATTCGGCTCAAAAAGCTAAAGTTAAAAGGGGAATAAAAGTGGATGAAAATACGAGTTTTTGTCATGAGATTATAAATAAGAAAAGAAAACAATTGGCTATTATAGGTATAAAAGATAATGGTGCTTGGATTATTGATCTGGGAGCTATTAAAATATTTTCTTTCAATTTTTCAAAGAGAAATTTAAAGAAATTGATTATATCCCTATAATCATAAGGAGTGTCAATTTTAAACAATTAAATGAGACTCATTTGAATCTTTTGGAAGCTACAGTTTTGGAAGAAGAAATCAAACAAGTAGTGTGGACTTGTGGGTCAAACAAGTCCCCAGGCCCCGATGGTTTTTCCTTTTCTTTTTTTTCAAAAAATATCGAGATCTTTTTAAAATTGGTATTATAGACTTTGTAGAGGAATTATTTGTTAAACAGAGGATTCCAAGTGGTTGTAGTTCCTCTTTTATCACGTTGGTCCCTAAAGTAAATAGTCATGTGGTGGTTACTGGTTTCAAGGTAAATTTGTAAGGCTCCAAAAATTAAAAGGTAAATTTTTCATTTTTAATTCAACCAAAACATCAATTATCGTTTTAGTCAAACATTCAAAGGTATATCGTAATAAAACAGTCATCAGAGTACAATCCCAAAATCATCATATTGCGAAAACAGGGGTGGATGCGTTGCGATCAAGTCAGGCCCTTCCCTTTCGAACCGGAAGTACTTGAAATCATAACCATAAAAACCGTAAGCACAAATCTTAGTGAGCTCCCCCAAAATACCACATACCATACATATCATTAGGCCTAGCCTGCATATTGGGCCCAACCCACCATAATAGGCCTAGCCCTCATACAATGGACCTAGTCCAACATACAAATGCAAGATTCACAGAGACAGCTAGCATCTACATAACATATAATGGGCCTAGCCCTTCTCGAATCATGGGCCTAGCCCTTCATGAACATATGATCCTAGCTCGCCCTACAATGGGCCTAGCCCAACATACGAATGGTCCTATCCCAATATACCATGCAAGAGTCACAAGGACAACTAGAATAACATATACTAGTGTGCCAACATTGGCGCCTTCGACCCACAGGTACAGTGAGGAGACTCGCCTCAATCCGCTGACAACCAAATAACTACTCGGGTTGCTAAACCGGATAAGCTCGCACCAACTAACAATAAATACAACCCTAATTAATAATTAAGATAATACCCCACGAATGATCCAAATATTCCAAGAATGGGCAAAAGACCATTTTGCCCCAAAGAAGTCCCAAGCCAATCCACAGTTGACCTAAAGCCAACAGGTCAACAAAATCAACGGAATTCAAACGACTGAGTATGCCTTACATACTCACTCTATGCCCTACGTACACCACCCTTCGCCAGTACGTGTTACGTACAAGCTAGGTATGCCCAACGTACTCCTAAGCATCCCATTCTCCTTATTAAGTGCTTAAATGGTTAAGCCACTAAGTCCACTTATTATATCTAATCATAATCAAAGTCTTAACATGTAAAGTTGACAACTTTACTCCTTTGCATGCCTTAATGGGACCCAATACTTGTTTTTTATCCAAACTAAGAACACCAACTCTAGCATGCTTCAACAAAACCCTCAAGATGACATTTTTATGACTTAATAACCTCAACAAAGAACTAATATGGAACTCAAAGGTTTTGGAGTACTTTCTACTCATAAGAACCACAACCTTGGGACCAAAACATGATAAAGTACCACCCAAAACTAGATCTATACAAATAAGGTACCAAGATTGAGACTTAATACCTCCAGAAGATGTAGAAAGGGAAACCAAGCCTGGATCTTCACATTCCAAGCAATCCAACACTCCTTCAAAAAGCTCCTTCTTCCTCAATGAACACCAAATCATATGAAATTACCCCAAGAACTCAAGATTCACTCAAATGGAGGCTATGGTTTTGTATCTAGGGTTTAATGAAGTGGAGGCTGAAGGTAAGAGGGTTTGTGTAACATCCCAAATTTTAAGGCCATAAATTTTATTTTAAATTAAACAATTATAAAACCATTTGTCTAAAAACAATCATAGTATCACTCATATCAAAAGACAATGTATCGATAGTCAAAACATGTCATAATAAAACATCATCAGAGAATAAATCCCAAAGATCTCTGGTGCGGAAAATGTAGTATGATGCGCTGCAATCATGTCGGCTCCTTTCCCTTCGAAGAGGAAGTACTTGAAACCAAAACTGAAAATTGTAAGCACAAAGCTTAGTGAGTTCCCACATCATACCACATATTGTACAATAACATAATGCCTAGCATATCTGGGTGATGGCCTCCCCTTTGGTCTCTTTCAGTCGTTAACTGTCTAGCATATCTGGGTGCTAGACTAACCCATTCGGTCTCTTTCAACTGGTAACTGCCTAGCATCTCTGGGTGTTGGCCTACCCCTTCAGTCTCTTTCAACCGCTAACCGAGGACTATTTCACCCCTACCACTACTACATAATACCCTAGCATATACACATAAATCACATACCGCCTAGCATATATGGGTGTTGGCCTCCCCTTCGGTCTCTTTCAACCGGTAACAAGGTATATCCTACCTTTCCTACCACTATCGCATAATAACATAACATACTAGCATATAAAGCATAACATATAGTGGCATAACATACAATTATCACAAAGAAAATCATCTCAACTATAATCAAATACTAGTGGGCCGGCATTGATGCCTTCGACCCACTCCTACTAGAAGGTAACTCACCTCAAATGTCAGGAAGTAGTTGAACTGTCCTTGGCTCTGAAATCAACCCCACTCAAACTCCTACACATAAAAGATTTCCTTTAATTACCCTTTCAGACTCATAACCCCTTACGGGTCAACTTTGGTCAAAGTCAAAGTCACAGTCAACACCCTGGTCAAAGTCAACCTTCTGGTCAAAGTCAACATCCTGGGTTGACTCAACTCGCCGAGTTGATCCATCAACTCGTCGAGTTCCTCCTATCCACAAAATCGGGACTTCTCCGGTCAACTCGTTGAGTCATCCTTGAATTCGTCGAGTTTTTCCCTTTACAAAATCGGGACACTTTGACCCAAATCGTCGAGTTCCTCTATGGACTTGACAAGTTCTTCAGTCTGTTGAGCTATCTTAATAGATTAAGCTCCTATCCTTCAGATCTAAGCTCCATACTCCATCTACATACTGAAAATGTCCTTTAAGGGAAAAGTTTCCAACTCTACCCATTAATAGCCTTCCTTAATGGGCTTAGCTCAAACCCTGACTCTTTAAGACCTAGATCGTGATCCAAAATCCATTTATACTTCAAGCTAAGGCATACAAACTGAGATCTAGACCCTAGACACCACATGAACATGTAAAGTCTATGACTTTCTCTCCATGCATGGCCTTTTGGAGCTTAAAAGGCCAAAATGACATCCTAAAGCTTGCATGGGGCTTCAATGGCCATAAATTGTGCACCTTTATGCCATGAAGGCCCTCCAAGGTCCTAGATCTGGAAGTATACTCACTTGGGTCGTCCAAGTCCCAAAAGCTAACATTCCTGGATCAAAATATGGAGAAAATGCCCTAGAATTAGATCTAAGCATACTATAGACAAGATAGGAGCTTTATACCTCTAATGAACTAGACATGAAGCTAGACTTCTAGATCTATTCTTCTCCAACACTTCCTTGCTTCTTTTTCAAGTATCTTCTTCTTCAAAACCACAAGAATGCACCAAAAATGGCTCAAAACTCTCAAAAGTGTATTAGGGTTTCGTGGCTAGGGTTTAGGATGATGGAGGCTGTAAATGAGGTCAGCCTTTGGAGGTTAAGGTGTTTAAATAGGTGCAAAACCTTGAAAATCAGGGTTTCATTCTGCCAGCCTTACTCGTCGAGTTGAGGCTCTTAACTCGTCAAGTAGACTTTCCAACCCGCGTCCAAATCCATTCCTACTCGACGAGTTTGGGGCCTATAACTCGTCGAGTTTCTATATAATAATAAATAAATTTTTGAATTAAATACATACCAGGAACTGGGCGTTACAGTTTGGAGTTGAGTTAAGGCCATTAAATAAGTCCCAAGACCCTAAATTAGGGTTTGTATCTGACAGGAGTACGTGTACGCCCAAGGTACTAAAGAGGGTATCCGTGGTCCTCCTGCCTAGTATGCCTCGCGTACTCCCATGTACTCCCCGCGTACTAGGCTTAGCCCTAAACCACCAAGATTCTGAAAAGGCCATAACTTCTTCGTTCTAAGTCTGATTTCGACGATCCTTATATCCTCGGAAAGGTAATGAGAAGCTCTACACTTCTATCAAATCTCTCTTGCCTTAAAAATTTCTGAAATTAAATCCAAAATTCATAAAAGGTTCGAACTGACACCTTACGGTTATACCCTTGGGCTCCAAAACACAAATCAAACTACCGAATCACCCAATCTACATTGTCCACACCCAAAAGGGTCTAATCTCTTTTTCCCCAAGACCCAAAGCCTTATGACAACTGATCTTCGGGTCATCGCCCAAAATTAGGAACGATTTGAAACATGTTGTTACAACTCTCCCCCACTTAAATTAGATTTCATCCTCGATATCACTCCTTACCACCCTCCTAACAACCAAACGCTCCAAATAAAACCTCCTGACTCCCCGAATCACTGGAAAGGTTGAATCACACTCTTAGTGACCCTCCAAAGCTACCATCAAAACTCAACCTTATCAGAACTCAAACCCCTAGTAGACAACTCATTGATCCTTTAACTGACGAACTAGCTCCTTACTGCTATAATTCTGAAACCCCCAAAACTTTGCCTGACCTCCACACAGGTAGGACCATTCTGAATCCCAATCACTGGGATCTCTTATTACAATCTGAACTAAAAATCATCCTTTTGATCCTGAACCATCCAATTGATACTATTGGCAAGCAGATTCCTTAAGCATAGTTTGTTGATGAAAAGATCTTTCATATATATATATATATATATATATATATATATATATATATATATATATATATATATATATATATATATATAATGTCGACTCCCAATGCGAGTCCTGACCAATTGCCAACTCGATGCATAATTCATATCCCGAGATCCAAAGATTTACACTTGCATTTCATCAGAAATTTTTTAATTCCACGACGACCTTCCATTAATCTGTAAAATCCCCAATCCACCGCTGAGACTGACAATCTCACACCTGGCCCAACCACCAGGCTCTTATTGAGAATCTAATTGATAAAAGCTACCCTAGCTTATGCATCTCACGAGTACCAATGACTGACCGCAGAGTATCTTCTTCTTCAAAACCACAAGAATGCACCAAAAATGGCTAAAAACTCTCAAAAGTGTATTAGGGTTTCATGGCTAGGTTTTGGGACGATGGAGGTTGTAAATGAGGCCAACCTTTGGAGGTTAAGGTGTTTAAATAGGTTCAAAACCCTGAAAATTACGGTTTCATTCTGCCAGTCGTACTCGTCGAGTTGAGGCTCTCAACTCGTTAAGTGGTTTTTACAACCCGCGTCCAAATCCATTCCTACTTGACGAGTTTGGGGCCTCTAACTCGTCGACTTTCTATATAATAATGAATAAATTTTTGAATTAAATACATACCAGGAACCGGGTGTTACAGTTTGGAGTTGAGTTAAGGCCATTAAATAAGTCCCAAGACCCTAAATTAGGGTTTGTATCTGACAGGAGTACGTGTACGCCCAAGGTACTAAAGAGGGTATCCGCGGTCCTCCTGCCTAGTACGCCCCGCGTACTCCCATGTACTCCCCACGTACTAGGCTTAGCCCTAAACCACCAAGATTCTAAAAAGGCCATAACTTCTTCGTTCTAAGTCTGATTTCGACGATCCTTATATCGTCAGAAAGGTAATGAGAAGCTCTACACTTCTATCAAATCTCTCTTGCCTTAAAAATTTCTAAAATTAAATCCAAAATTCATAAAAGGTTCGAACTGACACCTTACGGTTATACCCTTGGGCTCCAAAACACAAACCAAACTACCAAATCACCCAATCTACATTGTCCACACCCAAAAGGGTCTAAATCTCTTTTCCCCCAAGACCCAAAGCCTTATGACAACTGATCTTCGGGTCATCGCCCAAAATTAGGAACGATTTGAAACATGTTGTTACAACTCTCCCCCACTTAAATTAGATTTCATCCTCGAAATCACTCCTTACCACCCTCCTAACAACCAGACGCTCCAAATAAAACCTCCTGACTCCCCGAATCACTGGAAAGGTTGAATCACACTCTTAGTGACCCTCCAAAGCTACCATCATAACTCAACCTAATCAGAACTCAAACCCCTAGTAGACAAATCATTGATCCTTTAACTGATGAACTAGCTCCTTACTGCTATAATTCTGAAACCCCCAAAACTTTGCCTGACCTCCACACAGGTAGGACCATTCTGAATCCCAATCATTGGGACCTCTTACTACAATCTTAACTGAAAAGCATCCTTTTGATCCTGAACCATCCAATTGATACTATTGGCAAGTAGATTCCTTAAGCCTAGTTTGTTGATGAAAAGATCTTTCATATATATATATATATATATATATATATATATATATATATATATATATATATATATATATAATGACGACTCCTAATGCGAGTCTTGACCAATTGCCAACCCGATGCATAATTCATATCCCGAGATCCAAAGATTTACACTTTCATTTCGTCAGAAAATTTTTGATTCCACGACGACCTTCAATTAATTTGAGTTATAAAATCCCAAATCCACCGCTGAGACTGACAATCTCACACCTGGCCCAACCACCAGGCTCATATTGAGAATCTAATTGATAAAAGCTACCCTAGCTTATGCATCTCACGAGTACCAATGATTGACCACATAGTCATTCCACTTTAAACCTAATCCAATACGTTGTTCTAACTGATCTCCTCCAGATCTCACCCTCACTATCTAACCATGCGGGCCTCACCCGTGGGTCCCACCCAGTCTGTATAATCGAATGGGCCATGTCTATGGGTCTCACCCAATCGAGTACAATACAGTCCTAACCTTACCTTGGACCCAATGGACCTCCTCCCTTAACAAGGAGGAGTCTTCTGACTATACTGTCCACCTTGCCCTAGGCACACACTAACCCTCTTTTAGCCCAAAACCACTTCCACAAAGGCCTTCTTCAATATATGAATGCCATTACTACATCGCAGACTTACAACACTTTCCCTGACAGCCTATCTGAAGGGGTTTGAGCATTATAACACTCATATGGTATACATGCAACCCTAGAAACCTTGGATCTATGTTTTCTCTATCATACATGCAAATAAGAATTTTCCAAGGTTCTCAACCTAAATAGCATGTTATGGGGTACTAGTAATATAAAACTTTAGTAGAATTACATACCAAAACACCTTGGAAGACTTGAGAGAATAGTTAGCACCAAGTAGAAATCGGCCCACTCTTTTGTACTCATACACCAGTGTCATTTCATGTGCCAAGGACCCCTTTATATAGTATGGTAGATTAGGGTTACATCCATGTAAATCCTAATACCCATGACCTTTCATTTCCATAAGATCCATAGGTTAAAGCTCCATGGACTATCCATGGACTTTCCATGCAAGCCTATCCTATTCTAAATAAGCATTGGCCCACTCTATATAAATATAAGAGTCCATATTTAATTAGTTACCTTTTGATCACTAAATTAATTCCAAATTAATTCTAGAACAATACTAATGAAATAATATGATTTCGTATTAATATATTATAACTTATAATATATTAATAAATCATAACTTATACTATTCTCATGTTTCGGTGAAGTGCAACCCAAGCCAGGTTGGGTCAAGTACATCCCAAATATAGTTATGGACTTAGACACATTACCCAACAGTCTCCCACTTGGAGAAGTCTAATAACTATAGTTGCAAGCATGACTTCATGAACTGACCAACAATCGTAGCTCTTAAAACTCTGTTGAACTATGAAGCGCCATTTTAGATAAGTGATCATATAATCCTCTGTTCTAGATATCAGCCGGACAAATGCATGGAACAATGTCGTACTTATTGTCCAGCAGTTTGTTTCTCGATTTCCGATTCGTTTGACATAGAACTAAACTGAACACATCAATTTGAATCTGATCGGGCCCGTTACATAGGCCAAAACAAAATCATCGAGGGGCCCAAATATCGCTTTTAATCCTCCAAGGACTAAAAAGAACAGATAAACTTCGACTCATATGCTTGTTCTACTACTTGTTGAATCATACACAAAGGCATATTTTATAACATCAAGTTACTTATGCGTTTTCGTGCAATCAATGCACAACCAACTCATAGGCAACAACTCATATGTCTAGGTTTTAAGACTTATATTATATTACCGTCTCACAATCAATCGAGATAAATTCCATGAAGTGATACAAGTGAGCGTGGGTTTAATCCAATACTCAAAACTTATGAGCACTCATGAATGTTGTAGCAACTCTTGCTATGTTGAACACCTTAGACATCTACAAGCCAACTTCATGACAGTCTTGATTCATACCTACTTCCAACATATGATCGACTGTGGAGAATTTGAATAATGTAATTATTCCGGAAGTCAAAACATGCAAAATTGAAACAATAGCAAACAATTGACACAAGATAGCAACACCTTACTTATAAATAAACAATAAATTTTATTCAATCGTCAAATGTCAATAACATTTTACAAGTTTCAGAGTTATCTAATCTGTAAAACTAGTATTGTCCTTCAGCCCAATGCGCCTCGCATGCTGCAAATGCCTAACCCCAGTCAGTCCCTTTATGAGGGGATCTGTTAGGTTCTCTTCTGACGATATCCTCTTTGCCACGAGGAGTCCTTCTTCTATCTTATGTCCTATGAAGTGATATTTTCTGTCAATGTGTCTAGATCTGTCATGGTCTCTCGGTTCCTTGGCTAAGGCAACCACACTATTGCTGTCACAGAAAATCTCCATAGGCTCCTTTATAGCTGGTACAACTCCAAGGTCTCCAATGAAGTTTCTCAGCCAGATCGCCTCCTTCTATGCTTCACTCGCTGCTATATACTCTGACTCACATGTCGAATCAACTACTATGTCCTGTTTAGAACTTTTCCAAGTAATTGCTCCTCCATTTATGGTAAAGACCCAACCCGACTGAGTGCGAAAATTATCCCTATCAGTCTGAAAGCTAGCGTTACTATACCCCACTACTCTCAAGTCATCACTCCCACCAAGGGTAAGGACCCAATCCTTAGTCCTCCGCAGGTACTTGGGAATGTTCTTCACCGCAGTCCAGTGAGCCTTGCTAGGGTTCCCCTGATATCTGCTGACCATGCTCAAAGCAAAGGTCACATCAGGGCGAGTACAAGTCATATCATACATGATCGAGCCAACAGCAGAAGCATATGGTAATCGACTCATCTCGGCTATCTCAGCCTCTGTACTCGGGCTCTGAGCCTTGCTCACTTTGGCATTATGTTGGATCGGTAAGTCACATTTCTTGGAATTCTGCATGTTTAACCTTTGCAACACTTTGTCCACATAGGTGCTTTGACTAAGTCCAATTAGACTTTTACTCCTTTCTCTCAATATCCTTATCCCTAAGATATAGGCAGCTTCTTTAAGGTCCTTCATTGCGAAACACTTTCCAAGCCAGGACTTAACTTCCTGCAAAGTTGGGATGTCATTTCCTATGAGTAGTATGTCATCCACATACAGTACCAAAAAGCTAACTATACTCCCACTAGCTCTGACATATACACAGGATTCATCTTCGCTTCTCGAAAAACCAAACTCTTTGACTTTCTCATCAAAACAAAGATTCTAGCTATGAGATGCTTGTTTCAATCCATAAATGGATTTCTCAAGCTTGCACACTCTATCAGGGTACTCTGCACTGACAAAACCCTCTGGCTGACTCATGTAAACATCCTTACCCAACTTTCCATTAAGGAAAGCGGTTTTGACATCCATTTGCCATATTTCATAATCATGAAATGCAGCAATGGCTATCATAACCCTAATAGACTTAATTTTCGCTAATGGTGAGAAGGTTTCGTCATAATCAACTCCCTGAGTTTGAGTGAAACCCTTCGCAACCAGTCGTGCCTTATAAGTGTGCACTTTTCCATCCATGTCGGTCTTCCTCTTGAAGATCCATTTGCACTCGACCGTCTTACGACCCGGTACATTGTCAACCAAGTTCCAAACTTAATTGTCATACATGGACTGAATCTTGCTGTCCATAGCCTCCTTCCATTTAGCAGACTTAGGGCCTGCCATGGCTTCCCTATAGCTGTTAGGTTCATCCAAATTTACCAGTGTACTATCACTAATAAATGTATCACCTTCCGCAGTAATATGAAAGCCATAGTAATGCTCAGGTGCATTCCTAACTCTAGTGGAACGGCTCAAAGGCACAGAATCCTCAGTTGGTTCAACAGGAGTTTCCTCCTCAGGTTGACTGCTAGGGTTTGAGGTTCCTTCACCACTTGACTCTTGAATCTCCTCAAGGTCAATTTGCCTCCCACTGTTTCTTTAAATTATAAATTCTCTCTCTCGAAAGACCCTTCTTCGTTCCACAAAGACCACATTCTCACTAGGTTTGTAGATGAGGTAACGAAAGGATTTCTATGGGTAGCCGATGAAAATACACCGCTCACTTCGAGGTTCGAGCTTGTACTGAGTCTCACGTCTCATAAAAGCCTCGCAACCCCAAATTTTGATGTGGTCCAAATTGGGAGCTTTCCCAGTCTACATCTCGTGAGGTGTTTTGGCAACCTTTTTGGTAGGAACTAGATTTAGAATATTGGCGGCAGTCTCTAAGGCATACCCCCATAATGAGATTGGTAACGAAGCTCAACTCATCATGGAATGAACCATGTCTAACAAGGTTCGATTGCACCTCTTAGCCACACCATTCAGCTGTGGTGTCCTAGGAGGTGTCAATTGTGAAACAATTCCACATTCCTTAAGATAGTCATGGAATTCTGTACTAAGATACTCTCCTCCTCGATCGGATCGGAGCATCTTAATGTTCCTGCCCAGCTGATTCTCCACTTCCTGTTTAAACTCTTTGAACTTTTCAAAGGTTTTTGACTTATGCTTGATTAAGTAGACATAACCATATCTACTGTAATCATCAGTAAAAGTCACATAGAAGGGGTTAGCATCCCTAGTGGCAGTTTTGAAGGGTCCACACACATCTGTGTGTATGAGGTCCAACAAACCTTCACCCCTAGCACAAGTACCAGTGAAGGGTGACTTTGTCATTTTTCCAAGAAAACAAGACTCTCAACTATCATATGACCTTAAGTCCAACGACTCCAAAACTCCAGCCTTCTGGAGTTGGCCTATGCGCTTCTTGTTAACATGTCCAAGATGACAATGCAACAAGGATGATTTATCCAAACTAGTGGAAAAATCGATATGTAATACATTATTTCCTAAGTTGTCTACACCATCACAAGGTAATGCTTTAAAATAAATGACATTATTAAAAAAAGCATTAATACCACCAACTTCATTACCAAATGAAAAAGAAATCCTTGTTTGTACAAACCATGAAAAGAATATTTCTCGCCATTTCAGATGAGTAACAGCACTTACTCAAATCTAACACTAACCCACTACTTAGAAACAAAGAATAAACTCCAATATTGGTGACAGGTGAAGCTTTCCTATTACCCATGATCAATTTTATCTTTCCGTGCTCCACATCCTCACTTCTTCTTAGGCCCTGCAAATCAGAACATATATGAATACCATAACCGGTATCAAGAACCCAAGAAGTAGAATGTAATGAGTTATTAGACAATATAGTGTAAATACCTGCATGGGTAGGTTTAACCTTCCCTTCCTTAATATCTTGCAGGTACTTGGGGAAGTTTCATTTCCAATCCCCCTTATCATGACAATAAAAACATTCAGCTTCCCTTGGGTTGAAAGAAGGAGTGATAGAACCACCTTTGGTTCCACTTGAAGAGGAGCCATCAAAAGACTTTCCCTTGGTACCCTTCGAAGGGATCTTCCTCTTCTTCCCTCTACTTTGCCTGATTGCCAAAACAGGGGCGGTGTTAGGAGGAGTAGTAACAAATGATTTACCTTTGAGACCGGTTTTAGCGGTTGCAAAAGTCCTTGAAGTTTGTTGAGTGTGACCTCCTCATTGTTCATGTGATATGTCATCCGAAACTGATCATAACAAGTAGGTAAGGAGTGCAATATGATATCAATAGCCAACTCATCGGGGAAGTTCACATTCAACTTCAACAAAAGGTCCACAAACCTTTGCATTTTCTGCATGTGGCCCGTGATGGATTCACCATCCTTCATCCAGGTTGTTATCATGGAAGAGGTGATTTCATACCTCTCTTGACGGGCACTTTAATGGTAGCGGTCCATCAAGTCCATGTGCATCTCAAAAGGGTAAAAGTCCTCATAGGACTTCTGGAGTTCAGCTATCATTGTGGCCAACATGATACATGCCACTTTGGTAGCATCTCTCTCATGTGCCCTGAAGTCAGCGATCTCCTATGGAGTAGCAGTTGACTCATCAATATCTTTCAGCTCCTTGTCAAGGACATATTCCCTGTCCTCGTAACGCATGACCAGCCTGATGTTCCTGATGTAATCGTTAAAGTTGGAACCATCAAAGACGCCTCTCCCACAAAGGTTCATGAGAGAAAAAGAGTCGGTAGGGTTTAAGCCAGAAGCAACATTGTTGGAAGACATCTGAAAAGAAGAAAGACAAGTTTAAATTAGATATAGAATCCTTAATAAGACACCCAAATGTAATATTAAGGCTAGGACCCGACACAATACTTTATAACTTGGAATAGGGATGTCGTAATCCAAGCTATAAAGTATTTAAAGGTAGGCGAATGACGATTCACCAATTTCCTCCATGAAAAACGAAATAAATTATTAGGTTTTAATTGGATTGAAACTCCTAGATTCTTTTGAGATTCATTGAACTTTTTAATGGCAAGTTTAAATCTCGATTGTGCCCTCTCAATTTTGTGACTGGATGCCGAGGATCACAAACAAGGTGTGAATAACCATGCAAATTAACTTAGTACCCTTAATATTTATCACCTAATCGATGTGCCGGTTACCCACACGCGCTCCACCGATCTATGATAAACATTAATTCACCCTTTGCCACCCTTACTAGTCCATGTTAATGTGCCGGTTTCTCACACACGCTCCACCAACGACTTGGTAAGGTACAAAGTGCAATTTCATGGGATAGCACCAATTTCACATTTTCCTAAAGTAACTAAGATTGAAAATTTATAAAATGTTTAGTTACTTTATATTTTCATTATACTTTTAATGTGAATTATAGTACTTGTCCTAACTGTTTGGCTAAGGACCCTCCACCAGTCAAGGAAGCGGTGGGTGAGAGTGGACACCCATTAAGCTGTCATTTTATAGGCAACAACCTTATACCCCCTTATAGACCGGCTTCGTGAATAAGGCCTACTAACGGTAAAACTGCCTTGATCTTATACAAACACACACACACACACACACACATATATATATATATATATATATATATATATATATATATATTATTAAACTATAATATTATAAAATATAAGGGTTGAATTTTAACTTTTAAAACTCTAGGGTTTGGAATTAAAGTGTGTGTGAGACTTTACAAATTCCCAGACTTTAGGACAAGTTTTGAAACTATTCAAGACTCTTCAACTTCATAACTTATGAGTTAATGATTTATTAAAATGAAGACTCTTCATTTTATGTAACTTATGTGTTTTTTTAATGGACTTTAAAAGAAATGACTTTTAGTAATCCATAACTTGAGGACAAATTATGGACTCCATTAAAAACATCTAGATCAAGAATTCAACTAACAAATCATTTGTAAATAATTCCTATGATCTACCAAAACTCATAAGTGTATGAATATTCATATCAACAATTTCAAGAATCATATAAACACACATAAAACTTGAAATTTTGATAATAACCTTTGAAATTCGATTATCATAATCATTACCACATCAAAAACAAGTTTTATAATTCGAAAATAGTTTAGTGTACTGATTCTAGTCCAATTCCAGCTTAAAAACTCGAAAATCTGCAAACTTGAAGACCAACTCGTCGAGTTCTATAAGGAACTCGTCGAGTTCATGCCTTAACTCATGAACTCGTCGAGTTTTTGGCTAGAACTCATCGAGTTTTCAGTCTAGGCAGATTCTTGGTTTTGAAAAATAAGTTGCATCAAGTATAATTGAAAACAAACCTAGGCTCTGATACCACTAAAGGGTTTTGAGCATTCTAACACTCTTATGGTGTACATGCAACCCTAGAAACCTTGGATTTATGTTTTCTCTATCATACATGCAAATAAGAATTTTCCAAGCTTCTCAACCTAACTAGCATGTTATGGGGTACTAGTAATATAAAACTTTAGTAGAATAACATACCTTCTCTTGTGGTTGATTGCTTGGAGTCTTGAGAGCCTAACACCAATAGTGTAGATGCCTCAAGTGGAATCACAAATCACCAAAACTCCTTGGAAAACTTGAGAGAATAGTTAGCACCAAGTAGAAATCGGCCCACTCTTTTGTACTCACACACTAATTTTGTTTCATGTGCCAAGGACCCCTTTATATAGCGTGGTGGATTAGGGTTACGTCTATGTAAACCCTAATACCCATGACCTTTCATTTCCATAAGATCCATGGATTAAAGCTCCATGGACTATCCATGGACTTTCCATGCAATCCTAGCCCATTCTAAATAAGCATTGGCCCACTCTATATAAATATAAGAGTCCATATTTAATTAATTACCTTTTGATCACTAAATTAATTCCAAATTAATTCTAGATCAATACTAATGAAATAATATGATTTCGTATTAATATATTATAACTTATAATATATTAATAAATCATAACTTATACTATTCTCAAAAGATTATCCATATAAATTGTTTCGGTGAAGTGCAACCCAAATGGACCATGCCGGGTCGAGTCAAATACATCCCAAATATAGTTATGGAGTTAGACACCTTATCTAACACTATCATCCTTGTGTATGCTATGGCCGCCCTGTAGTCTTACAACATTTCCATACTACCATGGGTCCAACCCATGGTCTTACCCTTCATTTACCATTCCACCCATAATCATCATGACTCGAACCCGCATCTGACATTTCCCAAATCAGATGCTCAGGTCATGCTTCGAACCCACAAGCCTTAATCAGACAAGATCGGACAGAGGGTTTCTAGCACAATCCACCATCTGAATCCATCCATATGCTTGGCATACATTACAATGAATGTGCCAAACAGTTGTTGGAAATTTCCTGAACTCCGAACCTTGCGCAACCTCAATCCTGACTGCGAGTTGAGTTGTCTTTCTTCCCGACTAGGATGTGAAACTCTCTCTAGTTCCACACCCGATTCCATCCCTGGAAATCCAAACGGTTCCGCCCCACTTGGATTCGACTGCGCTCTTCCATTACACAAAATTGATGGATTTCCAACTCATCTCACATCCTTACAGTTCAAACTGCCGACAACCTGAGCTTGCAATAACTGGTGATCCATTACTATCCGATCTCAACGATTGCGCAAACATGCGAAATTCAGATGAATACTCCCCAAAATCTCAGCAAGTCCAATAATCCAAAGCTCTTCCCATGATATAGCCCAAAACTTTAAGTCCTTTCTGCTCGTGACAAAGAACTATAACCCTTGACCAGAATGGATGAAACACCAATACAACCACCCACTCACCAAAGGATCTCTGCATTCTAACCATCTTCAACCAATGCGATTTCAAAATTTCATTGACACTCTCAATGTCTAGACAAGCCCACGTGATCTCCCTCATCATCCTATTGCTACCACTCCTTCCCTTGAAACGGTAGCGAGCGGACCTAAAAGTACTTCCATAAATGATCGCCACTCCTACTGAAGGACACAACACTTATGAACTTTGACTTCATTGTGGAACTAATCATGCTAATATGTATACTGATCTTCCAACCGATACCCTTTAATTGTTCCCACCAACGACCCAAAACAACAACTGGACAAACTAAGTCCCACTCAACGAGAAGTGTCCCACTCATAGCTCTCAGCATGCAAAAATGGCATGTAACAATCCTCGATAATATAAAATAGGCAATAACAGAGAAGTAAACTAGAGATAATGCTTACACACACTAGGACAAACATATATACGGATAATATGACGTGAAGAAAACGTAAGATAACGTACCCACGATAATATCTGATGGAACTCTGGCCTCCCCTGACTGAAACTGTAATGCTCGGCTCCCCTTTGTTTGGGATCCTGCCATACTCTCTCGTCCGTTGGTAATCCTCAAAGTAACTGGAGCAGGTGCACACACTATTCCACCCCTCAACAACGGACAATTGGCCTTCTTTATGACCCACCTGGTTGTAGTGAAAACACATCAGAACCGATCCACATGGGCAATCCCTACTAAAATGACACATCTAGCCACAAATGAAACATCCCCAAACCGTCTCCCGACATCCTCCCTCATGGTTCCTCCCACACTTGGCACAATTGTAATGCCTACAGATCTGGGCTAGCCAATTTAGAGACAATGAGTGTCAAAAATGAGTTTCTAATGGTAGATTATTTAGAAGGATTAATCTTAACCAAGTTGTAGAATACGTCTCAAGGGTTCTGTACATATAAAGAACGCCGAAATTTGAGTTATAACGAAGAAGTTATGGTCCGTTGAAGTTTTACGGCAAAATCAGCACGACACTGGGAGACGTAAATAGTGAATTTTTGATAAAGCACTTTTTAGCCTTAGAAGTATAAACAAAAGTTTTAGTATACGTTAAACCAAGAACATACAAAAAAAAGAACGCCCAATTTGACTTCGTATAAGGAAGTTATGAATTTTCTAAGATTTGGCTTAGCAATGCACAACCCGAAACTCGAATTTTAGACGGAGTGGTTTGTGGCCTATGCAACCTAAATGAGAATTGAAGATATAATTAATAGGAAATCAACGGTGAACAGACGAAAACAGATTCCGTATGGAGAAGTTATGAATTTTACTCGGACATTTAGCAATATAATCTCCTCGTACTGTTAAATTTAAGATCGGTCGAGAACTAGCCGACAGAGTCAAAATGAAAGTTGTAGATATTATTCTTACCTACGCGTGGATATAAAGAACATCAAAAACCGAGGTCGTATGTGAAAGTTACGAATTTTAGAAGTCGGAAGTGTGCTGTGCGAAAATGGGTGACGTGGCACAATCTTGACCATTGCTTTCTCTCCAAGTCTTGTCACTAGATGGTGACATGTGGCACCAAGTTCAACCATTTTTCACCCTATAAAAACAACCCCTTCCACCCTCATTTTCTTCACACCTTTCCCATTCTTTCTTCTCTTTACTCTCTCTAGCCCCGAAATCCTCCGAAAAGCCTAGGGAACCTCCCTAGCACGAGGCGGAAGCCCCGGAGTGCTCAACGGCTCCGAGAAGAAGAGCTTTTCGGCTCGGGAATTCCACTCCAAGCAAAGCCCAGTTTTCTATAAAACCCGCTGTAAGTGAGCTATGCATACACTATTTTTAATATAGCTTTTATTTAATTATAGTAACGTTATTAGGAACTTATAATAAGTACTTGGGCTATTATTATGGGTTATATAAGTATTGTTTAACGTTTATATAATAGTAATAATAGCTAGACTATTAATTAGTCTCGACGAATAATAAACTAAACTCTAGTGGTAATAATACTAGGTTTCGTCGAAGGAAATTATTTTTAAGAAGCGAAGCGCTGTCTGAGTTCGGAATCACCACCTTTTCAAGTGAGTGCATGGTCCCTTCCATCTTACACATAGATAAGAAATATTTTATATAAACTACGTTTTATGAGGGCATATTATATGTATACTTGCTATCTATGCTGGATGAACGATTTTATACAAGTTTTATATGATTTAAACTGTATATGTATTTATATCTATGTAATATGTTGGGTAAAACATAGGTATATGAAATATGAGTTGGATGATGAGTTGAGAGGTGATATAGACCATGAGGTAAGGGTGAGAGGTGGACGATGTGAGAAGCCTTGTTCACAAATGTTGGTCCCGTCATCTAGCAGAGTATGGATGACAACCACAGACTATTCTAGACAGTCCAGTGGAACACTAGCAGGCTCGCAACCTGTAGGTGTTGTGAACGATGTGTTCATCGGTGTACTCTAAAAACCCGTTGACATGTATTGCGAGTGGACTCTCAAAAATGATATTGTCAATAAACGAGATAACCCTAGCAACTGTGCTCGAAGGAAAATACTGGCAACTGCGCCTCACATAGAATGTCACAATTATGGCAGTTGCGCCTAAGTGATAGAACTAGCAGCTCTGCTTGACAGCTGTGTCATTGACAACGATGGACTTCGTACCTATTCCTTAGGATAATCCTAAGGAATGAATGAATGAGAAATAGTTAATTCTTAGGGTAGATCCTTAAGAGTAAAGAAGATAATGGGGATGGGTAATTGGGTTAACTGTTTGATGATTAAACATAATAATTATATTATTGTGGGTTGAAAACCCTATGTACTCACCATGTTTCCCAACCTGACCCACTCAGTTTAATTGTATCACATGTGTCGATATAAAGCTACACTACACTGAGAGATTTAGGAGAAGTAAATCACTAGTGATAATGAATGTAAGTTCTGTTTATGCTTATGTTTCTGTATTGACGATGACATCCCAAATGTTTTAAAATGAATAAAAATACTTTTATTCGGAAATGCTTTGATAACGTATTTATCATGTTTTACTGGGAACACATTCCGCAACATTTTAATTAAAAGAGGTACTCTGATTTTTATAAAGCATAAACAAAATCGGTTTTTTCTGGCCGTGAAAATGGGGATGTCACAACAACGACCCCAACCAAGATGGCCTACCGAACTAAAATACTGAGTCTTTGGCATCTTCGTGCTGACCCACTGCGATCTGAGTATGCTCTAGCTTCCTTTTCTCGAGGTGCTCCAAATCGATTTTCTGCTCTCGGGCTCTAGAAATTATATCATTCAGGGTCTCGCACCCTGACAAACTCATGAACTCCCTGATGTCATCCCTCAGCATGTCATGATACCTTACCTTTTTCATCTCCTCGTCCTCCGCATACTACAAGACCAACAAATCCCTCTACCGAAACTTGGCAGTAATCTCCGCCATAGTCTCAATTGTCCGACAAAGGTCTGGAAACTCCCTCACCAACTGTTGCACCTCAATAGACGGGGAAAACTTGGCCCTAAACCAGGTCACAAACTCATCCCAAGTCATCGTCTCGAAGGCTTTACCTCCCAAAGGAAGTCTACATCCTCTCACCAATCTTAAGCTCTGTCCTTCAGAAGACAGGAAGAAAATCTAACCTTCAACCCCTCGAGGCAGAAACTCCTCCGAAAAGTGTTTACCATATCCACTAACCATCTCTTACTAGCAATAGGTTCCTTCTCCCCAAAGAATTCGGGAGCTCCACAAGCACGAAACTCTCAGAAGGAAAGAATGTGAGCTCCAACAATAACAATGATCTCAGTGCGAAATGCGCTCAGGCGCTCATCCAAAATATGCACGATCCCCTCCTTGAATGTACCGAAGATCACAGGAGTCTGCTCCAAAATACCGCAATTAATCTCCAATGAGATGAACTCCTGCATCCGATCATCAATCGGCTCCGTACCTGCACCTGAGCCTATGCCAGAACTTGAACCTCCTCCATGCGTGCTCATCACCATTCTGAACAACAATCATACAAATGATCAGAACATACTAAAAAATCCTGATCCCACATGCTTCCTAGATTTTCCAAGACTCTCCTCGATTCGAGTATGGATCATGTGCTTTCAGTAGTACAGGACCAATACTACTTCCACACCTATCCATACTTTCCTCAAGAATTATCCTGAATCCTCCAGTCACCTTCTCAAAAGTGGTACTTCAAGTACTCGTTGAATAGCGTAACAAAACCCTATAAAGCAATTCCTAAGCCTTCCTAGGTTCCCGTCCTCACCCTGCCATCAGCTGCTGAAGGACTCCCCACAATTTCAACTAACCACTTCATGAATACAATCACATACAACAAAGCATAGATAATACTTGGAGTAAAAGACACATCCCTACAACGGTTGGACTCATACAAGAGCTACGTAATAGAGTCAAATCCATCACTATGAGATTATTTAACCATCCGCATGTGACTTAACATATTCACCTAATACTTAACTCACATTATTTAAGAGTTCCACAAAGCACAAAGCAAGCAACATTCGTGCTGTAACACTCCAAGCCATAGATCAAACAAAGAACATTCACCACTCACTCACTACAACTCATGTTAGGAACTTCCACTCTCACTATCAGTTGCCTTATGCATGAAAATTATACACAACATCGAATCAAATATACTGTCGAATAAAAGACTCTACCCTAGGAACACAACTAGACAAGGAACATGAAATAAGGCCAAATATGTCACTCTAGGACTATATGATCCTAACCGTATATAATTTTTAAAGCATACATTTAGCAATTATTGATACCAATACATATTCCCAATCATATCATCCAATGCTTCTTAGGTTACAAGGTATCACATATCAAACCAATCTATCATGCAATTCCTGAAAGTATCCCTAGTTATATCCTAGCATGAAAACATTCATATCATATAACATATCAACATGTATGGGTTTTCTGGGAATCACTTACTTGAGCTCGGCCGATTGCACGCATCACACCCCTTTCTTCTTTAAAAAATCTTTTTAGGAGTTCGTTTTCTTTAAAAAGATTATCAATTCCTCAGTTTGAGTTCAGTCACACTCGAGAGTGTGGCCGAATCTCTTAAACCAAGGCTCTGATACCAACTAGTAATGCCCCAAAAATTGTAAGGTAAAAAATTCATTTTTAATTCAACCAAAACACCAATTATATTTTTATTCTAACATTCAAAGGTATATCGTAATAAAAAAGTCATCAGAGTACAATCCCAAATCATCATATTGCGGAAACATGGGTGGATGCACTGCGATCTAGTCGGGCCCTTCTCTTTCGAACTGGAAGTACCTAAAATCATAACCATAAAAACCGTAAACCCAAAGCTTAGTGAGTTCCCCAAAATACCACATACCATACATACCATTGGGCCTAGCTTGCATATTGGGCCCAACCCACCATAATGGGCCTAGCCCTCATACAAATGCAAGAGTCACAGAGACAGCTAGCATCCTATGTAACATATAATGGGCCTAGCCCTTCCTGAACCATGGGTCTAGCTCAACATACAAATGGGCCTAGCCCGCAATATAATATGCCTAGCCCTTCATACGAATGGGCCTAGCCCAACATACCATGCGAGAGTCACAAAGACAACTAGCATAACATATCCTAGTGGGCCAACATTGGTGCCTTCGACCCATGGGTACAGTGAGGACACTCGCCTCAGTCCGCTAATAACCAAATAACTACTCAAGTCGTTGAACTGGATAATCTCGCACCATCTAACAATGAATACAACCCTAATTAATAATTAAGATAATACCCCACGAATGATCCAAATATTCCAAGAATGGGCAAAAGACCATTTTACCCCAAATAAGTCCTAATCCAATCCACAGTTAACCTAAAGTCATCAGGTCAATGAAAGTCAACGAAAGTCAAACGACTGAGTACGCCATGTGTACTCAATCGACGCCCAATATACACCACCCTTGGCTAGTATGCGATGCGTATGAGTTGGGTACGCCCAACGTACTCCTCAGCAACCCATTATCCTTATTAAGTGCTTAAATGGTTAAGCTACTAAGTCTATTTCTCAGATATGATCCTAATCAAAGTCTTAACACATAAAGTTGGCAACTTTACTCCTTTTCATGCCTTAATGGATGGGACCCAATACTTGTTTTTATCCAAACTAAGAACACCAAATCTAGCATGATTTAACAAAACCCTCAAGATGACATTTTTATGACTTAATAATCTCAACAAAGACTAAATATGGGGCTCAAAGGTTCTGTAGTAACTTCTACTCACAAGAACCACAACCTTGGGACCATAACATGATAAAGTACCACCCAAAACTAGATTTATACAAATAAGCTACCAAGATCGAGACTTTATACCTCCTAAAAATGTAGAAAGGGAAACCAAACATGCATCATCAAGTTCCAAGCATTCCAAAATTCCTTCAAGAAGATCCTTCTTCCGCAATGAAAAAAAATCACATGAAATCACCCCAAGAACTCAAGAATCACTCAAATGGGGGCTAGGGTTTATTGGGATAGAGGTTGAACGTAGGAGGGTTTGGAGTTGAGTTAAGGCCATTAAATAGGGTCTAAGAACCTAAATTAGGGTTTGCATCTGATTGGAGTACGTATTGCGTACTCCTGGTACGCCCAACGTACTCAAGAGGGCATCCACAATCCTCTTGCCTAGTGCGCCCCGTGTATTCCCATGTACGCCCCGCATACTAGGCTCAACCCTAAGCCACCAAGATTCTGAAGGCCACAACTTCTTCGTTCTAAGTCCGATTTCGACGATCCTTATATCCCCAGAAAGGTAACGAGAAGATCTACACTTTTATCAAATATCTATTTCCTTAAAACTTCCGAAATTAAATCCAAAGTTCTTAAAAGGCCCGAACCAACACCTTACAGTTATACCCTTAGGCTCCAAAACACAAACCGAACTCCCGGATCACCTAATCTACGTTGTCCACACCCAAAAGGGTCTAAATATTTTTTTCCCCAAGACCCAAAGCCTTATGAAAACTGATCTTTTGGTCACGGCCCCGAATTAGGAACGATTCGAAACAGGGTGTTACAAAAATATTGGCTATATGTCTAGCGAAGGTGCTTGCTTTTGTGATTAGTGGGGAGCACTCTACTTTTTTGAATGGTCGTCAAATTCTTGATGGTCCTTTGAGAGTTAATCAAATAGTAGATTGGTGTAAGAAGAAAAAGAAAAAAAATTGATGATCTGTGACAACTGTCAATTCTGGATCAAACGAAGTCAACAAGTCAACCAAGTCAACTCGACTAGTATTAGGAATTTAGGATAAGCGTTATGTTTCCTAACGTTCATAATTTACAAATTATGAGTATTAATACAAAGTACTTCTCTTTTCACCAATTATTGAATAATAATCCTATTTAGGATTAACAAGTGAAATTTGATAATTCAAGTATTTATTATTTTTGTATAAATAATATTCATAACACAATGTGCTAATATCCTTGATGATATTGAGGTTTTTATAATAATTTGAATTTTATGATTCAAATTAAGTAATTATACATTATTTTACCACACTTTTAATAAAATATTACTCTTTTTATAAAAGAAATGGCAACATTTTATAACAATAAAAGGGTTGACTTTGTTGTTGTAGTGAACCCATAAATAGACAAGATGGTTCCATCTATTCCCAACAAAGAGTTTACCCATCAAATAACCAAGCTTTTACCCACCAAATAACCATGCAACACCCCATCCCACCCCACCCCCACTCTCCCCTCCCCTCTCCCTTTTATTTGTTGCCGAGAGGCCTTCACTAACATCATCTTCATCTTCATCTCACTTTCTCAAGGAAAAGCTCCAATCCTCCATAGATTAATTCTTCAAAGTTGGTTCTAAAGTGTTTGGTAAGTATTTCCTTCATAATCTAGTACACACTTATAACCTAGTTTCAATCCATTTGTACACATTATTATGTGTTATTACCAATAGGATCTTCAAATCTTCAAGCGTTCTTCAAGTGTTCTTGACTTGGATCCTTCCATCTACAACCTTTATTCACCAAGAAAACACCCATAATGTGAGTTCATACCCCTTATTTTCGAGATTTTCATGTTTAGGGGGGGATACAAGTAAACTTGTATAATAACACAGGTTGTTATGCATGCTTCTTCTCTATTTTGCGTATAAAGTATTATTTGCATGAAATAAGGTTATTACTAGTTGCTTGAGCACTTATTTGTGGTATGTTAGTTTGAAATACAAAACTAATAAAAACAAGTATAAACATGACGTATGTTCTTGAGAAAAAGTTATAAACCCAAAACTATAAAAACTATGGTTTTTATGAACATGATATGATTTTTCTAGCAAAAATGGTTATAACCTAGTTATTACACCATTTTTTTTGGGATATAAACCAAAATATGTTATTTGGGACATATTTTTTGAAACTAGGCAAAATATCAAAGATTTAGTTTTACAAAAAGAAAATTTAAAATCTATCATTTTATGTAAAAGTGAGTTTTCTAACAAAAATGGTCATGACTAGATTATGACACCATTTTTGTGGGTTTTGAAAAAAAATTTGTTGTTTTAAACATGTAAAGTTAACTTGACTTAAGTATCCCAAAAAGGTGAAAATAAGTTTTACAAAGTTATATTTCATTATTTACCAGTTAATGTCATTAAAAAGGCCAAAAACTAGCAAAAATTGGCTTTATCATACTAAATGTTCTTATACTTGTGTTAGATATAAAATTATTTGATATATATATATATATATATATATATATATATATATATATATATATTGAGAGAGAGAGAGAGAGAGGTGGGTTCAATTGAGAAAATAAAAAAGGTTGAGAATGGGGGAATCATTATCAGTCACTCATTTTATTCAAGCATAAAAAGACATGGTGGCAAACTTGTAAATATGAGAATAACTTTCAATCTCAAATACGTATCTGTAGTTCAAACCCATTCATCGTTCATCATCTAAATTTCTTCTCTAACTTTCAACAATCATTCAGATTTCTTCAATTAAACCATCATCAACATCATCCAGTGCTAATCAATCATCGATCTTCGTCAATAATCAACACGATTCAACAGTTAACAACAAAAATTCGTTTTTGGTTCTTTTAATTCAACCTTCAATTGTGCTTGAATACGATCAGATCTTCAACATCTATGATTAATTATACTCCCAGCGTTATTAGATCAACATCATCGATAATCAACAAAAATCCACTTCATATCATTCATTCAACATCGATTATCAAATAAAACTTGAAAATTGAGGTTAGAAAAATATCAAATCGTTTTTTTTTGAAAGATTTCATATAATTCTCTATCAATCTACTCTTTTGTAAGATTTAAATGGTGAAAATATCATGTTTTTAACATTTTTAAAAAAAGTTAAATTGTATGCACTCCAATTGTTTGATGAAATGCATGAACTAAATTACCACGTTATATTCATATATGAATATGTTTTCTCAATATATGATTATTAAAACAAAAAAACAAATATGCAAGTCTGTATGTTATTCATATGTGAATAACATATAAAAAATATATATATTTGTGAAAATACCTTGTAATATTCATATGTGAATATACTGTGTAATATTCATAAGTGAATATATCATCTAATATTCACAAATGAATATACTATGTAATATTCACATGTGATATACCATGTAATACTATGTAATATTCAGATATGAAAATATTATCTAATATTCATAAGTGAATATACCATCTAATATTCACAAGTGAATATACTATGTAATATTCATAAGTGAATGCATCGTCTAATAATTAAATATGAATATACTATGTTTATTATATGCTATATTCATATATGAATGATACTTAAGTTGTAAAAAAAAATCATAGTTTTTATTCATAACTGAATAACGAATGTACTGTAGTAAGAACCTGATTTATTTTTATTCACTTATGAATAACGATAGCTGAAAATATTAAAAAAAAAATTTATTTTATCTTAAAACTATATCAATATGGATGTCTATTTGTAGAGAATAAAAAAATCATGAATTTTGGTATATTTAAAATCATTTTTTGATAAAAATAGCTTATAAAAATTAAAAAAACGAAAAACTATGTTTTTGTATATATTAAGGTAATGATTAACATAGTTTAAGGAAATATGTTATGTTGGAAAACACATGTGCATTCATTTCCCATTTCCGCCGGTACAATGGAGGATTTTGCGGCAAAAATAAATGATTGGCTGAGAATGATTCCCCCATTCTCAACCTTTTTTTTCTCAATTGAACTCTCCCTATATATATATATATATATATATATATATATATATATATATATATATATATATATATAGACGCAGTAAAACATTTACGATAAACTATAATGTGTGTAGTTTATGGGCATTAACACTATTTTACCATTTTGGAGCGAACAAATAATGATTTCAACTTTCAAGGTATAACTATTTTACACTATGAAATTTCTATGGAAATGTAATATTTCCACTTACAAAAGGATTTTCATTGCACTATACGTAAACCTGTTGATACAATTTTGTGAGACATATTCTTCACCGTACCTACCAGAGTACACACTAAAGTCCTGAATTATAACCAGAATCTCAGTAAAAGAGCGTGACACTTGTCTATAGATCTATATGGGACTAACAATCCTGCACCTAAGTTGTTAGCTACAGCTAGACCGACAGGTCTGGGGTGACAATTGTCTAACATTCTGACGCCTGAAGAACGTCGCAGCACGCCAACTAGTTTTAGCATGGTTGTAATAACTCACATGGGGTATAAACAATACACTTGGTTTACGGGGCTAACATTCTTTCAAATGGTTTTATATAATAATTGAACTACATGATACTATTTTCTAGTACAACAATAGTTACATTTTTGGTCTTAGAGTTTAAGACTTACAACTCATTTTTAAAGAAAATAATGGATTTTCTAAAAGCATAATCTATCATTTTACAAGGAAAAATTCACAGATTTTTCTCGTACAAAACTCTTATGGACTCACCAACTTAACTGTTGACACTTTTTCAAAATTACTTGTATTCTCAGGAAATCAATAAACAGGTAATCAAAAGGTTTTTGAGGATGGGGCGTCACAACGTCACGTTAATTACTTTTTTCATATGTATTTGATAACGAAACAAACAGTGTTTGGATACAATTTAATCTTCTTAATTATAATTATGATGGTTGTATGGCTTTGGTCACTATTATTCATTATGTTATGATACTGTTCATGAAAATCATCCACCCCTAGATGTTTCCGCCATCCTGGTTTGGGGGTGTGACATGATCTTTAAAATATATTTTGAAAAAGCTTACTATCCAATCAGTTGGAATTATTTGGAACAAGTGATGGCGATTCTTGGTTTTGGTGTAAAATGGGTGTCTTGGATTCGGGGTGCTCTAATTTTCTCTAAGGCTTCGGTGTTAATTAATGGTAGTCCTTCTCTGGAGTTTGAGATTGAGAGAGGGCTTCACCAAGGCGATCTGTTGTCGCCTTTTTTATTCATCATTACTATGGAGCTTTACGTGTTGCGGTGATAGATGATATAGATGAAGGTTTCACTAAAGGGGCTAAAATTAGGAGTTCTTACGTTTCTCATTTTATATATGTAGATAATATGATATTTCTGACTGAGTCGTCAAGGTCTAATGTCGTTAGTATATTGCATATTTTAGATTATTTTAATGATGTGTCGGTGTTAAGAATAAATCTTTTTTATATGGAGTGGGTGTGACTGATGATCATATTAGATCCATGGCTTCTTTCACAGGATGTCATTTGGATTCAAAATCCTTCCTTTTATGTATCTTGGACTTCCTATGGGCTCATTTATTTATCTGATTCATAATTGGAATCCTATTGTTAGCAAGTTCAAAAAGAAACTATCCCGTTGGAAGACAAATATGCTTTATATTAGGGGTCGTGCCACATTGATTACTTCAGTTTTAGGTTCGTTAGGTATGTTTTTTCTCTCTCTCTCTCTCTCTCTCTCTCTATTTCACATGCCTATTCAAGTAAAAAAGTTATAGTCATTATGTTCAAAGTTTTTTTTTATGGAGAAGATGACAATTCAAAAAGTCCTTGGATTTTTTGGAACTTGGTGATTGCTTCTAAAGATAATGGTGACTTCTTCTAAAGATAAAGGTGGAATACAAATTGGCAGTCTTGTTGCGTTTTATTTGGTTTTATTATTGAAATGGAGGTGGCGTTATGTTCATGAAACATATTCTTTATTTCTGATTTTCAATTTACATGGAAGTCAACTTAAGGATCTGTTTGATGTTAGTGTTGGTCGTGGTGGTGGTGTTTGGGCCCGTATAGTTGGTTCTATCAATCTCGTGCATGAAAAAGGCATTGTCCCTCTTTTTTTTTTTTGAAAAAATGTGTTGGAGATGGGATAAACACAAAATTTTGGTTTGATATTTGGCTAGGTGAAATTACTTTGAAGCTTCAGTTTCAAAGACTTCTCATATTAGAGTATGTTAAACATTGCACAGTTCAAGATTGTTTGGGTGGTGGTTACAACTGGAGTTGGACCCGTCAGATAACAAGTGGAGTTCTTCAACCTCAGCTTGATGAGCTACTTTGGCCTATTGGAAATTTCCAGACTTCTAATAAAAGGGATTGTTGAAACTGGAATATAGAGAACACAGAAGATTTTACTGTTTGTAGTATTTATCATATTACCCTTCCTGACAACATTATCCCTACTAGATGGAATCGCTTTCTTCCAAAAAGAAGTAAATATTTTTTGTGGCCTGCCATGCTTGATCGTTGCCTACACGGTGGAAGATAAACCATAAAGGAGTTGAATTTCATTCTATTCTTTGTTCGGTTTGTACTGTTGCTGTGGAAACTCTTGATCATCTTTTCATTTTTTTGTGAGCTTGCTTCGAACAGTTGGAGGAAAATATTCACATGGTGTGATTTGGATAAACTATATTGGCTTACTTTAAAGGATATCTTTTATTAGATCAATGTTATGACTGGTGGTTTTAAGAAACGGGATGATATGAAGGTTATTATAGTTGTGGGGATTTGGTTAATTTGGAGACATCGAAAGGATTTGATTTTTGTTGACGAGATTCCACGAAGAGACATAAATTTTTGATAACATTGTCGATTTTTCTTTTAGTTAGTTTTGTAACGTCCCAATGTTCAAGTCCAAAATTTTCATTTTTAATTGATTGACTTGTAAAAACATTTTAAGAAAACATCATCTAATCATAACTTTTCATAAAACCACAACTCATGTCTGAAAACCATTCATAAAAATAAGAATAATGTCAGAGTACAATCCCAAGAAACTCTAGTGCGGAAAACCAACATGTGTGTGTATGATGTGTCGCTACCGCGCCAACTCCTACCCCTTTGCTGAAGAGGTACCTGAAACCAAAACTATAAGCTGTAAGCATGAAGCTTAGTGAGTTCTCCCATCGTACCACATACCAAACAATCACATAGCATACATACTGCCAGGCAATTCTAGGGTGCCCGACCTACCCGGTATGGCCATTCTGGGGCGCCGACTTACCCGTACAACCATTCTGGGGTGCCGACCTACCCATGCGGCCATTCTGGGGTGCCGTCCTACCCGTGTCAAGCCATTCTGGGGTGCTGACCTACCCGTCAGTCCTAACAACCGACCCTCGGGGACTATTCCACCCCTACCGCTACTATCACATATATCATAACATAAACGTGCTATCAGACATATCTGGGGTGTCCGAACTACCCTTCGGTCCTAACAACCAAACTTGGGGACTGTTCCCCTCCTACTACCACTATCACATATAACATATGATGCCAGCATATAAACATATTAGGTAGCAGCAACCTAGATGATATCACAAAGACAATCATCTAATCATACAACTCCTATTGGTGGGCCGACATTGTGGCCGTAGACCCACCGCTACTGGAAGGTAACTCACCTCGAATGAGTAGCTACTGATAATCTGTGCGGGAACCCTCTGTCTGTTGTTGCTCTGAAAATCCTCCGACTATAATCCCCACATAACACTTAGTCAGAAACTGATATCTACTCTTGGGGTAAAATGACTATTTTACCCCCAACCAAGTCCAAGTCAAAGTCAACTTCCAGTTGACCCGACTTGCCGAGTTGGGCCGTCAACTCTTCGAGTCCCTTTCCTTTACTCGTCCTTATCCACGACTCGACTCGTCGAGTTTGGCAACGACTCGACGAGTTCCCCTTCTTTACGAACATCAATGAACCTTCATCCGACTCAGAACACTCGTCGAGTTCACCTTCATCTGATGAACAAGTCCTGACCGTGAATCGTCGAGTTGTATGAACAACTCGTCGAGTTCATCTTCAAACATAAGAAGATTGCCTTGGACTCGTCGAGTCTGTTCTAGTACTCGTCGAGTCCTATGAACTCCAGGTCTAAAACTAAGTCCAATGCGTTGGGTCACTCTTTCTGTCCTGCTACAACCCTTCTAATCACCCAACTGAGTTCTGTGACCCTCAAAAGATATGGGACTCAAAGCCTTGGACTTGTCGAGTTCCAATAACGGACTCACCGAGTCGATAACGTCCATGCTCTATTTCTTCGATTTCTGATGTACAACCTTTGACCAAATGATAGATCCAAGCCCCTAAACTCGATCTAGCATGTAAAGTTCGAACTTTACATGCATGCATGGGACTTTTGAGCCAAAAAGGCTCTAAAATGACTCTTATGTTGCATGGGACCTTCCTTGGGTGCAAAAGCAACCCAAATCTGTTTTGTTATTCCTTCCAAGACTTAGATCCAAAGTCTTGACCCCCAACCATGTTTGCAATCATGGTTGGCCACCTCATATCGCTTAAAAAGCCCTAAATCTTCCCCAAAAAGGGATCTAACAAATGAACAAGCAAGGTACATATTTTATACCTTTCAAGGACTGAAAATGATGCACCAAACTCGAATCCTTCAGTCTCCTCTTGATCCTTCTATGCTCTTCCTTCTTCCTTGAGGTCAAAACCCACAAAAATCACTCAAAAGCCTTAGATCTTGCACCAAAACACTTAGGGTTTACTAGGGAGGGTTTCTAGGAGCGTTAGGGACGAGTGGTGGCTGGATGAGATGATTAAATATGGTGAAAACCCTCAAATTAGGGTTTTCGTCCAGTCAGAGCCTACTCGTCGAGTCCGTGACCCGACTCCACGAGTCCATCACTTAACTCGGCGAGTTGGTCCTTCAACTCGCCGAGTCCAAGGCCAAAAATGCAAAATACTTAAATAAATTACATACCAGGAACCAGGTGCTAGAAGTTTATTTTTAGAAACTCTAAATTTATGCTAGATGGGTTCATTGGTTGTTAAACCCTTTTCTAGCTATGTCTATGTAATTTTTGTAGCTCCATGCTAGTTTTTTCTATATAATTCAACTGTTCTAAAAAAAATAACCATCCCATTTAATGATAATTGCCACTTAGATAATGGTATTTGTAACAACATCATAAATTTAATTTAAATAACCCTTAAAATTGTATATTTGTCTAAGTCTAAGTCTAAGTTTAAGCTAAAATCTAGGGTGATTTTTAGTTAAGCACATAGTCAACAACATCATAAATTTAATTTAAATAATCCTTAAAATTGTATATTTGTCGGTTACAATATTATTCGACATTCATAGAGTTAGCATGTTGTGTTATTCCTTTAAATTTGTATCATACCTCAATTGATGTATACCAAACGTTTACTACATTGACTTATATATAATGAAATACAATGTATCTTTAACCTAAAGTAAATGTTATTGCTTATTGCCCGCAGAAACGTAAATCAACGGACATGTAACATCCCAAAAATCATAAAAATTTAAAACTTTTGAAAAACAAGCATTTAGCATCGTTGTGTACAAGAGATCATTGTTTCAAAAGTAAAAATCATGCCAGAGTGTAACACCCGAAATCAGAAAGGTAAAGAAAGGGAAGGAAAAACCCTAAGTTAAAGAGGGTTGACTCGTCGAGTCCAGGGAGGAACTCGGCCAGTCGAAGCGGGATCCGGGTGTAAAGTAAGTGACCGACTCGGCGAGTCGGCAAGTGGACTCGGCGAGTCTGGTCTGGGTTGGGAAACCCTAGTTTCGAGACTTGGTACCCTATTTAAGCATCTTATTCTCTTCCCTAGGGCTCATTTGCGGCCCCTATAGTCCAGAACCAAAAACCCTAAGCCTCCATTGTTGCTCATTCAAGCTTTCTTGCCATTTTGGTTGATTTGAAGGAAGAAGGAAGAAGGCACCCATTGGGGATTCAAGGATTGGCAGTAGATCTAGAGTTTGTGAGGTCTTCCAGAACATTTGAAGGTAATCATGCACAACATCATTGATCAGACTCCAGTGATTTTCAGTTCGGTTAGAGAGGCCATTGTGGAGCTCATGGACAGTCATCTTGAGGCCTTTAAGGCCGGGATAGTTTCAGGACAGATTGGGGCTCGTCTAGACCCTGATTCTTATGGAGTTCAGGGATCCATCGGGAAAGGAGATCCCATTTCTAGTTTTTGCCATCAGGGGACAGGAGTGAGTGGGGCACCCTGTCTCCAAGAAAGACCTTTGCATGATTGGATAGTTGAGGAAGTTACGCGAGCCATTTGCAAGGATCTGCCCGACATGGTTGTGAGGATCACTGATAGGTTGATTGCGAAGCTCCAGGATCAGACAGCTGTTGTTCAGTCGACGGGCAGTGTCGACAAGGTAACGCAGGAGCGAGAGACGGGCAGGGAATCGGAAAGGAAGAGGAAAACAGATGAAACTCAGGGAGCCGCAGGTTCGGGCAAGAGGCCCAAGGGGTCGGATTTGAGGACGAGGAACTATCAGAGCCGCAGTCGATGCGGGAAGTGTGGTAGGACGCACATGGGTGCATGCAGGCGTAGAAGTGGTGGCGATGTTGGATGTTTCAAGTGCGGCCAGATTGGCCATTTTAGCAGAGATTGTACTGTTACCATTGCCCATGGACGTGATCCGATATGTTTCCATTGCAGGCAGGGGGCCACAAGAAGGCCCACTGTCCGAGTTTGTATTCAGCAGGGCAGGTGCCAGCTCTTGCCCCTGGGACTTCGAGAGCCACCAACGGACATCAGGGTCGGGCAAGGGCGCCCACGGCTCGGAGCCGAGTTTTCTGTTTGATTTCAGCAAGGATTCGAGCAGCGTTGAGTGATGGAGGTATGTATCTTTTACCTCCCTGTCAATTATTATTCATGTTATTATTGTTATGTTGCTGCATTGATATCAATAAGTATATGTGTTGGGGGTATTATATTACCTACTTGTGACGGAGTTTTATGCCATCTGCATACCTTGGAATTAGAATGGTGAATTGGAGGTCATCCCCTCTAGATCAGGTTACTTCGGATACAGTGACTGTAGCATGTATGTGTAAGAATCAGTAATGCCTCACTATTTTCGAAAGGTATCATTCGGGATTGATCAGTTAAATCCTTAGTAGTGACAATTTAGAGCTTCTAGTGAGGTAGCCAACGGGCAGTAAAGAAGTGTGTTGGGGATGTGCACCCCAAACGCAGGTTCTCAAGATGCAGTCCCTAAAGCAAATATGGTTAAGGATTGAAGGGTGCTCAGTTAGATAGCAAGAATGGTTTGGATCTGGAAAAAGTCAGTTGGAGCGCTGACAGAGGTAAACGTTGGTGGACAGCATACCGCCCTTTTAATGGAAGGAAGGTTGGGGAATCCTTTCGACCAGTGAGCAGTAAGGAGTTAGTCGGATCCAAGTGGGGGAGAACCCATCGAGTATACAAGGGTAAGAGCACGCAGTTCCAGAATGAGTACATGAACTCTGAGAAGAAAAGATAGTAGTGCAACAATTGATGGATTGAGGAGTTCGGAGTTGGGAGTTTGAGGAACTTCCCAACAATGAGTTCATGTGATTGAAATGGTTAGTAGCTGGTTGAGAATCCAGGATTGGAGGATCGCCTGTAGGACTCTAGTGAGTCGGAATGAGGATCCTGAGGGCGGTTAGCAAGAGATGCTTTCGTATTAGTAGCCAGTGATAGAGTCAGCATGCAGGGTTGTGTAGATTCAGGAGTTGGGAGTTTGGAAACTTCCCAACAATAGCTTCTTGTATCTGGATTAGTATACGGTTGGTTTGGGAACCAAGCCGAAGACTTCCTCGACGAAACGCGAAGTATATCAAGGATATAAGATGTCGAGGTTGATGCAGTATTCGATGACCGAGGGCTGGTTTTAAGAAATCAGGATGAGGAATCACTAGCAGGACTAGGGATAGTCAGGATATCCTCGGAATAGTAGTAGAGTGTTGTAAGTCTACGGGGGTAGCCGTAGCTTTCACTAGCAGTTAGATAGTAGTAGAGTGTTGTAAGTCTGCGGGGGTAGCCGTAGCATTCACTAGCAGTTAGATGATAGTAGAGTGTTGTAAGTCTGCGGGGGTAGCCGTAGCATTCACTAGCAGTTAGATAGTAGTAGAGTGTTGTAAGTCTGCGGGGGTAGCCGTAGCATTCACTAGCAGCCAGATAGTATTAGAGAGTTGTAAGTCTGCGGGTGTAGCCGTGGCCTTTATCAGTTTGGTAGGCAGCATGAGCGCATTGTTGGGCGGGGGGAAGCAGTAGTACCCACCCGTTCGGGTGCAGTAGTGAGGATATGGGAATCCATGGGTTAGATTTTGGATTTCCCAAATGGTTCAGTTATGGTTAAGTCGGCGATTTGTCAGTATATCATCACCTCAGTTATGAGATCAGAGTAGCAGTGGACCGTTGGGGTTCGGGTATGTTAAGGGCTACCATCAGTCTGGGAGCCATCATGTTGTTAGTCGTGGAATTGATGATGTCAGGATGTGACGTTTGGACCTGATCGGTGGATCGGAAGGTTGTTAGAGCCACAATGATAGGATAACTAGTGGAAACTAGTTCTAGAGAAGGATTTCGTTCAGAAGTCGTGGTAGCGACTAAGTGAGGAGTCCTTTGACTCCACGGTTGAGTTGGAACTCGGTGTTGCAAATAACCGATGAATGATTGGAGACCAGGAAGGTCACGAGATATTTGGGAACCAGCCATATGGCAGTTCAGTGTTTCAGGAAGTTCAGTGTTTCAGGCAGTTCAATGTTTCAGTCAGTTCAGTGTATCAGGCAGTTCAGTGTTTCGGATAGTTGCAGTGTGATGGTCAATATTAGTATGTGTGTTGGAATGCAAGTGCTGACGGTATAGTTGGTTGATTTGGAAATGGCAAGTCCCTCTCAGCAGGATCAGTTGAGCCTTCTGCCAAGTATAAGTGATCTGTAAGGATAGCTAGGTAGGTAGCTTTTCTTTCAGGATGGAAGGCTCAAGTTAGTAGGAGTTGAGTAATCAGATGGGAGATAAGCAAGCTGGTTCCAACAGCATCGTTTCAGTATGAGCGACAGAGTGGATAGAACAGTTATATATAATCGAAGTATCTTCAGAAGTCGTTAGAAACAACTAGTAGGTTGCGATGGGGTGTAGGGACCGGTGGGAGTCCGGTAACTCAAATATCGGCAGATTAGTTGGACCAGGGTGGTCTCAGTGCATCCGGTAGGCGGATGAGGGGTAACAGAATTTTCAGTCGGAGGAATTAACGTTAAGGAAATTATTGAAAAGAGAAGAATTCAGTATGTACCAACAGTAGTGACCCGCACTGTGAGTGGCTGGTGTGATGGACAAAAGGGTTAAAGACACCAAGCAGGGTGTTGAGGCAGATTGCAGGTCAGTTGATCATAGAGAACTTCGAGGACGAAGTTTAGTTTAAGTGGGGGAGAGTTGTAACACCCGAAATCAGAAAGTTCAAGAAAGGAAAGGAAAAACCCTAAGTTAAAGAGGGTTGACTCGTCGAGTCCAAGGAGGAACTCGGCGAGTCGGAGCGGGATCCGGGTGTAAAGTAAGTTACCGACTCGGCGAGTCGGCAAGTGGACTCGGCGAGTCTGGTCTGGGTTGGGAAACCCTAGTTTCGGGACTTGGTACCCTATTTAAGCATCTTATTCTCTTCCCTAGGGCTCATTTGCGGCCCCTATAGTCCAGAACCAGAAACCCTAAGCCTCAATTGTTGCTCATTCAAGCTTTCTTGCCATTTTGGGTGATTTGAAGGAAGAAGGAAGAAGGCACCCATTGGGGATTCAAGGATTGGCAGTAGATCCAGAGTTTGTGAGGTCTTCCAGAACATTTGAAGGTAATGAGTCACTACCTTCCCTATTTTGCATATAGATCAACCTTTATCATGAGATTTGGGGCTTTTAGGACAAGTTTATGAACCATTTCGAGTTAGAAGCCCAGATCTGAAGTTGCTACTTCAGATCTATGTGTATCTTGGCCTGGAGAATCATAAAGCATCAGTCTATGGGTTGATTGTTGAGCCCCTTTGTCTCAAACCCTAGTTTATAGTGTTTTGAGCCTAGATCTCCTTAGCTACACGTAAAGTTTGCCACTTTACGTGAGGGATAGACTTGGGAAGGGTAGATCTACAGTTTGGAGTCCATGCATGACTCAAAAGTCCTCTGCATGTATGTAGATCTGAATAGACTCGGCGAGTCCTTCGAGTGGACTCGGCGAGTAGCATGAAGATGAGGAGGAACTCGATGAGTGGGATGAACAACTCGTCGAGTCGGATGAAGTTGGGCATGAACTCGGCGAGTTGGAAGAACAACTCGACGAGTTGGTTGAAGATTGCCTTGGACTCGGCGAGTCTATTCGTGGACTCAGCGAGTCAGGTCGCGAAACCCCAAACCCTTCGAGTTGAGACTCGAATCAGTGAGTCGGGTGGAGACTCAGCGAGTTGGTCAAGACAGGACTCGGAAATTGTTGGACTCGGCGAGTCATGGACTGACTCGGCGAGTCGAGTTGCGAATAGAAGGACCCTGAGCATATGAACTCGGCGAGTCAGTAGGTGGACTCGGCGAGTAGGGTTGACCTGGAAGGTTGACTTTGACCATAGTTGACTTTTAGAGGACTGTCAGACTAAGTGTCATATTGATATTGGTAGCTCGGAGAGCTGGAGGAGCAGCGGCTCAGGGGATTGTCGATTAGCAGCCAGAGGATTATTGGCAGAGCTCAGTAGTTCAGGTGAGTTTCCTTCCAGTAGGAACGGGTATAAGGCCACAATGTCGGCCCGTTTAGCTAGCAGTAGTTTCCGGATTTTGATCCGATGCAGTAGTTAGTATGTTTCGTGGCTCAGACAGGATTTATGTGTTATGTGTTCCGGGCTACGGCCCGATGCAGTATGCAGTATATGTGTGTTCATGCTAGTTGATATGTTTATGTTATGTGATGTTCAGTTAGTTCCGGACTTTGGTCCGATGCAGGGGGCAAGGCCCCAGTTAGTCCGGACTTCGGTCCGATGCAGGGGACAAGGTCCCAGTCAGTTAGTCTGGACTTCGGTCCGATGCAGGGGACAAGGTCCCAGTCAGTTTCCGGACTTCGGTCCGATGCAGGGGGCAAGGCCCCAGTTAGTCCGGACTTCGGTCCGATGCAGGGGACAAGGTCCCAATCAGTTAGTCCGGACTTCGGTCCGATGCAGAGGACAAGGTCCCAGTCAGTTTCCAGACTTCGGTCCGATGTAGGGGGCAAGGCCCCAGTTAGTCCGGACTTCGGTCTGATGCAGTGGGAAAGGCCCAGTATTTGCTTTATATGTTATTGTATGGTATGTGGTAGATTGGGGGGCTCACTAAGCTTCGTGCTTACGGTTTTCAGTTTTGGTTTCAGGCACTCAGTTTTCAAAAGAGGAGCTCGGGAAGATTGCAGTGCACACACCATAGTCAGTTAGCCTGGGAATGTTTGACTCTGATAATGAGATTATGTTTTGAATTTAATACTCGAAAGTTATGTTATGACTTATGATACGTTTTTATAAATCTGGTTTTAGTAATGTTTTAAAAAGAAATTTTTAGTCAGGATTTTTGGGTCGTTACACAGAGTGTCCTAAAAGTCAATATCATGAAAATAGAAGGATGTGTATGGTTAGGCCTTCACTTTCCCACGATCCTCTGAAGTAATTGAAACAATAAACTAAAACTGTAAGTCAAAGCTTAGTGAGTTTCCCCAAGGTACCATCACACACATAACAAACAAACCATCCAAATATTAGCCTTTAGCCTGACTGGACCGCCTCACAGGGCCTACAACCTATATGGACTGCTCTACGAGCATTCAGCATGACTGGACCGTCTTGTAGGGCCTGAAGCCTATCCAGGCCGCTCTCTGGGCCTTTGGCAAGACTTGACCGCCTCGCAGGGCCTACATCCTATCCGAACCGCCCCAGGTATCTTGGCCTTCAGCAAAAAATAGGATCGCCTCAACCAAACCACAATATGTCGACATATTTAACAGATAAACATAAACACATAACCAGCAAATAAAGATAATCATACACATCTACTAATCATTCATATACTAGCATATCACTATCCTACGATCAGGATACATAATCTAGTAGGCCGACATTGGTGCCTTCGACCCACGAGTACAGTGCGAAGAACTCACCTCTCAGACTAAACAAAAGCTGAATAAATATCTACTCCGAAGCCGACTCTACCCGACACCTAATATTCAAAATATTGCCCATCTCAAAATTAATATCGAATACCTAAAATACCCTTTGGTCAAAATTGGTCAAACTCAGCAAACTAGCCGAGTCAACCTAGCCAGTCGATCTAGCTGAGTCGACCCAGCCTCATACGCCAGTCGTACTCCGTTTGAACGAGGAGTCGGGGCTAAGACCCAACCTCATACGCCTAGCGTACATATCTGGTCAGCCAACCAACTTATTAAGTGCTTAATACATCAATAATTTCCGTCCAAAACCAGATCCAAGTCTCAAATGTTGTCCTTGACCATAAAGTTTCCAACTTTATGGTCTTGCATAGCCATTAAGTGCTTAACACTAAAAACCCCAACATCTTAAGCCATTAAGACAACCAAACTCATGCATGGGGAAGCACTAAGAGCCAAGATCATATTTTTGTCACTCAAACTACCATGAAACGTTCAGAAGGACAACTCATTGAGTTAAGAGTAGCTCATACCCAAAAGGACCAAGGATATGGGGCTAGTAAACATAAAATTTGGACATAATCAAGATCTAGTGATAGGATCATCAACTTTAGAACTTTATACCTCAAAATGAAGCTTGCAGGTGAGGTGTTCCTAGATCTATAAGGTCTTGATCTTCCAAGGTGATGCTTCTGTCTTCACCTTGCTTCAAAGGCACCACAAACACGCACTTTGAGCTCAAAGTAACACGCACAAGTGATTAAGGTTGCAATGGACAAAATGAGGGTTGGAGGTTTGTGAGAGAGTGAGCATTTGAGAGTTAATGATGTTTATATAGGGTCCAAATCCTAAAAATTAGGGTTTGTAGATCAGATACATACGCCTCGCGTACGCTATGTACGCCCAACGTACGTGAGCTCGTCCCAAAAATTACAAAAATGCCACTAGGGATGTTATTCGGGTCAGAACCGGACCGAACCCGAATAACCCGAAAACCGAGTAAGGGTAATTGCACGGACCGAAAATCAAACCGATTAACCAATACGGGTTCATTTCGGTTCGGGTATTAATTGGTCCGGTTCGGTTATTATCCGAATAACCCGAATAACATGTACAGGATGATTAAGGACCTAATATAACTGAAAAAAACCGAATAAACCATATTAAGATTCTATAACCTGAATAACCCGGATAATAGAATAACAAAGTGCTTTTATACATCAACATAAAACATTCAAATACTAACATAACACAATAACACATTGAAAGAATAACGTTTACATAGTAGATTAACATAATAAGAATTAATTCTTATTTAAGTTTCTTGAGTTGGAGCTCAATTTTCCATGACAAGACAAAGTAGGAATTCGTGAATCCTTAAAGACAATAGAAAGGGTTGATTTTTGAAATTTTGAAATAAGTGTTGGATTAATGTCTAAGTCCATAACTATAGTTGGTAAGACTTGACCCGACCCGGCATGGTCCATTTGGGTTGCATGGCATCATGCACTTGGATAGACTAAATGAGAGAAATAAGACACTTATGGTTATTAATATATTATAAGTTCTAGTATATTAATAATAAGAATAATAATATTTAATTAGTATTGATCAAGAATTAATTTAGAATTAATTATGTGATCAAAAGAAGACTAATTAAATATATTGGTTGATTGTGCAAATCATCCATAAATTATATAGTGGGCCAAAGCTCCATGGATAATCAAGTTGGGTTAAACCCATAGGATGCTCCATGGATGCTCCATGGAGGTTACATAACCCATGGGTCATGGAAATGAAAGGTCATGACAATTAGGGTTTACATGGTGTAACCCTAATTGTAACACACTATATAAGCATCATATTATTCACCAAAATCAGCCACTAGTGTGTGTAAAAGAAGGGCTAGCCGATTTCATGAGTTGTGGATTTCTCTCAAGTCATTCCAAGTGTATTTGGTGTTGTGTGAACCATTTGAGGTGTCACACTTGAGGCACTAGGCACTCAAGCTTCATGAAGAGATTCTACATCAAAGAGGTATGTCTTCTATATTCTTATTTTCATTGGTTTGTATGTTAGATTAGGATAATACCTTGGATGTTAATATTTGTATGTATAATAGATAAAAAATAGATCCAAGGTATTTAGGGTTTCATGTACACTAAAAAGTGTTAGAATGCTCAAAACCCAACAATGGTATTAGAGACTGGTTTTTTTCTTGTTATACTTGCAAAACTGCTTAAAAAATCAAAGTTGTTTGCTGTTTGGGCATCAGACTTGGTGAGTCCATCAGGAGACTCGACGAGTCCATGCCTAAAAAGTGATCAAACGATCCAACTCGCCGAGTTGGTTCATGCACTCGACGAGTTGGACCCCCAGACAGCAGATATTCGACTTTTTTTTGGCTGGAATTGGACTAGGAACATTACCCTAAGATGTTTTTGAACTTATAAACTTGTTTTTGATGTGGTAATGTTCATGCTAATTCAATTTCAAAGATAAATGTCAATAGATTCATGTTTTGTATTAGTTTAAGGTTTAGACTAATTACATGAAAAAGTTTGATTTGAATTATCTTGTTCTTATGAGTTGCTTAGATTAATAGGAAGTTATGTGAAATTCTTGTTTTCAATCCATTTTAATGTAAGAGTTGATTCTAAAATGTGTTTTTGTAACTTGTCCTCAAGTTATATGAAAAGTCACATTTAAGTTTCATAAAACTCATAAAAGTTGGCAAAGGTTACAAAATGAAGAGTCTTGTCTCATTGAATGGTTTTATGACTACATAACTTGTCCTCAAGTTATGGAAGTTCAAGAGTCACTTCATTAAGTAATAAAATGTGTAACCTTAATTAATTCAATAAGTTATAAAATAAAGAAAAGTTAATTCTTTTATTAGTTTAAAGTCTTCCATAACTTGTCCTCAAATTATGGAACTAGAAGAGTCTTTTAATTAAAACTACTTTAAACACATAAGTTATGGAATTAATTAGTTTTGAATAGTTTCAAAACTTGCCCTCAAGTTTTGGAATTTGAAAAGTTTTCACTTATGAATACTTTAATTCCAAGTTAGCCCTTAGAATTTTAAAAGTTAAAATTCAACCCTTATACTTTAGAATATTATAAGTTAATAATATTTATATATGTATAAGAGCAAGTCAGTCTTACCGTTAGTAGGCCTCATTCACAAAGCCGGTCTATAAGGGGGGTATAAGGTTACTGCCTATAAAATGGCAGTTTAATGGGTGTCTACTCTCACCCACAGCTTCCTTGACCGGTGGAGGGTCGTTAGCAGAACGGGCAGGACAAGGACTATAATTCTCCCTTCATTAAAAGTATTAATGATAAATATAAAGTAACTAAATGTTTTTTATAATTACTAATATTAGTTACTTTAGGAAAATGTGAATAAGGTGTTAATCCATGAAATTACACTTTGCACTTTGTTTAAGTCGGTTAAGTGGAGCGTATGTGGTTAACCGGCACACTAACTCGTATTTAACAAGGTAGGCAAAGGGTAACTTAATATTTATCATAGTATCGATGGAGCGTGTGTGGTTAACTGGCACATCGATTGAGCGGTAAATATTAAGGGTACCAAGTATATTTGTATGGTTATTCACACCTTGTTTTGTGATCCTCGGCATCCCAGTCACAAAACCTGAAGGGCACACTCGAGATTGAAACATGCCATTGAACAGTTCAATGAACCTCAAAAGATCTAGGAGTTTCAAATCAAAGTAAAACATAATTAAATTATTTCATTTTCATGGTGGAAATTGGTGAATCGTCATTCACCTACCTTCAAATATTTTATAGCTTGGATTACGACATCCCTCTTCTAAGTTATAAAATAGTTTGTTGGGTCCTAGCCTTAATATTTCATATTAGGTGTCATATTAAGGACTTTAAATCAACTATCTTGAATATCTCCCAAAAAGATGTCTGGTTTAGACATTTATGATCTTCCCAAATCTATTGAAACAAGCTTTCCTAAATGAAGATGATGTCCTATGGAAATCATACTTCTTTCACCTCCTCCAATTATTCTCCCTAACCCACAAGTTCTTGAAAATTTTAAGGTCACTCAAGCCCTATTGGCAAGGAAAGGTCTATGTGTGATCACATCTTGGAGATGTAGTCACATATTGACAAGCCGGGAGAGTCGGGTGTCAAAGTCTTGAGAAAGTTGGTGGTTCAATCATTTTTTAAGTCTCATAGTGAGTTCATTTGGGACTCCTATGAAACAGACTATGACAAGACCCTTAATGATCTTATCTATTTGCTAAGATCAACTTCCCAAAAATTTATGGACATTGAAAATGGTGACACTGTAAATCCAGAAAAAGCATTCTCTTCCCAATGGAAAGGGATCGGCCATAGTCAACTCGGTTGACCAAATGTTAAAGAGATAGGCTAGGTCTGAGATTATCCCATGTACCATTCCCAAAGGATCTATATGGTTCTATTGCCAGAAGGAAAGGGCATTGGTTGCAAAGCTGCCAAATTTACCTAAAAGATCATAAGGCTGGTAAAGTCCATAAGTTTGACTCTACTTCAGGTAAAGTCCACTATCTAACTCTGCTAAGTTTCTATTATGAGATTCTTGATACATGATGTGACTGGGTCACATGTTGATGTTTTAAGAATCAAAGAAAAGTAAAGAAACTTAAAGAAAGAATATGATGAATCTGATCGCGTAGATGGATTTCTATCACATAGTTTGAAGATCGGATTCTTGAGCTACTTCTTAGGAGTTATGATATATTGCTTAGGAACAGATAACAACATAGTTTTCTTGCTCTTTTGCATTGTAAGGGTAGTTTTTCCGCAAAGTTTTAAAATAAAAGGAAAATTTTTAATTTTATTTATTTTAAAGTATCCTTACAATGGCATTTGTGGAAAAGAAGTGTTGCTTATATGATTCAATTGATAGCAATATTGGAAATATGAATTTGATTCTTTCATTTGTGGTAGTGTATAAATTCACCAAATAAGGAAAGATATTCATCACCCAAGTTTCAGTTGGATAGAAACATGGAATCATGCAAGTTGTATAGCATGATGAATGAGAGCTTTCAAGCATTTTAAAATTAAGACTAACTACTTGTTCACATGGATGTGTGAGTCAAGTGAAGGACTAAGGGATCAAGTACACTTTCTTGTGCACTTATCAAAGTCCACCACAAAAGATGGATAAGACTATTCGTCATAATTTACTACAGCTCAGTAAATGTGGTTATACTTACAAGCTTAAGTGTAATTCTGAGACATTGGAAAAAATTTCAATGTAAGGTAGAACGAATAAGAAGAGTCAAATTAGGCAGAAAGATAAAAGTTTCTCAAATCTAAAAAGATGGGAGAGTACTTTAGTATCAGTTTTTGTTATCATCTTAATGATTAAGAAACAAATCACAATTAGTTCTCTAAGGAAATCTTAGTGCATTCTTATGACTAAGAAGAGGAATCTTGAATTGTTGAAATGGTTAAATCAAGAAGATGAGTCATACTTCGTTCCAATACAAGTCTTAGAGTCATACTCCAAGATTGTAACTTGAGTGACATGTCTTAGAGAAGGTTTAAAACACTTGTCAAATGTAAGAGTAAAAGTTTTCTACTCTTGTACATTTGAAATTGGTAAGTTGTGATGTTTTGGATAAAACAAAGACCAACTAAGGCCAATTGTGTGAAGTGTTTGTCTTAATTAGAATCCGCAATATCTCTTGGATGTTTGACAAGGGAGTCTTATTGGTCAAGAGGACAGTGGGAGTCTTAAAGGTACTTGAAAGTCTCAAGAACTAATCAAGAATAAAACCTGAAGTTCTTCACTAGCACACGACTTGAGGTTTATAACCTATCGTGTTGACATATTCTGTGCCCATTCCAATTAAAGTTGGCTTTGCATATGAGTTCTTAGAGTTCTCAATTGGTTGCACAACAACTTGAAAGCAATGGTAGGCCCTTGAGCTTCTAGGTGGCAAGAAATTAAGTTTGAGTTCAGTCCATATGAGTTTGGATTTGTCATTATCCTTGTCTTGTGACTATGGTTTTGACAATTCACATGGATAAGAACACATACACCATTAAATCTAAGTGTCATAAGGTTTCTCTCCGATTCATGAAAATGATGGTGAGGAAACACTTTCACTAAGTAGATTTTAGCTATATAGCAATTGTGATATTTGCATTCTCAAAGTCGTTAGTGGAGCGTGTGTGGTTTACCGGCACACTAACATGGACTGGTGAGAAGTGGCAAAGGTCTAAACAATCAAGACTATGATTACGACATCCCTTTTCATAGTTCTTAAACTTGTTTAGACACACCTCTGAGCTATCTAAGATAAGGTGTATGATATTGATAAAGTTTTATCAAAGCAATCTAGTATCAGAAATCTGAAATTTGGTAAGAAAGTCAATAAAGTATTGATTTCTAGAAGTCCAGCTGATTTCTGAGTACATGTCAAAGCTCGTGGGAGCATAAGTGTCATGCTAATAATCATCATCTTAGTGGGAGCATGATAATTATGATAAAGGTTGCAAGTTAGCAGTGTTAATTATAGAAAACAAAAGGTTTCAATTGGGGAAAAGTTGTCTTGCTATAATTAAGGGAGAGAAAATTATACTTCATCTCAAATCTAAAAGCTTAGATTGAGAAAATTATACTTCATCTCAAGTCTTTCTGACTTTGTGCATAATCATTACAATAGGATCAATGCATATAAGTTTAGAATCTAACAGATTTCAGTAAATGGCATGAATTTGGAATTCTTGCATTTGCAGTACAGATTCGGGACTGTGAAATGAGAATCATTGGAGTTATGTTCAATTGATCTATTTCACAAAGTAAAGATCATAGACAAACATAGTATGCATACTTGGTGTGTGGCATGACTAGTGTTTAGAAAAACATAGTGTACATGCTTGGAGCATGGGACAACTATTGTTTTAATTCAAGAATAAAGTTGAAAGTTGAAACTGTATACAATGAATAATGTGTAATCATATGGTGATAAATAAAAGGTGTTTTATTTATATTCATAAGCTCTGAGACCATATTGGATTCAATTATTATTGTGTTTCACTTTGCATGTTTTGACTTCCAGAATAACTAGGTCATTGTTCTGATTGACTAAGTTATTCAAACCATCCACATTCGGTCATATGTTGGAAGTAGATATGAATCAAGACTGTCATGGGTTGGGCTTGTAGAGGTCTAAGATGTTGGACAAGGTGGTGCTACAACACTCATGAGTGCTCATAAGTTCTGAGTATTGGATTCAACCCGCGCTCATTGGAATCACTTCATGGATTTTATCACGGGTGATCATGAGACGGTAATATCTTATATTCTTCAAACCTAGAGATATGAGTTGTTACTATGAGTTGGTTATACATTGATTGCACGAAAACGCATTGCTAACTCGATGTTATAAAACGTGCCTTTGTGTATGATTCAACAAGTAGTAGAATAAGCTATATGAGTCAAAGTTTATCCATTCCTTTTACCTTCGGGATAAAAGCGATATATGTGGGCCCCTCGATGATTTGATGATGACAAATGGAAGTGCTCGGCCGGGCCAGGATTGATTTGATTTGTTCAATTAGTCAGTCGTCATAAATCGAAAATCGGGAAACAAAAAATAGACAGAGAGAATGATTATAATCCATGTCTCAGTCCATATGATATCTAGAATGGAGGAATATATGATCCCTAATCTAATGGACAAGTCATTGACAAAGGTCAGAGTTCATCTACAAGGTCAGAGTTCGACAGAAGCTTTTGAGAGCTACGATTGCCAGTCGGTTCTTGAAGTCATACACAATAATAGTTTTAGACTTATCCAAGTGGGAGACTGTTGGATTAATGTCTAAGTCCATAACTATAATTGGTAAGACTTGACCCGACCCGGCATGGTCCATTTGGGTTGCATGCCATCATGCACTTGGATAGACTAAATGAGAGAAATAAGACACTTATGGTTATTAATATATTATAAGTTCTAGTATATTAATAATAAGAATAATAATATTTAATTAGTATTGATCAAGAATTAATTTAGAATTAATTATGTGATCAAAAGAAGACTAATTAAATATATGGGTTGATTGTGCAAATCATCCATAACTTATATAGTGGGCCAAAGCTCCATGGATAATCAAGTTGGGTTAAACCCATAGGATGCTCCATGGATGCTCCATGGAGGTTACATAACCCATGGGTCATGGAAATGAAAGGTCATGACAATTAGGGTTTACATGGTGTAACCCTAATTGTAACACACTATATAAGCATCATATTATTCACCAAAATCGGCCACTAGTGTGTGTAAAAGAAGGGCTAGCCAATTTCATGAGTTACGGATTTCTCTCAAGTCATTCCAAGTGTATTTGGTGTTGTGTGAACCATTTGAGGTGTCACACTTGAGGCACTAGGCACTCAAGCTTCATGAAGACATTCTACATCAAAGAGGTATGTATTCTATCTTGTTATATTCATTGTTTTGTATATTAGATTAGGATAATACCTTGGATGTTCATATTTGTATGTATAATAGAGAAAACATAGATCCAAGTTATTTAGGGTTGCATGTACACTGAGGAGTGTTAGAATGCTCAAAACCATACAACAAGAGGAAGGATCGACATAAGTGCTTTCGAGTTTGGAAATAGATGAGAAGATTGATCGATTTTGAAACGAAAAGAATGAACGTAGGGGTTTTTGTTCTGTTATGAATGTCGAGGACAAAAGTGTGAATTGTGATTTTGATTTTTGTCGATCTGAGAAAGGGGAGGAGGAATGCTTATTCGGATCAGGTATTTAGAACCCAATAAACTCTTATTTGGGTAACCCGAACCGAGTAACCCGAGAACCGAATAAGCATAATATAGATACCTGAATCTCGAATCGAATTGCTTATTCGGGCCTAATTTGATTCAGTTCGGTTTGGGTTTCAGTTCGGTTCAGGTTTTCGATCCAAATTCTCATCCCTAAATGCCACTATGGGCCATTTTGCAAGGTTTCTCATGCACAAGGGCTAAAATACAATAACTCTTCATATTTAGGGTTAAAATTGAAAATACCTCATCATCGGAATGTTACAAGACAAATGTTATAAATTGTATGCACCGACACCATGACTAATTTGACATGTAACCTATACTCAAATTCCTATATAATCTTTCATAGTTCTTGAATGATCACCGAGGTCTAGGACAAGGAAACATGAAATTGTCACCGTTAACATGACGTATTTTTGGATTTCTCTTGATAAGCGACACAATTTTTAGACTCCTTACACGTTAACTTTGCGATAACAAGTACGAAGACAAAAAAAAGTACTCACATACGTAATGTTTTATTGCGCAAAAAGAAAAAAACAATTTATTTCAAAATACGGAATCCGATAAACAATCATAAATACATTTTTGTGCACCGACACTATGACTACTTTGACGTGTAACCTAAAACCCGATGCATATATAACCTCTCATAATTTTTGAATGTCACCAAGGTTTAGCACAAAGAAAAATGAAATTATCATCATTATTCATTAAGATGACAAAAATTTTAAATTTCGTCTTGATGGCAGTCATTCGGGAATCGTTTGATAAAAAAAGAAAATACAATATTAATCATATAAAATAATAATGATCATTTTAGATAAACACATACGATATTGGAAATTCCTTGCAGACTCTCACTCAACAATCTCTTCTTCCACCGTGCCACTCTCTTTCTCTTATCAATCTCTTCTTTTTCACTCATTGCAATGACAAACTTTTTCTCCATTGTTGGTGGGTTGAGGTGGATTGATAAGCTAACACCAATCTTAATCTTAATAACCTATGCTATAACTGAACGGTATTAATGGGAATTAGATCTACCCGAGAAGTGTGGGATCCAATCATAGGTGGTAAATTTGAGGGGACTATTTGAGATGTCGTGAGGGGATGTGTGCCTATCAATGGAAGAGTGGGTTAGTGGTCGTGGTGTTTCTGTGGCAGTTTGGTGACCGATAAACCCCACTCAACCAATCTCTCTTCCACACCATCCTGATATATATTATGGGGTTATTTTGGTCCATCTTTCTTCTAGAACATCATAACTTCAAGAAATCTTATAATATATTCAAGATCCAATTTTTTGTTTATAAAACTACTAGTTTATAACCCGTGGGAACCACGGTTATAGAATTAATTAAACTTTTAAAATAAAAACGAAATTATTAATAAATTATTTTAAATAAATTATTAATTAAAAGATTTTTTTAGCTATATAATTTTAATCATTGATTTAAATAAATATGTGATATTATATCACTTTATTATTTGTATTAAATTTATTTTAATTTTTATTCTAATGTTATTAATTTAATGTAATTAGAATGAGAAATTTAAAATTTGAAATTTGAAATGGAGAATCAATAGGTTCACAAATGACATGCATTAATTAATAAATATAATATGGTGACACATGAAAAAAGAAGAATAAAATATGCATTAATTAGGGGGGCTAATAAGATGACACATGTCAAAAGGAGAATAAAACTATTTTTTTATTAGATAGGGAGATTAATAAATATTTGTGTGACCGTTCAGAAAATTTAATGTTATCGTTTCTATAGTACTTAATAGTTTATGCCTCATTCATTTTTATATTAAAAGATATTGAGAAAAAGGTTTAAATTTTATTTTCAAGCCTCCATAACTATTTTGAAACCCTCGTCTCGATTATTAAATGTTCTTAAGAAAAAAAAAACACTTATAATATATGGTCAATTATATATGTGTTCTTAATAAATAACAAAATAGTATATTCCCCTAAAAATATCATATTTATCCTTCATAACTTCAAAAGTATTGTATTTGCCCAAATGCTTTTTTTTTCATATATATATATATATATATATATATATATATATATATATATATATATATATATATATATATATACCTTATAAAGCATTTTTAGTCAAATGCTGAATTTTAAGTCGTACAAGCCTTATTGCACTGTTTACAAACATTTTATACATTACCAAATCATGAATCTTAGTTTGGTCAACATCAGAAAAAGTCAAGATAAGAGTGACGATTTATCCCTATTATCAAGCTGTTTTGACATGACTCATTCTTTATCTTAACTTTTCCTTATATCTCACAATTTCTGTTCACAAATCCTAGATATATATCACCACCATTTGCCTTGGTCATCCAACATTTCCAGTGTTGAATCCATCTTTCAACGTTTAACCACCATGTTTTTAGGCTTAGGGGCTCCTTAAATAGGTAGGCAATTAGGGTTATCTAACAAGGAAACCCTAATTTGACTGCTTAAGCCCTAAGCAGCCCATGGAGCCCTTCTGGAACATGCTTTGCAAGATTTCTAATGGGCTTTCCCATCGAATTCGTCCAACCTATTATTCCAAGGTGATCCATAGCCCAATTGTAATTATCTTATAATTACAATTCCAGCCCCTAAGTTTAATTAATCTCTTTTAGCCACAAAATTAATTCTTAACTAATTCTTGACCAATATTAATTAAACATTATGATTTCTCCTTTAATATATATTATTCTCATAATATATTAATAAATCATAATTAAACCTTTCTCTCCTTAATTCATCTTACATATTGCTATGGTGAAGGCAACCCAAAAGGACCATGCTCATAATCGGGTCAAGTATATACCAAAATAGTTATGGACTTAGACACTAATCCAACATTAACGACTCAAGTGCACATCTAACACTGGACGCAAGTAATCTAGTATTTTGGCTCTAGTATCGATCCACATAAACTCCCCAAACATACCATGTCGACATATCACATAAACAATTAATCAAGCAATCAATAGGTGAAGATTGTACTAGTTTATCTGTCTAATTAGCATAATACAATAGATCTACATCCTAACATACAAAGGACATACATCATAACATATAATATAGTGAGATAACTCACCGAAATAAGAAACTAAAGAATCACCAGTGCACGTGCGAATACTCGCATATATTAGTCTCACGTACCGCCTAAATACCAAATAGAGGTCTATACTCAACCTATAATTCAACCCAAAAAGTTTGACCAAAAGTTAAACTTGGTCAAAAAGTCAAAAACATCACTTGGTTAGGTCAAGGACACCTTGCACCACAATATAGGTTCCTAATGCCTACTAGAAGACAAAATAACAAGGAATTCTGAAAAACCAGAGGCACCTCATGCCTAAGCGCAAAATGTCTTAACCAAATGACTTAATCCATTAAGTTAGAAGCCTTAATTCTCACATATGAAACTCCTTGATGTCATAATGGATAAAGTTTCCAATTATATCCATTTGGATGGCCCAAATAAGCAAGATCTAAAACCCTTAGTCATAATAGTGACCATAATGCACTTACCATCATGAGTGGAGGAAAGAGAGCTCTTGTATGTACTCTTTAATCCATCTAAAGATCAAATCTAATCCCAAATATCATCCATAAGGTCTAGAGTTCCTCAAACTCCATGAAAACAAGCCTCAAAGTGACCAAAAATCACTTAAAATGATTCAAAAAACCCAATGACTTCTAGATCTATGATAGAAACATAATAAAGCTTGAATCTATTGCGTTTTGAGCATTCTAACACTCTTATGGTGTACATGCAACCCTATAAACCTTGGATCTATGTTTTCTCTATTATAAATGCAAATATTCAATATTCTAAGGTTTCATCCTAACTAGCATAATATGAAGCAACTATACTACAAAAATCTAGTTAGATAACATACCTTTTGATGGAGCTTGAACTCTTGATCTTAAGAGCTTAGCCCCAATAGTGTGGAAGCCTCAAGTGGAATCACAAATAACCAAAAACACCTTGGAAAACTTGAGAGAATATAATGCACACTAGAAATCGGCCCACTGTTGTATCCTCACACACTAGTGCCATTTCATGTGCCAAAGACCTCTTCATATAGTTCCGGTGAAGTGCAATCCAAATGAACCATGCTACTCTTGGGTCGAATACATACCAATAATAGTTATGAGTTTAGACATCTAATCCAATGTACAAAATCTTTAGAGCTTACTATTAAGAATGATTAGATTCTAAACCTATGAAATCATCGAAGACACGACGTAACTGAATGAACACAAAGATGTAAATAAGATATAGTTTTTTCATTTAGAGAGTAAAGGTATGCAATTACAATGAGGTAAGGCACCTTCAAATGATACTATCTACTACCAACTAACAACCCTTATATACTGAATACAAATGAGTCAATTAGGCTCTAACCAATAAGGTTAAGGCACCTAGATAAACACATCTGTCAAAATAATGGAAGATAAAACTATGAAGTCTAAGTAAACAAAAAATATGAACACTAACAATCAGTTCGTATATACAAGACAAGAACTATAACATATTGCTACAAACACTCTTTCACATCAAAACTCAAACACGACACAATTACATTGAAAAAACCTAACACTTACCAAGGTCCAGAGGTGTAGAGTGTTGGGTTTTGAGCATTCTAACACTCCTAAGTGTACATGCAACCCTAAATACTTTGGATTTATGTTTTCTCTATTATACATGCAAATATGAACATCCAAGGTATTGTCCTAATCTAAGCTATAAAACAATGAATATAACAAGATAGAATACATACCTCTTTGATGTAGAATGTCTTCACGAAGCTTGAGTGCCTAGTGCCCCAAGTGTGACACCTCAAATGGTTCACACAACACCAAATACACTTGGAATAACTTGAGAGAATTCTACACTTCATGAAAATCGGCTAGCCCTCTCTAGAATGATACTAGTCGCCGATTTTGTCAAGAATAAGATCTTTATATAGTGTTACAATTAAGGTAAACCCTAATTGTCATGACTTTCCATTTCCTTGGATCCATGGGTTCACATACACCATGGAGCATCCATGGACCATCCTATGGGTTTTAGCCCAACTTGATTATCCATGGAGCATTAGCCCACTATACAAGTATGGATGATTTACACAATCAACCCATATATTTAATTAGTCTTCTTTTGATCACTTAATTAATCCTAGATTAATTCTTGATCAATACTAATTAAATAATCTTATTATTCTTATTATTAATATACTAGAACTTATAATATATTAATAACCATAAGTGTCTTATTTCTCTCATTATAGTCTATCCAAGTGCATGATGCCATGCAACCCAAATGGACCATGCCGGGTCAGGTCAAGTCTTACCAATTATAGTTATGGACTTAGACATTAATCCAACAGTCTCCCACTTGGATAAGTCTAAAACTAATATTGCGTATGACTTCAGGAACCAACTGGCAATCGTAGCTCTCAAAAGCTTCTGTCGAACTCTGACCTTGTAGATGAACTCTGACCTTTGTCAGTTACTTGTCCATTAGATAAGGGATCATATATTCCTCCATTCTAGATATCGTATGGACTGAGACATGGATTATAATCATTCTCTCTGTCCATTTGTTGTTTCCCGATTTCCGATTTATGACGACTGACTAATTGAACAAATCAAATCAGTCCTGGCCCGGTCGAGTACTTCCATTTGTCATCATCAAATCATCGAGGGGCCCACAGATATCGCTTTTATCCCGAAGGTAAAAGGAATGGATAAACTTCGACTCATATGGCTTGTTCTACTACTTGTTGAATCATACACAAAGGCACGTTTTATAACATCGAGTTACCAATGCGTTTTCGTGCAATCAATGTACTATCAACTCATAGTAACAACTCATATCTCTAGGTTTGAAGAATATAAGATATTATCGTCTCATGATCACTCGTGATAAAATCCATGAAGTGATTCCAATGAGCGCGGGTTGAATCCAATACTCAGAACTTATGAGCACTCATGAGTGTTGTAGCCCTTTGTGCAACACCTTAGGCCTCTACAAGCCAACCCATGACAGTCTTAATTCATATCTACTTCCAACATATGACCGACTGTGGATGGTTTGAATAGCTTAGTCATTCCGGAAGAATAACCTAGTTTATTCGGGAAGTCAAAACATGCAAAGTGAAACACAATAATAATTGAATCCAATATGGTATCAAAACCTATGAACATAAATAAAACACCTTTTATTTATCACCATATGATTACACATTATTCATTGTATACTGTTTCAGCTATCAACTTTATTCTTGAATTTAAAACAATAGTTGTCCCATGCTCCAAGCATGTACACTATGTTTTCTAAACACTAGTCATACCACACACTAAGTATGCATACTATGTTTGTCTATGATCTTTACTTTGTGAACTAGATCAATTGAACATAACTTCAATGATTCTCTTTTCACACTCCCAAATCCTTACTGCAAATGCAAGAATTCCAAATTCATGCCATTTACTGAAATCTGTTAGATTCTAAACTTATATGCATTGATCTTCTTGTAATGATTATGCACAAAGTCAGAAAGACTTGACAACAATCATTACAGAGCATTCCAAAGGAGATAAACTCCTTGGAAACATCCTTCTTGCATTAAGTTTCCTAATCTTAAACGGATTGAAAATTCTAACTTTGAAACATTTCTAGATTCCATTTTGACTATCACTTCTGAACAAGAGTTGCCTCCTTACAGACTATGTCAATATGGTCCTTCCAGAATTATCACTATACTTCCAACTGTCCTTGAGCACCCAATCTTTGGTAAACCTTAGATTGTCCTCGACAACTGTTTAATCCTTTTTAGTCACATCCAATTCTAGAGCTTTTCCCTTCTTAATGCCCCAGGAATTTGGAAAAACTTAGAACGGATGAATATATCACATGTAATTGATCCTATATCCGAAGCATATGGGACACGATTCATGATGTCTCACATAAAGACTAAACCAGTCTTTTGCTATAACATTTCCATTTCAATTTTCCAAGTTCTCATAATTCAGATTATGAAAAGGGATGCCGTAATCATAATAGAATTTTAGAACGCAAATAACGGACCCATATACAAAATTTCCTTATGTTGAGCCATTCCAACATGAAATTCATATATATATATATATATATATATATATATATATATATATATATATCCTTGACTAAATGATTAAAACCTCACGATCTAAGCTTATAGATTTGAGATGAAGTATAATTTCCTCTCCCTTAATTATAGCAAAACAACTTTTCCCAATTGAAACCTTTTGTTTTCTATAATTAATATTGCTAACTTGCAATACTTATCATAATTATCATGCTCCAACTAACATGATGATTATTAGCATAACACTTATGCTCCCACTAGTTTTGACATGTACTCAGAAATCAGCTGAACTTCTAGAAATCAATACTTCATTGACTTTCTTACCAAAGTTTAGATTTTTGATACTAGATTGTTTTGATAAGACTTTATCAAAATCATACACCTTCCCTTAGATATCACACTTGTGTGTCTAAAAAATTATGAAGAGGGATGTCGTAATCATAATGGTTAGACCTTTTTGCCACTTCTCACAAGTCCAGGTTAGTGTGCCGGTAAACCACACACGCTCCACTAACGACTTTGAGAATGCAAATATCACAATTGCTATCTAGCTAAAATCTACTTAGTGAAAGTGTTTCCTCACCATCATTTTCATGAATCAGAGAGAAACCTTATGACACTTAGATTTTTATGGTGTATTTGTTCTTATCCATGTGAATTGTCAAAACCATAGTCACAAGACAAGGATAATGACAAATCCAAACTCATATGGATTGAACTCAATCTTAACTTCTTGCCACCTGGCAGCTCAAGGGCCTGCCATTGCTTCCAAGTTGTTGTGCAACACATTGAGAACTCTAAGAACTCATATGCAAAGCCAACTTTAACTGGAATGGGCACAAAATATGTCAACACGATAGGTTATAAACCTCAAGTCGTGTGCTAGTGAAGAACTTCAAGTTCTCTTCTTGATTAGTTCTTGAGACTTTCAAGACCTTTAAGACTCCCACTGTCCTCTTGACCTATAAGACTCCCTTGTCAAACATCCAAGAGATAGTGTGGATTCTAACCAAGACAAACACTTCACACAATTGGCCTAAGTTGGTCTTTATTTTATCCAAAACATCACAACTTACCAATTTCAAATGTACAAGAGTAGAAATCTTTTACTCTTACATTTGACAAGTGTTTTAAACCTTCTTTGAGACATGTCAGTCAAGTTACAATCTTGGAGTATGACTCTAAGACTTGTATTGGAACGCAGTATGACTCATCTTCTTGATTTAACCACTTCAACAATTCAAGTTCCTCTTCTTAGTCATAAGAATGAACTAAGATTTTCCTTAGAGAACTAATTTTGATATGGTTTCTTAATCATTAAGATGATCACAAAACTGATACTAAAGTACTCTCCCATCTTTTCAGATTTGAGAAACTTTTATCCTTCTGCCTAATTTGATTCTTCTTATTCACTCCGCCATACATTGGAACCTTTTCCAATGTCTCAGAGTTACACTTAAGCTTGTAAGTATAACCATATTTACTGAGCTATAGTAAATTATGACGAATAGTCTTATCGATCTTTTGTGGTGGACTTGACCAATTTACAATAATGTGTACTTGATCCCTTAGTCCTTCACTTGACTCACACATCCATATGAACAAGTAATTCGTCTTAATTTTCCAATACTTGAAAGTTCTCATTCATCACGCTATACAACTTGCATGATTCCAAGTTCCGGTCCAATTGAAACTTGGGTGATGAGAATCTTTCCTTATTTGGTATATTTAGACATTACCACAAATGAAAGAATCAATTTCATACTTCCACTCTTGCTATTAATGGAATCTTATAAGCAACAAAAATTTCCACAGATGCCATTGTAAGGATATTTTAAAATAAATAAAATCAAAATTTTCCTTTTATTTTAAAAAACTTTGCGGAAGAACTTGTCCTTACAATCCATATGAAAACTTGTTGTTATCTATTCCTAAGCAATATCTCATAACTCCTAAGAAGTAGCTCAAGAATCTGATCTTCAAACTATGCGATAAAAATCCATCTACGCAATCAGATTCAACATATTCTTTCTTTAAGTTCCTTTACTTTTCTTTGATTCTTAAAACATCACCATGTGACCCAGTCACATCATGTATCAAGAATCTCAGAATAGAACTTAACAGAGTTAGATAGTGGACTTTACCTGAAGTAGAGTCAAACTTATTGACTTTAACATCCTTAGGTAAATTTGGCAGCTTCGCAACCAATGCCCCTTTCTTTGGCAATATAAACATATGGACCCTTTGATAGTGGTACACGAGACTATCACAGACTTAGCTTTTCTCTTTACCATTTGGTCAACCGAGTTGACTATCACCAATCCCTTTCCATTGGGAAGAGAGAGCTTTACTGGATATCCAATGTCATCATTGTCAATGTCCATAAAGTTTTAGGAAGTTGATCTTAGCAAATAGATAAGATCATTAAGGGTCTTGTCATAGTCTGTTTCATAGGTGTTCCAAAAGAACTCACTATGTGACTTAGAAAGTAGTTGAACCACCAACTTTCTCAAGACTTTGACACCCAACTCTCCCGGCTTGTCAATATTGACTACATCTCCAAGATGTGATCACACCTAGACCTTGCCTTGCCAATAGGGCTTGAGTGACCTTGAACTTGTGGGTTAGGGAGAATAATTGGAGGAGGTGAAAGAAGTATGATTTCCATGGGACATCATCTTCATTTTGGAAAGCTTGTTTCAAAAGATTTGGGAAGATCATAAATGTCTAATCCTGACATGTTTTGGGAGATATTCAAGACAGTTGATCTAAAGTCCTTAATATGACACCCAATATGAGATATTAAGGCTAGGACCAAACAAACTATTTTATAACTTAGAAGAGGTATGCCATAATCCAAGCTATAAAATATTTGAAGGCGGGTGAATGACGATTCACCAATTTCCACCAAGATAAACGAAATGTATTATTAGGTTTTAATTGGTTCTAAAACTCCTAGATCTTTTGAGATTCATTGAAGTGTTCAATGACATGTTTCAATATCGAGTGTGCCCTTCAGGTTTTGTGACTGGGATGCCGAGGATCACAAAACAAGGTGTGAAGTAACCATGCAAATTACTTGGTACCCTTAAGTGTTTACCCCTCAATCGATGTGCCGGTTAACCACACACGCTCCATCGATACTATGATAAACATTAAGTTACCCTTTGCCTACCTTGTTAAATACGAGTTAGTGTGCCGGTTAACCACACACGCTCCACTAACTGACTTAAACAAAGTGCAAAGTGTAATTTCATGGATTAGCACCTTATTCACATTTTCCTAAGTAACTAAGATTGGGTATTATTAAGAGTTTAGTTACTTAGTATATCTCATTAATACTTTTAATGAAGGGAGAATTATAGTCCTGTCAAACCCGTTCGGCTAACGACCCTCCACCAGTCAAGCAAGCGGTAGGTGAGAGTGGACACCCATTAAGTTTCCATTTTATAGGCAACAACCTTATACCCACCATATAGACCGGCTTCGTGAATGAGGCGTACTAGCGGTAAGACTGACTTTACTCTTATACATATATATATTATTAACTTATAATATTATAAAGTATAAGGGTTGAATTTTCACTCTTTAAAATTCTAAGGGCTAACTTGGAATTAAAGTATTCATAAGTGAAAACTTTTCAAATTCCAAAACTTGAGGGCAAGTTTTGAAACTATTCAAAACTAATTAATTCCATAACTTATGTGTTTAAAGTAGTTTTAATCCAAAAACTCTTCAAGTTCCATAACTTGAGAAAAACTTATGGAAGACTTTAAACTAATAAAGAATTAACTTTTCTTTATTTTATAACTTATGGAATTAATTAAGGTTACACTCTTTTTTTATTATTATTCAATGAAGAGACTCTTGGTCCTCCATAACTTGAGGACAAGTTATGGAGTCATAATACCATTTTAATTAGAACTAGACTCTTCATTTTTTGTAACCTTTGCCAACTTTTATGAGTTTTATGAAACTTAAATGTGACTTTTCATACAACTTGAGGACAAGTTACAAAAACACATTTTAGAATCAACTCTTAGATTAATCTGAATTGAAAACAACAATTTCACATAACTTCCTATTAATCTAAGCAACTCATAAGAACAAGATAATTCAAATCAAAAATTTTCATGTAATTAGTCTAAACCTTAAACTAATACAAAACATGAATCTATTCACAATTATCTTTGAAATTGGATTAGCATGAACATTACCACATTAAAACAAGTTTATAAGTTCAAAAACAACTTAGGGTAATGTTCCTAGTCCAATTCCAGCCAAAAAAGTCGAATTTATGCTTTCTGGGGGTCCAACTCGTCGAGTGCACGAACAAACTCGGCGAGTTGGATGCATTTTGCCTTGGACTCGGCGAGTCTGCAGGGCAAACAACATCAAAACTCGATTTTTCAGCTACTTTTGCAAGTATAACAAGAAAACAAGCCTAGGCTCTGATACCACTATTGGGTTTTGAGCATTCTAACACTCCTAAGTGTACATGCAACCCTAAATACCTTGGATCTATGTTTTCTCTATTATACATGCAAATATGAACATCCAAGGTATTGTCCTAATCTAAGCTATAAAACAATGAATATAACAAGATAGAATACATACCTCTTTGATGTAGAATGTCTTTATGAAGCTTGAGTGCCTAGTGCCCCAAGTGTGACACCTCAAATGGTTCACACAACACCAAATACACTTGGAATAACTTGAGAGAATTCTACACTTCATGAAAATCGGCTAGCCCTCTCTAGAATGATACTAGTCGCCGATTTTGTCAAGAATAAGATCTTTATATAGTGTTACAATTAGGGTAAACTCTAATTGTCATGACTTTCCATTTCCTTGGATCCATGGGTTCACATACACCATGGAGCATCCATGGACCATCCTATGGGTTTTAGCCCAACTTGATTATCCATGGAGCATTAGCCCACTATACAAGTATGGATGATTTACACAATCAACCCATATATTTGATTAGTCTTCTTTTGATCACTTAATTAATCCTAGATTAATTCTTGATCAATAATAATTAAATAATCTTATTATTCTTATTATTAATATACTAGAACTTATAATATATTAATAACCATAAGTGTCTTATTTCTCTCATTATAGTCTATCCAAGTGCATGATGCCATGCAACCCAAATGGACTATGTTGGGTCGGGTCAAGTCTTACCAATTATAGTTATGGACTTAGACATTGATCCAACATAGAGAAGGCTGATTACTTAGAGAATATAGCTTCCTTTTCCAAGCTTTCATGCTTCCCTCACTCAAGAACACCATAAGAGAACAAATTAGCATCAAAGTGGACTTAAAAGAGAGGATGAGCTTCAAACACGTCAAAGAGGCTAAGATTTCATTTGAGAAAGTCAAAGAAGAGTAATGCTTGGAAATATTGGCAACATCGCAAATGAGGGATCTGCTCTTGCAACTCGTGCCCCATCTAGTATGAAATTTCAAGTGATCCTTGGAACATCTCAGAAGAAGAATAATTGGCCTTGGTGTGATCATTGCAAAAAACCTGGTCACAGCAAAGAAACCTGCTGGAAAATTCATGGAAAACCATCTGACTGGAAACCTAGTGCTCGTGTAAATGTAGCAGCTAGAGATAACCAAGAAGTGTTTAGCAAATAACAAATTGAAGCCCTCCGGAAGATGTTGCAAATCACATCTCGTGAAGACAAAGGGATTGCTGCTGTGGCTCAACAAGGTGGAGTCTCATCTGCATTTGTAACAAATGCATTTGCAGAAAAACCATGGGTTGTTGATTGTGGAGCTACTGATCACATGACTGGGGATCGAAATGTATTCACTGACTTCTAACCAGTACCTAATGGAAGAACAATACGAGTAGCTACAGGAGAAGACTCAAAAGTAGAGGGCATTGGTACAGTTGTCATATCCAAGAATATAACATTGAAATATGTGTTATATGTCCCCAATCTAGACTTCAATTTATTATCCCCCACTAAATTAATGAGGGATCTTAGTTGCATTACTATCTTAACCCCATCTGTATGTATGTTTCAGGCCATGATTTTGGGGAAGATGATTAGCAATGCTAAAGTATGTGATGAGCTCTACCACCTTGAAGCCGAGAAGTTTAAAAAACATTTTGTCTCGTTAGTGTTTCATGTTTCTAGTCAAAATAATGTGATGTTATGGCATCATAGATTAGGTCATCCAAATTTTCATTACTTAAAGAATTTTTTCCCCATTTAATGATTAAAATCCGAATGATTACAATTGTGAAGTGTGTCAAATTTCCAAACATGTTAGACATTCTTATTCTCCACTTCCGTACAAACCTTCTCATCCTTTCTACTTAATCCATAGTGATGTTTGGGGACCCTCCAGAGTGAAAAATATCTCTGGTGCGAGATGGTTTGTTACCTTTATCGATGACCACACCCGTGTTACATGGGTATTTTTGATGAAAGACAAATCTGAGGTTGGGCCGATCTTCCAACGTTTTCACCAAATGATACAAAACCAATTCGCAACAAAAATTCAAGTGCTTAAATCGGATAATGCAAAATAATACTTTCATTCTAATTTGGGAAACTACCTTACTCAACAGGGGATTGTTCACCTCACATCATGCGTTGACACCCCCCAACAGAATGGAGTAGCAGAAAGAAAAAATAGACACCTACTTGAGGTAACTCGGTCATTACTATTATCCAGTTCCGTTCCGAATCATTTTTGGGGTGAACCCATTTTAACTGCAGCATACCTTATTAATAGGATGCCTTCTCGAGTTATTGACTTCAGAACGCCACACCAATCTATTCAATCCAGTTTCCCTCACATTCGGATTTTATCTACAACCTAAAATATTTGGTTGTACCTCATTTGTTCATAATCATCAGCCAAACCGTAGCAAGTTAGATCCTAGGTCATTCAAATGTGTCTTTCTAGGATATTCCCCCGAACCAGCAAGCTTATAAGTGCTACTTCCCGTCCACCAGAAAATTCTATCACTCCATGGATGTCACATTCTTTGAAGACAACCCCTACTACTCCAAAACTGATATTCAGGGGGAGAACTTTGAGGAATATCAATTTTTGGACTATCCTACCTTATACCATTCCAACCCAATAGTGATACCAATTCAAGTAGATTCTAACAGTGAAAATCCAGGTAATCAAACTCCACCAACTGATGGAACTTCAATTCAAGATGCTCAAAAAGACTACATAGTCTACACCAGAAGGCCGAGACAACATACTAAGGTCGTAGAGCAAGTTACTACTGAAACACACAACCATGAATCACCTCCAAATTCACCAGGTAATACTCAATCTAATGATTCCACTTCTTACATTTCCCCAAATGAGTCAGATGATTTAAATATTCTAGTTGCTTTACGGAAAGGGAAGAGAAGTTGTACTATGCATTCAATAAGTAACTTTGTGTCATATGACAAACTCTCACCAAAGTACAAAAGCTTTTGCTCTTTCAGTTTCTGAAATTCAAGTTCCTAGGAACTTTCAAGAAGCAATCTCAAAAAAGGAATGGGCAAATGCAGTCCGTGAAGAAGTGAATGCTCTTCAGAAAAGCAAAACATGGGAATACACTAATCTTCCACCGGGAAAGAAAACGGTGGGGTGCAAATGGGTATTTGCTGTCAAATACAACTCTGATGGTAGTGTAAAAAGATTTAAAGCAAGGCTGGTCACTAAAGGTTTTACACAGTCTTACGGGATCGATTACGCATAAACTTTTGCTCCCATGGCAAAACTAAATTCCATTCGTGTATTGCTCTCTCTTGCTGTAAATCTTGACTAGCCATTGCATCAACTCGATGTAAGGAACGCATTCTTAAATGGGGAACTAGAGGAAGAAGTTTACATGGATGTTCCACCTGGCCTCGAATCTCCGGAAAACAAAGGAATGGTGTGCAAACTTAAAAAATCTCTTTATGGCCTAAAGCAATCGCCACGAGCATGGTTTGAAAAACTGACTCAAGTGGTTAAGCGATACGGATTCATTCAGGGGCAAACCGACCACACAATATTCACTAAACACTCTCATGATGGGAGAGTTGCAATCATGATTGTTTGTGTGGACGATATCATTATAACCGGAGACTACTCAGAGCAAGTTAAAGAACTGAAACTTGTTTTAGGACAAGAATTTGAAATAAAAGATTTGGGCCAGCTTAAATACTTTCTTGGTATGGAAATTTCCAGATCAAGGAAAGACATTTCTATATCACAAAGAAAGTACACTCTTGATCTCTTGAAAGAAACCGGATTGTTGGGTTGCAAACCAAAAAGTGTGCCAATGGAACCAGGAATAAAACTTCGAACAAAATTCGAAGATGAGCCTGTTGATAAAGTAAGATATCAAAGATTGGTGGGTAAGTTGATTTATCTTGCACACACAAGACCTGACATTGGGTTTGCTGTGGGTATGGTGAGTAGATTCATGAATGCTCCCACAACTAGGCATATGGAAGCTGTTTTTCAAATTCTGCACTACTTAAAAAAAATCCAGGATATGGTCTATACTTTCAAAATCCGTTGAGAGAGGAGTAAATGTCTACACTGATGCAGATTGGGGAGGATCTTGTGTTGATGGACGATCAACCACGGGTTATTGCACTTTTGTGTGGGGTAATTTGGTCACTTGGCGTAGCAAGAAGCAATATGTGGTGGCTAGAAGTAGTGCTGGGGCTGAATTCCGAGCAATGTGTCAAGGTATATGTGAGGGGATATGGTTAGGAAGGATGTTGAAGGAACTAAAAATGCAGAATAACCAAAGGATGACTCTATTCTGTGATAATAAAGCATCAATTGAAATTGCTAGAAACCATGTCCATCATGATCGTACCAAACATGTGGAGATTGATCGCCATTTCATTAAAGAAAAGTTAGAATCTGGAATTTTGGAGCTGTTGCATGTCCCGTCAGACTTTCAAGTTGCTGACATTCTCACCAAAGCCCTTCCAAAGAACAAATTCGAAAAAATGAAGAGCAAGCTGGATATGATTGATATCCATATCCAACTTGAGGGGGAGTGAAGATTTCTGAATTTAATTTTCTTATTTGTTTCCTTATTTAGGCTAAAGGGATATTATCGCTTTATTAGTTCTGTTATAGGGTTGAGTCGGCCCTAGCTTTTTTAGTATAAATATTTCTTTCCTGTTCTTTTATAATTAGATCAATGATGAATAAAAATAATGCAACGTTTTCTCTCAATCTTTCTGGTGCGCTACTAGATCTACAGTAGGGTTGCAGGAATCAATAACTATCATGTACAAAGCCCTTTTTTTACACTATTGTGTATCGAGGTACGGGAGCGTACATGAGTACTTTATTAGTAATTCCCCATACTTTTTATTTTGAAGAGATTTTGAGTCATCGTTTCTTTTACGAAGTGATTGGACGAGATTCGTGTGTCAGCGTTTCCATTCACGAAGTAATTGAGGAAACTTCGTAGACTGCCTAATATAGTGTGTCAGGAATAGACCACTACTAGGTATATCTGATGTTGTATTGTCGGATAGGGTGAGTTTGGGGGTAAAATACCTCACGATGCCAGACCACTGCTAGGCACAATTATCTAGATAACTACCCCTGACTTAGTTGTCTTGTTGTTTTTACGAATGGAGGTTCGTGATGAAACTTATTCCATTCCCATCATTTGATGTATTTATTGATCCTTGTTTGCTGCCCGGGAATTTCCGAAGCAACATCGTCAGTTTGTTGTTCATATTGATCCTTTAGGCTAGATCGTAGTATAGGATCTATACGTGGGAATCGACGGGATGGGATAAATTGTTTTAGAGATATGATATATCTATGTTAATGATAATAGTTGGATTTTCAGGTTTGAGATATACATTATTATCACATTGTGGGATTAAAATCCCTATGTACTCACCAGGTTTTCCAACTTGATCCACTCAGTTTATTTGTATCACAAGTATCGATGCGAAGATACATTACACTGAGAGAATAAAGGAGATGTAGATCATTAGTGTAAATTAATGTAAGGTCTATTTATGCTTATGTTTTTGTATTGACGATGACATCCCAATGTTTTAATATAAATAAAATACATTTATTCAGTAATGCTTTAATAATATCATTATCATGTTTTCTGGGAACAAATTCCGCAATCTTATTTTTCAAAAATGATACTCTAATTTTTAAATAAGCATAAACAAATCGGTCTTTTCTGGCCGTGAAATTGGGGATGTCACACCACATTTAGCAAAAACAGGTTCCACGAAAACATTTACAATTAAAACCTTGAGTGTTACCATTAAGCATCATACAACCATAGAAAACAAATATGAATTACATAAATACCATTATTAAGGAACCCGTCAAGTTCCACTCCATCTGTCATGACACATCATCAAGGTTCTATTGAGCATCACTTTATCCTTGCATATAACATGGGATACATGACATTAAAAAGTGATACATAAGACAATAATGTCTCATGAGCTATGTGGGTTTGTGACCGAAAACATTTATCACATATTCATCAAAACATTTCATTATGCAAAATGTATTTCAAATAACATTTTCCACATATTCCATTCCATATCAAATCATTGATGGGTTTTAGCCATAAGAACTTTCCTATGTGCGCATGCAAAACCCTAGTGCTTGGATCTAGGCTTTCTAATTAAACATGCTTTGAATCCAAGACTTCTAATGACTAATTAGGTTAAATAACAACATTGAAACAGATCTAGAACCATACCTTTGAGTTCCTTGTTGATCTTGTGGTCTTGGAGCTTCTAGAGTCACAAATGTCACTCCTCTAATGGCTTACAAACAACAATAGCAAGAAAGATGATTTAGGAGATAGGAGAGGGGAGGAAATCGGCCAGGGTTCTCTTACTTTAGGAGAGGTGCCGATTTGCCTTGCCCATGGGATCTATTTATACTTGTAGACTCCTTAAGGGTTACAACCTAAACCCTAATTGGATAATCTTCTCTTAAGGCTATCCAAATCCTTTCCTTAGATAAGTCATGGACGATTTTGAAGCTATCCTAGCTTCTAGAATCCGTCCCTTGTATATCTATAAGGATTTACAGTCTAAAGCTTAACTATCAAACAATTGACAGTTTATACCCCTTTATTTAATTAATCTCTTTAAGTCACCAAATTAATTCCAATTTATATTAATCAAATAACAATGTATTATTCTTTATATTATTCCCATAATATATTAATAATATTTACTCTCTATTAATAAATCATCCTATCAAGTTGCTATGGTGAAGGCAACCCAAAAGGACCATGCACAACCGGGTCAAATACTTGCCTAATATAGTTGCAGCCTTAGACACTATTCCAACAGTCTCCCACTTGGATAAGTCTAGTAACTATATGCACAAGTACAATTCGGTTTGCAATTGTAGCTATCAAAGACGCTGTCAAACTCTGATCTAATCAATCTTGTCCTTTAGATAAGGGATCGTACAGTCATCTGTTAGATATTATGCTGACAATCTTATGGAATGGTTAGTCAAGCATTTAGGTTTCTCGATCTCTGATTTATTTGACATAGAACTTAATCGAACACATCAATTCAGTTCTGACCGGGCCCGGCACATAAGTCAAATCAAATCATCGAGCGGCCGAGATATCACTTTTACATCCTTAGATAAAAGTTACAGATAAACTTCGACTTATATGCATTTACTTATTCATTAACCAATTATACACAACAATGCGTTTTATAACACCGAGTTACTGATGCGTTTTCGCATTATCAATGTACAACCAATTAACAAATAACAAACCATATATCTAGGTTTTAAGACTATATGATATTATCGTCTTGCGATCACCCTTTTATATCATATTCCATAAGGTGATTCCAGCAAGCACGGGTTTGTTCCAATGCTCAAAACTAGTTCATAAGCACTCATGAACGTTGTAGCAACCTTTTGCTATGTCTAAAACCATTTAGACAATCTACACACCAATTCATGAAAATCTTCATTCATATCTACTTCCAACATATGAACGATTGTGGAGAATTTGAACAATTCTATTATTCCTAATAATTTCAATTATTCTGGAAGTCAAAACATGCAAAGTGAAACAATAGCTAAACAATTAACATAAGATAGTAACATTACTCATAAATAAAACTCCTTTATTTAATCATCAAATGTTAATTACATTTATCTATTACACGTTTCTAATACTATCTAATCTATGCTAATATCATCCTTCAGCCCAATACTCCTAGCATGCTGCAAGTGCTTAACCCTACTCAGTCCCTTCGTAAGCGGATCTGCTGGGTTATCTTCTGATGATATCCTCTTCACTACGAGTTGTCCTTCTTCTACACGATGTCTAATGAAGTGATATTTTCTGTCGATATGTCTTGATCTACCATGATCCCTCGGTTCCTTGGTCAAGGCAACCGCTCCTTCGTTATCACAGAAAATCTCCATGGGCTCCTTTATGGCAGGTACAACTCCAAGATCACCGATGAAGTTCTTCAGCCATATTGCCTCCTTCGACGCTTCGCTCGCTGCAATGTACTCTGATTCGCACGTTGAATCAGCTACGGTTTCCTGCTTGGAACTCTTCCATGTCACTGCTCCTCCATTTAAGGTAAAGACCCAGCCCGACTGCGAACGGTAGTTGTCCCTGTCGGTCTGAAAACCGGCGTCACTATACCCTCGCACCTTCAAGTCATCACTCCCTCCGAGGACTAAGAACCATTCCTTCGTCCTCCGAAGGTACTTAAGGATATTCTTCACCGCAATCCAATGGGCTTTGCCAGGGTTCCCTTGATATCTACTAACCATGCTCAAAGCGAAGGCTACATCAGGGCGAGTACAAGTCATAGCATACATGATTGAGCCAACTGTGGAAGCGTACGGTACTCGGCTCATTTATGCTATTTCAGCTTCGGTACTGGGACTTTGAGTCTTACTCAACTTGGCATTACTTTGTATCGGTAATTCTCCCTTTTTCGAGTTTTCCATACTAAAACGTTTTAGTACCTTCTCTAAGTAAGTGTTCTGACTAAGTCCAATTAGTCTCTTACTTCTTTCTCTTACTATCCTTATTCCCAAAATGTAAGAAGCCTCTCCGAGGTCCTTCATAGCGAAGCACTTCCCGAGCCAGGACTTAACCTCCTGCAGAGTCGGGATGTCGTTTCCTATGAGTAATATGTCATCGACATATAGAACGAGGAAGCTTACTACACTCCCACTGGCTTTGACATATACACATGACTCATCTTCGCTTCGTACAAATCCAAAATCTTTGACTTTCTCATCGAAGCAAAGATTCCATCTGCGAGACGCTTGCTTAAGTCCGTAAATGGACTTCTCACGCTTACACACTCTATTCGGATGCTTCGGATCCACAAACCCCTCTGGCTGAGCCATGAAAACATCCTCAGCCAACTTCCCGTTAAGGAAAGCGGTCTTGACATCCATTTGCCAAATCTCATAATCATGAAATGCGGCAATCGCTAGCATCACTCTAATAGATTTAATCTTCGCAACTGGTGAGAAGGTCTCATCATAGTCAACTTCGGGAGTTTGAGTAAAGCCCTTCGCAACCAATCGCGCTTTATATGTGTGTACGTTTCCATCCACGTCGGTCTTCTTCTTGAAGATCCATTTGCACCCAACGGTCTTACGTCCGGGCACATAATCAACCAAATTCCAAACTTGGTTGTCATACATGGATTTGATCTCGCTATCCATTGCCTCTTTCCACTTTGCAGACTCCGGGCCTGCCATGGCTTCCTTATAGCTATTAGGTTCATCAAGACTTATTAGTGTACCATCACTAATATACGTGTCCCCTTTGGTAGTAATATGAAAACCATAAAACTGGGGTAGAACTCTAACTCTATCGGAACGTCTAAGAGGTAAGGATTCGTCAATTGGTTCAACCGGAGTTTCCTCCTCGGGTTGAGTGCCAGCGGTAGAGGTTCCTTCATCTATCGACTCTTGAATCTCTTCAAGTTCGATTTTCCTCCCACTGTCTCCTTGGCTTATGAGTTCTCGCTCTCGGAAAACTCCTCTCCTCGCAACGAAGACAACATTGTCCTTCGGTCTATAGAAGAGATATCCAAAGGATGTCTGCGGGTAGCCGATGAAAATACATCGCTCACTTCGAGGTTCAAGCTTGTCGTGAGTATCTCGTCTTACGAAAGCCTCGCAACCCCAAACCTTGATATGTGCCAACGAGGGAGCTTTCCCTGTCCACATCTCGTGAGGTGTTTTGGCAACCTTCTTGGTAGGGACTCGGTTAAGGATATGGGCGGCCGTCTCTAAGGCATACCCCCAGAAAAAGATAGGTAGTGAAGCACGACTCATCATAGAGCGAACCATATCCAATAAGGTTCGATTACGCCTTTCTGCCACACCATTCAACTGCGGTGTCCTAGGAGGCGTCAATTGCGAAACTATTCCACACTCCTTGAGATAATCGTGGAATTCAAGACTTAGGTACTCTCCTCCTCGATCGGATCGAAGCATCTTGATTTTCCTGCCCAATTGATTCTCCACTTCATTCTTAAACTCTTTGAATTTTTCAAAAGTTTATGACTTTTGCTTGATTAAGTAGATATACCCATATCTATTATAGTCATCGGTAAAAGTCACATAGAAGCGGTTCCCATCCTTCGTGGTTGATCTAAACGGTCCACATACATCGGTATGTATTAGGTCCAATAGACCTTCACCCCTTTCACATGTACTCGTGAAGGGTGAATTAGTCATCTTTCCAAGTAAACAAGACTCGCATGTGTCATCTTCCCTAAGGTCGAATGACTCCAACACTCCATCCTTTTGGAGTTAGGCTATGCGTTTCTTGTTGACATGTCCAAGACGACAATGCCACAAGGATGCTTTATCCATACTAGTGGAAGAATCTATATTCAAAACTTCATTTCCTAAGTTATCAAAAATCATAACAGTCTCATATATTCCATTACATGGTATAGCTTCAAAGTAAAAGACACCATTTAGATAAGCCAAAATAGAACCATTCTCATTATTAAAAGAAAATCTAAAACCTTGTCTAAACAAACCATGAAATGAAATGATGTTTCTAGCCATTTCTGGCGAATAGCAACAATTGTTCAAATCTAAACACAAATTATTCCTAAGCACTAAAGAATACACTCTAATCTTGGTCACATGCGACGATCTTCTGTTCCCCATGATTAGATTGATTCTTCCTTGCTCCACATCCCTACTTCTTTTTAGTCCCTGCACATTAGAACAAATGTGGTAACCACAATCGGTATCAAGAACCCAAGAAATAGCATGATTAGAATCGTTAGATTTAATTGTGTATATACCTGCGAAAGATGGCTTGATCTTTCCTTCTTTGATTGCTTCCAGGTACTCTGGGCAGCTTCTCTTCCAATGTCCTATCTTGTGGCAGTGGTGGCACTCTGCCTCCTTCGGGTTAGGGCAGGGCTTAACGGGATCAACTTTGGTCCCACTAGAAGAGGCACCATCTCGGGCTTTAACCTTGCGATAGTTATTCGATGAAGCCTTCCTCTTCTTTCCCTTTCCTTGACCAATAGCCAAGACAGGAGCAGCAGGCGGATTAGGAGTTGGTGCAACAGACTTGTCTTTGAAGTTGCTCTCAGCAACCCTCAAGAGACCTTGGAGTTTGCTTAGGGTGACCTCTTCTTTGTTCATGTGGTAGGTCATCCTGAATTGGTTGTACATCGGAGGCAAAGAGTGAAGCACCATGTCGATAGCCAAGTCTTCTCCAAAGTCAACATTTAACTTGCGAAGGTGGTCGACATACCTTTGCATCTTTTGCAAGTGCACGGTAAGAGATTCTCCATGACCCATCTTAGCGGAAATCATGTTAGTGAAAATCTCATAACGCTCTTGTCTCGCGTTTTGGTGGTATCTCTCCAATAAGTCTTGGTGCATCTCGTACGGGTACATGTCCTCGTAGGACTTTTGGGATTCGGAGTTCATGGTGGCAATCATGATGCATTGTACCTTCGTTGCATCTCGCTCATGAGTCTCAAAAGCGGTGATTTCGGCCGGAGTAGCGATTTCGGGGTTGATCTTCTCGAGCTTCTCATCGAGGACATACTCCTTATCCTCATAGCGAGCAATGGTGAGAATGTATCTTATCCATTCGCTAAAGTTCGTTCCATAGAAGGTGACCTTTTGGCAAAGGCTCATCAACGTGAAAGAACTAGCAGCAGCGTTGTTAGCGTTCGACATCTACAAATAGAAAAGAAAAGGATAGATTAGAATAAGAATCCCTAATTATCACCCAATAAGAAAAATTAGGGCTAGGATCCAACAATAACATTTACATACTAGAAAAGGGATGCCGTAATCTAACATGCAAATAAATTGAAGGTAAGTGAATGACGATTCACTAATTCTCCATCACAAAACTTAACTATTAGTCCTAAATGTATTGAGAATTCCTAGGTTCGAATGAGATTCATTGAAACTATTCAATGGCATGTTTAAATCTCGATATGCCCCTCTTGTTTGTGACTGGGATACCGAGGATCACAAAGCGGGTGTGAATTACCATGCAAATTCACATGGTGCCTTCATTGTAACGATCACCTATTCGATGTGCCGGTAAACCACACACGCTCCATCGAACTATGATAAACAATGAATCACCCTTTGCCACCTTTGCTTAGAACCAATTAGTGTGCCGGTAAACCACACACGCTCCACTAACTTCTTAGCAAGGGTGCAAAGTGTAATTTCATGGGATTGCATCAATTCACTTTTCCTAAAGTAACTAAGATTCGGAAATTTTTTAAAAAAAATGTGTAGTTACTTTGTATTACTTATTATACTTTTAATGAGAGGATGAGGTTGCCCTATCCTACCCGTTCGGCTAACGACCCTCCACCAATCAAGCAAGCGGTGGGTGTGAGTGTACACTCATTAAGCACCATTTTATAGGCCGCAACCTTATACCCACCTTATAGATTGGCTTCGTGAATGAGGCCTACTAACGGTAAGACTAGCATTTAGTTATACATATATATATTATTCTAGTAATATCATATTAGTATAGGGTTGTATTTTAAACCTTTTAAAATCTAGGGTTTTGAAATTTAAGTTGTCTAAATTAAACTTTTAATCACAAATTATAAATTTCAAAACTTAAGGGCAAGTTCTAAACATTTAAAACATAGAGGATCAAATAACAAATAATTCCAATTAACAATTAATATCCTAATTATCTATATTTGATTTTATTCAAGATTTCTTTGAAAGATAATTACCAAAATAATTAAAATAATTAATTAATTATCATATAAGGAAATTAAATATTTTATTAGTTGATAAATACCTTTAACTAGATCAAGATAATAGTCATATATATCAAAAAATCGGATTTAGGTTGATCTATTATGATTAAGGTAAGTTTCCATAAGATAATTATGAAAAAATCCCGAATCTGGCCATTCCTGGCGCCTGGACTCGCCGAGTTCACAAAGGGACTCGCCGAGTCAGGCCTACTCGCCGAGTCCACTTTGAGACTCGCCGAGTCCATGACTCAGAAACCAAAAAATCGAATTTTGTAGGTTTGTTTCAGTTAATTAAGCAACAATTTAAAGAAAACCAAGTTAGGCTCTAATACCACTTATGGGTTTTAGCCATAAGAACTTTCCTATGTGCGCATGCAAAACCCTAATGCTTGGATCTAGGCTTTCTAATTAAACATGCTTTGAATCCAAGACTTCTAATGACTAATTAGGTTAAATAACAACATTGAAACAGATCTAGAACCATACCTTTGAGTTCCTTGTTGATCTTGTGGTCTTGGAGCTTCTAGAGTCACAAATGTCACTCCTCTAATGGCTTACAAACACCAATAGCAAGAAAGATGATTTAGGAGAGAGGAGAGGGGAGGAAATCGGCCAGGGTTCTCTTACTTTAGGAGAGGTGCCGATTTGCCTTGCCCATGGGATCTATTTATACTTGTAGACTCCTTAAGAGTTACAACCTAAACCCTAATTGGATAATCTTCTCTTAAGGCTATCCAAATCCTTTCCTTAGATAAGTCATGGACGATTTTGAAGCTATCCTAGCTTCTAGAATCCGTCCCTTGTATATCTATAATGATTTACAGTCTAAAGCTTAACTATCAAACAATTGACAGTTTATACCCCTTTATTTAATTAATCTCTTTAAGTCACCAAATTAATTCCAATTTATATTAATCAAATAACAATGTATTATTCTTTATATTATTCCCATAATATATTAATAATATTTAATCTCTATTAATAAATCATCCTATCAAGTTGCTATGGTGAAGGCAACCCAAAAGGACCATGCACAACCGGGTCAAATACTTGCCTAATATAGTTGCAGCCTTAGACACTATTCCAACAATCATTTCATTAGAAAAATAATTCAAAAGACTTTTCTTTCCACATTTAATTCCTTCTTTCATTAAGAGCTAATTCTGATGTTGATCCGTTGCCATTTTATACTTAGGATCTAGCAATACCCTAAGTCTATATTAGGGATGAACAAAGAAACCGACCCGGATGGAACCGGACCGAACCGGAACCGGCCCGGGGATCAAACTTGGTGGAAAATAGGAACCGAACCGGACCGCCGGTTCTACCGGTTCCGGTTCCTACTATAACATCCCAAAAATCAATACCAAAAATTTCGTTTTTATTTATTAAATAAACCATAATTATCAAAATCATTCCATCTCAAAAACATAAGTCATAGTGTTGAATCAAAGTATCATATCAAAACAACAGAGTAAACATCCCAGGCAAAACATCATGGCGTGTGCAATGCAATCATCCTGAGCTCTTCCCTTTGCTACCGGAAGTACCTGAAACCAAAACTGAAATCTGTAAGCACGAAGCTTAGTGAATTTCCTCCAAACTACCACATACCATACACATAATCATGCTACTAGGAGAAACAGACCCCACCCACACTCAAGGATATCTGGGCCCCGCCCACACTCGGCTAACTAGGAGATACGGGCCTCGCCCACACTCCGCTAACCAGGAGATACGGGCCTCGCCCACACTACGCTAACTATGAGATACGAGCCTCGCATACACTCAACTATCTATGAGATATGGGCCTCACCCACACTCAACTACTAATCATACATACAAGTATCACACAGACAACAAGTATAACCAAATCTATCAATCAATTCTATATCCATACTCAAATAATGTTATGAGGTATGAGCCTCGCCCACACTCCGCTATCTATGAGATACGGGCCTCACCTACACTCAACTACTAATCAAAACACATAACATATACGGGCCGACCTTGGTGCCTTTGACCCGTTCAAACCAGGAGGATACTCACCTCACTGTCGGATGATAGCTAAAACGTCTCTACTTGGAATCAGCTCTACTCACTCCCTGAGAAAGTTGCCAAAGATGGACGAGATCCCAGATCTAGTGCTTCCCTTCAAGCTCAATGACCTTCTAGTCCTTCCAAGTCTTTCACCAAGCACAAAAACACACAAAAATCCACTCAAAACCTCAAGTTTCTCACCAAGGAGCTCACAGTACGATTTAGGGTTTCAGGGAGGCTGATGAGGGTTGGTGGGAATAGATTAACTCCTTGAAATAGGGTGCAAAACCCTGTAATTAGGGTTTCATCCCAGTCGGTCTACTCGTCGAGTTGGGGCCTCTCAACTCGTCGAGTAGGTTACTTAAATCATGCGGTTCTGACAATCTCTACTCGACGAGTTTGGGGCTTCCAACTCGTTGAGTTGCTATGTAAATATGAATAAATTATAAATTAAATGCATACCGGAACCAGGCGTTACACCTACCGTTTCTTGCTGTGTCTTCAATGTTGGAAACGGTCCTCGAGAAATAGCAACATATGGTTTTGGTTTTTTCCGGTTCTACCGGTTCCGATTCCTAACGGTTCCCGGTTCCAAAAATCCATAAGAATATCGTCCCGGTCCTAACCCGACCGGTTCTGGTACCGGTTCTGGTTGGTTCTCCGGTCCAAATGCTCATCCCTAGTCTATACCAAGGTGAATAGAACAAAACCAGTTCACCCTAGCATCATTTCAGTTAGAACATCTATCTCGCGAAGGGGTAGCACCACACCGATAGATTCCTTTATATCCTGTCACGTGGATACCATGACTCAAGCAATATATTCTTTTCATTACTTTTCATGTTTTTCAATATTTTACCTGCTTTTCACATTCCATACATTAGTATCAAAAATAATCATTTCAAAAGTAAAACATCTACATTTCAAAACATTTTAACACATTATCAAAACATTTGTACTTCTAAAACCTTTTTTACTTCCAAGGCATTCTTACAAAAATTCCTTTAATAAGTATCTAACACTTTCATTTCAAAATGTTTCATATATCAAAGCATTGATATTTCATTATCGTTAAATCATTTTGCCATGTACCCAAAACTGGGAAAATGCCAACACGTACTCACCTAGTTCTCCAATGTAGATTGTTACCCCCTTCTAGCTCAACTTCACAAACAACCACCCCTTAGAAACAACATATACAATGTAGGTGAAGGTCAAAAATGACCAAAATCCCCTTTTGGGTCATAAAAGTTATAAACTCTTCTAAACATCATTTTTTAATTGTTTCTAATTAATGTAATTAGAACCATGGAAACCACTTAAAGGGGGGGGGGGGGGGGGGGGGGGTTAGAAAACCAAACCCTAATCTTCAGTTGAATCTAAAATCAACATTGGGGTTCTATCTATTTCATAAATATGATTTCTATGTTGAAATGAAGAGAAATTATACCTCATTAGCATTTGATTGCTTCCCTTGTTGCTTTGGTGCTTCAAAACTTTCTTGATTCAAATCCTAGATGCATAAAAGATGGAGAATTGGTCATCAGAGGGTTTATAGGATGAAGGACACAATCTTGAAGAGAAAGGGAGAGAATGTGTATCTTATTCCCTATTTTTTCACATTTAGTCCCTCAAGTTTACATCTTTTGGCTAAAACCCACCAAAACTCAATATTTGTGATTTTAACTTAAGTTTTGACATAATAAGTCCTTATTCGTCTTTTTTTTTTTTTTTTTTTTTGATTTATATGTTTTATTTTATTAAATTCAAACGTTTTTTTTTAAATTAAACTAAAAGTTCAATTGTCATCGTACAATGAGTGAGATGGCAAACGGGCAACAAGCTGTGCCGCTAAGCCTTTTTGAATGGTAAAACTAATTCTTTTAAAGACTGCATCCGAAGATCTAGGAGATATAACATTACTATGCATGATTCGTTGTACTCTTTTAAGAAGTTCTACCGCATCCGGTGCGAGGAAACCAAACGTATCAAATGCAAATGGTATGAACACGTGTTGATTTTCCATGCACGATTTCTCATGTTTGGTGACTTTGCTTGTGGCTGCTTTTAAAGCAGCATGTCTCGCTGTGAAACCCCCAGCCCTCAGGCCCACGAGAGGGGATACCCCTGTAAGATCGACACATGCGTGTTTCCCTCCGACCCATCCAAAAATCAAAATGTCAGCTGGTCTGAGGGTTGACCTTCCTTCTGTCGGGTCAGTCAAGAAATTAACAGGTGCCTCTTTCTTAGCGGAAACCCCGACGCGCTTAAATATGTCAAACAAAACATCCGTAACCATATCGTGCCAGTATTTGAACCCCGGGAGTTCTTTACAGTGAACTGCATGCTCTCCAAAAGAGTCCAAACATGGCTTGTGACACACATGACATATCTCGTCAGCTGGGAAAATAGGAATCATGAGCCGATATTTAAGAATAGTACGATACTCCACGGGAGACATGTGTTGGCCAAGCCCATCAATAGGGATAGCCAAAAGAAAATATTGAGCATGTGGTGCACATAAGCACTTCCACAACCACTAACCGTCACCACCACCACCAATAATTAACACCATCACCATCTGTGCCACCACCCACCACCGCCACCGATACTACTATCCACCACTATTTATTATTTTATAATTTATATAATATATCTTTATATATAAGTTATAAAAGAAAGTAAAAAACAAAGACAATTCTATCATTTCATATTCCTATAATCAAATTTAACAAAATATAAAATTAGATTCCAATTCTTGATTTCTCGTTCCAAGTTCTTAACAAAATTTTAATTTTTTATAAACATTGTGCAAACCACACAATATCTTAATTATTTGAATTGAACCGATTGGTGTTGTTATGATAATTATGCCTATTCTTGTAGTGTGTAACGTTTTCTAGTGCGTCAGGAGTTTTTAATCCAATTTCCGCCATTAAAAAAATTTATTCTTGAAAAATATTAAATCAGTCAAATCAAACGGTTTACTGAAATTTTATATTCCATTATTCGTCAGCCTTTTTCCAGGAACAGTTTTAAGATTCACATGCATCAAACCATAAATTATTGCATAAAACCGATGGATATTTAAAACTAAAAATAAATAAAAAGAAATAAATTCTTCCCTCTTTGCCCTTTTGATATTCGTCGACATCTCATGTGGGTGCTGTATTATTCTATCCAAATTTTATAAAACATAAATTAAATATTAATACAGAAAATGTTTACATACATATATATATATATATATATATATATATATATATATATATATATATATATATATATATATATATATATATATATATATATATATAATATGTGTTCTGTGTACGATATTTCTCAACTCTGTGTTCTGTGTGTGTTTGCTGTCCATTTTTTTTTTATATTCATTTTCCATCTCTTTCTCTCTACCTGCCTTCTACTCTTCTCCCAAATAATAAAGAGAGAGAGAGAAGTAAAACCTTCGAAACTCCCAACTTTAATCATTAATTTCCCCTTGTTGATTCGAATCTACATCGGTTTTTGCAGTGGGTTTCATAAGGCAAATCGGAGAAAAAGTTTATGCAAGATCAAATATTTTTGGAAGGTTTCGCGAATTTCAGTTGGATTCTATCTGCCATTTTCGAGCTCTGTTTGGAAATCTAGAGTTTCCTCTCAATATTGCGAAAAATCCAGTCTTTGCTGACTAGATTCTTGATTTTCCGGCTTTGATTTTCATCCCCGGGAACAGTTGCTAACTGATCCGAGCGTTTTTGGAAATTTCTCCGGCGAATTGGTTGAATATTAACCGGTGGTAGGATCTGAATCTGAGTTTTACATATAGTAAGACGTTAAATTGGGTAAGATAGAGCATATTGAAGATGATGCGTGTGAGGAACAGGGTACCGGAGATGACTTCCATGGACGGGGGCTCAGTCCCCGGCGCCGCCGGAGATGAAAACGAATGGGAGGTCCGGCCAGGAGGAATGCTTGTTCAGAAGCGAGACCCGGATGCTGAAACCAACCGTATTCCTCCACCAACCATTCGAGTTCGGGTCAAATACGGGTCAATTTACCATGAAATCAACATCAATTCTCAAGCCACATTTGGTAAATAACTCGATTAATCTCTTCTGAAACTCGAATTCTTATAAGTTTTGGGTTTCTAATTTGGGCTTTGTACAGGGGAGTTGAAGAAGATGTTATCAGGGCCAACAGGATTACACCATGAAGATCAGAAGCTCATGTATAAAGATAGAGCGAGGGATTCAAAATCATATCTTGATGCTGTTGGTGTCAAAGATCGATCAAAAATGGTGGTTATGGAAGATCCAATTAGTCAAGAGAAAAGGATTCTGGAGATGAGAAAGAATGCAAAAATGGAAAAAGCTGCTAAATCCATTTCCGATATTAGCTTCGAGGTCGATAGACTTGCTGGACAGGTGTCAGCCATTGGTTCGGTTATATCTAAAGGAGGAAAAGTTGCAGAGAAGACTCTGTTGAATGTGATCGAGTTATTAATGAATCAATTGATTAAACTAGATGGAATTTCAGTCGATGGTGATGTGAAATTACAGAGGAAATTGCAGGTAATTGTAATTAGTTACTCATCTTCTTAATTCTTTACAGAAAATTTCGATTTCAGTTTTTCAAGGATTTTCGATTCATGTAATTTTCAGGTGAAAAGGATTCAGGAGTATGTTGAAACTCTTGATGCTTTAAAGCTTAAAAACTCCGCTCAAAGCAACAATGGCGATGGAAATCATGTTCAAGAACAGAGATTTTCAGATGGGTATGGTGGCACGCCGCCTCAATCAAGGCGGAGAGTTGGGAAATCTACATCAACTCCGGTGGTGGATCAACATCAACCACCGACAACGGAGGCAGCTATGGCAACAACCGAATGGGAGATTTTTGATTCTTTGGCTACCCCAACATCAAGCACTACCACTACTACTACCATCAATCCGATGTTCAAATGGGATTTGATTTAGAAGAAATATAAAAGAACTCAAGTATGTGTTGTAGTGCGTGAAATGTGTGTGTGTGTGTTTGATATTTCCGAGGTTGATTTTGTCATTTATTCTATCCATTCTTTTCTGTACCTAGATTTGTTGGCATTTGGTATGTTGATGTAGACATCCATTTGATATCAAATAATAGGATTGTTATGTTCATGGTGATCATTAATGAAGATGACAAGATTGTTGGATATATGATATTATGATGTAAAAATTTCCAAACTACAATGTACATCCAATAAAAAAAACTATTTATAAGGGTTCTACTATATAAAAGGTAAGCATATGGGTACATATAGTGTTAGTCATTTAAAATATTGAAGGTAAGAAATATACATAGAAAACTTCAAACATGTTTGAAAAATAAAACTATGTCTTTTCGGGATTAAAGTTATTGAAAAAATCGTTTAAAAGACTTGTAACAAAAAAGAGAAATAAGAAGTCATTCCTCAAATTAACCAAGATTAAATTAAACCAAGTCTACATGAAGTCTCGAGTTCAAACACCAATAGGGTTTCCACCGGACTATAACTAAAAACCAAAACTCTACAAACCAACATAGCCATATGAAAATTAGGTTACAAATTAACCACTTCTTCATTTATTTACTAATTAATCTTGAACATATGAATTCAAAAATAAAGGTTGAAGGGTCACATCATCTTCAACGGACTCCATGAGTTGCTCGTTGACATGCTCATTTGAACGTTGCTGTAAACGAACTATATACATTAGGGCAATAAATTGTAAAATATTTATAACTGAACGAAAAAAATATATACATACCTTCTTGTTGACATGATCTTCATTGTGAAATGAATCAAATGAGACCATATTTGGAAGATTTAGACTATACACATCCTACAACAAAAATAACAAAAACCAACTATCATCAAGATCATATTTCGAAAGTTTTGTTGTCATTACACAAGATCAAGTTTAGCTAGTTACCTGATATGAAGGCTCGTATATAATAGGTAGATTGTTTGAAGTACTCCCGTACTCACCATAAGAATCAACATATGATTCTTCGGGAAAGAATGTCTCCCAAAGAGAAGCTATATAGGATACATCCAATACCAAGTCATCTTCTCCTATTACATTTTGTATATTACTCCCCAAATCATTATTCATCTTCATCTCATTATACAAGTAATTTGACATTTCCATGTTCGAGTTTGAACTATACAACGGGCCTGTTTCAACAACTTCACCATGACTAGAATAGTTATTTTCGAAGCCATTAGAGCCCTCGTGATTAATCCAACTCATTTGTAACTCGTTATTTGTGTAACGACCACCAAATGAACCCATTTCACTACTTACATACGGGTGTACATATGTTGTTGAACCACCATTATCATACATGAAGCCATCAAGATTTTGCATACACGAAGAGCTACTAACACATCCTGAGCTCACTATACCCAACTTAGCAACATCATCAAGACTTTTGAGTGCCGTTTGTTGCAACATTGTTGATGCTTGCATCGAATAACCTACAAACATTATGATCTATGAAAAAACATATAATCTTATGATCGTATATCTTTAATTTTTCTAAACCTAAATGTTATACCTTGATTTGGCAATGCATGTGAATGGGCTACTTGAGAAGAAGTTATAGGGTTAGAACTTGAAGCTTCAAGAATAGGAAAAGAGAAGCTTGAAGTGTCTAAAAGTGGTGGATTCATCATTTCATGCATTCCACTATAAGGTGTGAAATTCTTTTGTTGATTAGGTATCAATGAAGAGTTCCTCCAAGGGTCTTCATTGATCATTGAGCTCTCTAACAAGCTTGGCTTTGATGCGATTTGAACACGATTATTTGCATCCGCTATTTTCTTCAAGAATATTCGGTATTTCTGTAAATGACTCGCTACGTGATCTCTAGTTAATCCATCCACCTTCATCAATTCTAGTATTTTCTTTGGAACGGCTTCTGTGAATAACACATGAATTAAAGTTGTTGAAATAATGTCATTCTAGGTAATAAAATACACAATATATAGTATCATTAATAAACACCATGAGAGAAAGTAAAATATAGAAAAAAAAATTAAGATGTTACCTTCAACTCCAATCTTTTCAATAGCTTCTAAGAACTTCTTATGTAAATCTGGTGTCCAGATTATTTTGTTCTTCTTTGTTTCTGAACTATGAATTGCATGATCACGATTCTCCATTGATGACACACTCATGGAACGCTTGTTCATTTCTTGATCCTCACCAGATTGCTTGTTATTTAGTTATGCGTATATACTGCGACACATTACTTAATTACAACATTGTGCTTAAAGAATTCACCATGAAAAATCCATCTTCATTCTTGAAAACTCTTTTATGATATAAATTATTGGTTTTGAGCTCTAATGAGATTAAGTAATAAGAACATGTGTTAATTACTTTATGTAAGCTTGAGTAATTTTGATACTCACTTGCTAGATTTCTTGCATATACATACCAATTATGACGAGATCAAATGTTTTACCTTCAATATGAACAAGTAGTATAAATCTGTTATAGCCTTGATAAATTAAATGGTGATTGAACTTTCATGAATCTTTTAGCCTTAATAACATACTTATGTTCAAACTTCAAAGGTAACATTGCTCTTCTTTTAATTCCGTATAATTGAATGAAAATGATTAGTCATTTGATCGGTTTTATCTTTATATCCTGGAATATTATATTTTTTTTATTATTAAAAAGTATTAGCCAAAGAAATTAAACACACAAACACTGAGTATTAAATCCTTAATTATTAATTCATTGACTCAATTAGATCGGTTGGAAGTTTTGTAAGTTATAAATATCCTTGCAGGCAAACAAAACTAAATCAATGGAACATAATAAAGTTTGCAAAAACTTATATTGCGAAGAGCAATATTCAATTCTTTTAACTCGTTAATTTTAAATATAAAAATAACTGTTCATGGCAAAATACGATGGAAATAAAAGAATATTTGTATTCTATTGAATATTATCATTTAAAAGAAAACTAAGTAGGATGATTAATATACCAAATTACATTAACGGAAAAAGGAAAAATAAGAAAAATAGTAAACCACAAATGGCGTACGTCAACCATCTCAAGACACATTTGGAGATTTAGGTGCCGTTTGTTTTTTCGAAGTGAAAATGTTTGAAGTCTGCAGACCATCTCTGCAATCCTCTATAGCAGAAGATGAGACTAAACAGCTGCAACATATAATAAAACGTTTGTTTGTTTTTTAACATCTGTAGACTACCAAAATAAGTTAAAGTAAAGTGTGAAGCAGAGGGTTAAGTGTTACGTCACGCAACACACACACAACAATTTTTAAGTCAGAAGTCTTCTGAAAACAAACAACTGCAAAGGGCCAAATGCTACGCGTGTGCTGCGCGGCGCAACAATAAGTGGTTAGAAGTGGTTTTTTTAGAAAAAATAAACAACACCTTAGTCTCATTTACTCTCATTATCAAAACATTTATTTAAATATTTTTCATAATTTTGAAACTTCGCAATATTGAATTTATAAGAAAGGTTATGGTCAATTTATAAGAAAAAAGTTATCATCCAATCTTCTTATATTAATATATAAAAGATTAGTTTTAGGTTCGTAGGTGTCATTCTATTATGTATCTATATTTATTGTTTGTCACATAACATTTTTTTAGAGCTTCTAGATATAATAATATCTCATAAAATTAGCTAATATATAATTTTGTATTTCAAAATTATAATATTATACTTACAGTTTTCGAAAACTATTTATATCATAGTCAATAAATTCGAAAACTATTATTATCAGACCTTAAATTTGAAATCATATATATATTTTTAATTTATAACAAATAGTTTGCACATTAAGTAGATACAACTAAAATTTACAAAATAAACAAATAAAAATCTCAAAATAATAGCATAAGTGAAAATAGTTTACATGCAAAACAAAATAGGACATATATTTTATGAGTAATAAATTTATTGGGTAATAAATTTATTCATTGTATACATTTAATCTTTAAATAATATCTTATCTGTAAATATCACTTTGTATTTTATTAATATTTTTTCTCTAACAGTTTTAATTGTTTTTATTTAATTATTTTATATTTTTATCCGTGATTTCCACCGATTGTAACCTAATACTGAATAATAACATAAGTTGTTTTACATAATGTTATGATTCATTATTAATTTTGATTCAATGCTAAATCTCATAACATAAGTTATTGAATTATAACCAACGTTTTAATTCAATATTTAAATTTCGAAAAAATAAAATTGTGTCAAGATATTTCTTTGTTTATAAAAAAAAACATGAATTTTGTTGCATTTAGCTTTTTTTTCCTATAAAAATAAACTCTTAGGGCATTACCAAATAAGTTTCACTGGAAAAAAAACTATAAACAAACCAACCACCAAGTGACAACAGGCCCAGCCCTTGGGGAGTTCACTGCTAGGCCAGCTAAAGTGATACCATATACTCATCGATTTTCTAGTGCTTTGTTGAAATTAAGTTGATCTTATTAATCGTTATTTTTATTTTAATTTATTTTATGAAGTTCATTAGTTTTGTTTGAATTTGGTTTGTAAATTGTAAGTATAAATCATTACATGTAGTAGTCATTTAAAGAATAAAGAACTGTAAATTATTGGTTAATTATATTAATGAACTTTTTAATTTTTTTAATTTTTTTTTTCAAATTAACAAGCTTCACACTTTCACCGTTTCTTATATTTTATTTTGGAAGTTTTAAATATCATGTTTTTGATTTGTTAATTGTGAAATGCAAGTTCACAGATTGAGTAGTCTTAATTGTTTCTTGATTAGCTTTTTTAGTTTGGAAATTTAAAGTACTTTCTGTAATTTTGAAGTAGATTTAAGAAACTAAATAAAGCATATATTTATTGTTGACTATTTATATTATTGTTGCGTACGTAAAAATATAATTTTCTAAAATGAAGTTTTTGAAGTCTTACCTACCATATAAATCAACACAAAAACAATTTAATTAATTGGATTTGATGGATATTGATACCGAACTTTTGGAAAAAGTTGTTTATAAAGTTGAAAAATATGTATCAATGAATGTTAGAAGGATACCAATTTCATATAGAAGCAAGTTTATTTTGTGTTATAGTCTAAGTGAATTTTTGTCATAATAGGATAATATTATCAGATGAAAAAAACAAAACATAAGATATTTTGATTTTAATAAGTTATTAGTTTTAGGGCCCAAAATTGTAACGCCCGGCTAACTATGACATGTTATTGCTTTATTAATAAAAGTGTTATACTTTACTCAGGAGAATACCATTCATATTATCTTATGCCCGTACACAAACACACACACACACACATATATATATATATATATATATATATATATATATATATATATATATATATATATATATATATATATATATATATATATATATATATATATATATATATATCATATCTTATCTTATCTTATCTTATCTTCATATCATATTATATTTTAGAAGAAGCATTTTTCCTTTCGCTAAAACTCTATAACTATTCATATATCCATATAATATACTAAATATAACTTAAATATGTTCTTAGTTATAAACATTATCATAAATGGAAGACTTACGAAATTATCAATATAATATATTTAATTTGTTAGAGTTCAATATAGTGTTAAATGAATATAGTAAATTAATATATTAAATAAACTTAAAAATATAGTGTAAAATTTAAATTCTAAAGTAAAATATCAAATAAACTTGTAAAAATTTCAACATATATTTTTTAAAATAGTTAAAAGAAAAATATTAAATACGATAAACGTAAAAGAACATAAATTTTAAAGTCGAATTAACTAAAAGATATCCAAAACTATTTTTTATAATAACTAAAATTCAGTTAAGTTGTTTTCAAATTAATTTACAATAATAATATTTAAAAATAAAATAAAGTTATAAATTAAATTATGTTACATTACAAAAACTGGTTGATAATTCAAATAATCATCATGATAAAATTAAAACATCATCAATAATTTTAAAAATTAAAAAATCGTTATAGTAGTTAATTAAAATAGTTGAGAAATATAACTAATTTTATATATCCGTAAAACGTGAATAAAAACCATTAAATAATTCGATTTTCATAAATGTTATTTATCTATTATTCATTTTAATTATAAGTTTACATCAAAAAATATTATAAGTATTATTTTATAGGTAATACATACAACATAAATATTTTCAATAAGATATAAATATTTTTAATAATATATGATTCACCTAGTATATATATATATTTCAACATGAAATTTAATATTGTAAGTAATTCATAATATTTACCTTTTTAACCACCTTTGGAACGCAAATATTTGCAAAAGAAGTTCTAGCCGTGACTGAGAAACCCAATCAAAGTCTCGTACAACAAAACTCTCGTCGTTAACTTTAGCAATAGAGGTTTATAATAAAATATTAACGAAGGTAAAGCAACATAAAATATATATTTTTTTATATTGATCATATACGCCAAAAACTATGGTGTTTGAAATGTGATAAATGTATATGTTGTCATTATATACGTTCAATTATATTTAACTTTTAAAAGTAATACGAATAAAATTGATGAGCATTGACCACATTGGTCAAAGTCGCGACTTTCAAATATGACTTAACAATTACACTTTTTGACCGATGACGGATTTGCTTGATTTTAATTGTAATAGTATTCATTAAACTGTTAAAGTGAAGTAAATGATTTTGTGGTTATTTTTTATTATAAAATATTGATAACAATATTAAATGATCGCGCACTTTATTTGTGGCATATAGGATGTCAAAAGATTAAATATGAGCCATCAAAATGTTATAAAATGTAAGAGCTGATTATTTACAGTATTCCGTTGTGATCATTATAACATACTTTTTGAAGTACTTACTGTTTAATATAGTAAGCACAATATTCGTAGTTTAATTTGTGAATAGTCGTTTTTTCACGATTCTATCTTTTATGTTTTCATTTAAACCTTTCTCATTGATATAGGTTTACACTTTAATTAAAATAAATTTGACCAGTAATTAATGCCTAATTGTTTATATATATATATATATATATATATATATATATATATATATATATATATATATATATATATATATATATATATATATATATATATATATATATATATATATATATATATATAGGGCTAGGTTATTTTGTTTCTTATATTTATTGTGTGTTAAAATACACCAATAGAAATTTAGTAAAAATTAAATAATTATTAAATTAAATAAATATAGATATTAAATGATTTCCATAATTATATGTATATTAAATGATATCCATAATTATGATTCTCATATTATAGAAACTAATTAAATTCATGTTTAATGTCAGCAATAATATTCTTTTAGAATGAATTTGTATCTAGGTTTTTATATATGAGTTCGTATTTTGTTTCAGAACCCACTCACTTAAAATATAATAAAGTTGAATGGAATATTAAGAACGAGAGTGTATTCTACTAAAATACACTCTCATTCTGCTGGAATACACTTTCATTCTTGTAGATATGAATTCATTCTGAAAGAATATAATTGTTGACATTAATGACGAATTTAATTAGTTTCCATAAAAATTAGTTATAACTTTGGATAGCATTTAATATACATATAACTAATACTAAATTCATATTGGTGCATTATAACACACAATAGATGTGAGAAACATTTAGACCTACTTCTATATATATATATATATATATATATATATATATATATATATATATATATATATATATATATATATATATATATATATAGTTAGGTTATTGTAGAAACATTTGAACCTAATTTTCTTTCTCTCTCTCTCTCTCTCTCTCTCTCTATATATATATATATATATATATATATATATATATATATATATATATATATATATATATACATATATATAAGGGCTCATACGAAAATGCAACCAATTTGCGAAAACACGAAAATAAGGAAAAACCTATGAGATTGTGTCACCTCAATATTATATTTTGAATAAAAATCTATCCAAACTTTGAACTACATGATGATAATTGAGGATACATGAGAAATTGTTTCATACTAGCAAAACATGTTTTTTTTTTTTTTTTGACATTTTTATTTTGAAAACTTGAATTTAAAAGTGATTGAGGACGTGAAAAAAATGAGAAATGGTTGTCAAAACCACCTTTAAATCTATATTCCCATAACACCTCCAATGTAAACTTATTATCTTTAATTTATTGCTAGTAAATTTAATTTCTAAAGTACATTTGTTTGATTTTTATAAGATAAATTTGTTTTTTCACTTTTGCAAAATATTTATGTTTTCGCATGAACCTACTTTTATATATATATATATATATATATATATATATATATATATATATATATATATATATATATATATATATATATATATATATATATATATATATATATATATATATATGTTTTGGTCAAAAATCGACTGAGTGGATATTAACAAATTTGAATGAGAGGGTTAAAAATCTTGGCCTTAACAATTGCCCACAAATTATACCTGCGAAATATCTAAGTTACTTTCTTAATATTTAAAGGTATAATTTAATTTAAACGAATATAATGTTTTGAAATTTCAAACCTTAACGGATAGTATTTATCAGTTTAATCATCATGATGGTACGGTCAAATCAATCAGCTCTCTTCTGTTTCCCATATAAATAGGGGTAAATAGTGAGAAATTCCTTCACCTGTTCCCCGATGATCTCCAAATATCCCAAAGGCATCCTTCTTTCTCCTTCTCTCTATTTTTTACAATCTCTTAACCATGGGTAAAAAGATTGTTTGCTTTCGCGCTAGCATTAGTGCTCCTTCTGATAATGATTTCGCCGATCAAAAGCTTCTCATCTATAACGAGACTTGTTCGTTTGATGATGAGGATATTGGGTTCCTAAAATTCAATGGCTCTTTTCCCATAGATACGATTTTTAGGCCTTATGATGCTTTGATTCAACCATATTTTTTTGTCTTTCTTGGGTATGCTTTCCTGAATACCCATTTTCTTTGGGTTTGAAATACCCCTTTCCAGGAATCGTCTTTGAGTTTTTCGAAACCACAAACATTTCATATATCTAAGTTATGTCTGTCATATAGAGGATCATATTCCAGATTAATAAATTGAACCAATCCTATGACCTAGGCATAGACATTGCTGAATTGGCTCACGTTTACGAACTCTCCACCTTCAGGAATTCCTGTTTATTGCTCAAGCTCAAACCCAACAAATCTCCACTCATTCTGAAATCAAAATCAATGACGGAGCTTGGAAAGAGAAGTATTTTTTTATGAGGCGTGATACTATTCCTAGCGGGGATCTCCTGCCAAAGATCTGGGTCAAAAAGGGTTGGATTTACTCATTAGTTGCTAGGATCCTAAAGTTCACTTTCTTATTTTGTTTATTGTCATGCATGATTTAAATTTGAAGAGATTGATCCTCTCGTCAAGGATACTGAAGAGAAGGTCGCAAACTTCTTCACTTTGTCTGCAGTTGATAGGTTTTTCAAGCTCGAGCACTCCAGTATCCAAGAGGGCTCTTCCACCACTGCTTCAATGGCTACCGGTAAGGATTTTGCCTTTTTCTTATTATCTACTTATTTTCGGGATCCCAAACTGATAGGGATCCTTGATATAAGATCCAAATCTACTCGCTCCAGAGCTCGATTTGGCCTCTACGCCCTGGAAGATGACATGACCAGCGGTTTGATCATGGTCAAGAAGGAAAAAGCTGCCTCCTCTCTTCTTCTAAAGAGGGATCACGTCGATCTTACTGTTAAGACCCCAGGCTCTTGGAAGAGGATCGTTGAGGCCATAGATTTGAGCATGGAAAACCTCGGAGCCGAGGAAGCACTCAGGAAGTTGGACTCTTTTTCTTAAGTAGTAAGTATTTCATGAATTCTGATTCTTGTTTTTCTGGTTTTATATCTACTAATGTCATTCTTGTTTCAGGTTTCTGAGCACATCTCTCAATCCACCGCTGACTTGAAGGCCAGAGCTGAGAAGGCTGAGCTAGACTTAAAAGAGCAGGAGAAAGTGTGTAAATCCACCAATAAAGATCTCCTAATGAGAGTAGAGTTGCTGAGTAAAGAGAAGACGAGAAGGAGGAGGAGCATGTTGCTGAGATTGCAGAGGTGATAGCTAAGGTAAGGGGTAGTGCTTTTGTGGCTGTCTGGTAAGCTAAGATCAAATTTACAAAGGATGTAGCCAATGCGTGATCCTGGAATGTAGCTGGTTGGCGTGAAGCCCTAGCTAAATTAACTGGCGAGTCTGTTAACACCAGTCAGGATCATGCAAAGCAGGTGAAGGTGGGAGGAAAGGAGGAAGAAGCAGAGAAGGTTCCTGATGGTGATTATCAAACTGTGGTTTACATTTGATTAGTTAAAAATACTTTTAGTATTTTAGATGTAATATAATTAACTTTTTTCTTTTTTGATAGGGTTGGTGGGTAAACTTTTTTTTTTCAAGTTATGGTTGTTTTACTTCTTCTTGCATGATTGTTGTGGTTGTAGCAGTATGTTTTCTAAGGATCATTGTATGATTAGGATCCTAAAGAGTTCAAGTTTTACAATGACTCTTGGGGATCTTAATAACCTGAAATGGTCAGTCATCTACTTAGGAATTTGAAACAATTAGAGTCCTTAGAAAGATAAACCTTTAGTTACAATATAAAAAGATAGTTTTTAAGAAACAAGGATAGATAGAACCTGGTGATCCTTTTGTTTGGTTTTGATTTTGAAGCTTGTGTAGGGAACGGTCCCTCTCAATATAATCCGACTTAGGAATTTGATAGGGGTAATCATTATTTAGCTTCTACTGGAAAATCCCAACTTAGAAAACTATATGGGGTGGATCCTAACTTAGAAAATAACTGGAGAATATCCCAATTTAGAAAATAACCGGGGAAGATCCCCACTTAGAAAATAACCGAGGAAGATCCCAACTTAGATATTCACTGGGGAAGATCCCAACTTAGAAAGTCACTGGGGAAGATCTCAACTTAAGGTATTAACCGGGGAAGATCCTAACTTAGAAATTCACTGGGGAAAATCCCAACTTAAGATAACATGCCAATGTTATAAATGTTTGATTAAGTGTTAGGATCTTAACATATGTTCATAAATAAGAGGGTTGCCAAGTCACTAAGTGTGAAATGATCCCCTTACTCACATTGCATTGTAAGATACCGTGCGTCTAAGCGAGGTGTAGAAACCTAAAATCATAAGAAAAAGGTTATTAACTCTTTAAACCTTAAAGGGGATTAAGTACCCTTAGTCGGAGGAGAGATGATTAGTCTCTATTCGTAGCATCTAGGATCCTTGAATTTCTGCAAATTACAAACGTTAGCTTGGGGTGGGAGTTAGCTTGGACAACGCCCCTCTGATGCTTAATTCAGTAAAGGTTTTCGAGGAAAAATAAACAAAATAATTCAAACACGAGTAAATGGTAAAGAATGTGTACCTCTGATCTTGTTAAAAAATGAAAGATTTCAACTTGCATGAAATATGCTTTCAATTGTATGGCATTCCAGGATCTTGGAAAGATGTCTCCTTCTAGGGTTACCAACCAATATGCTCTCTTTCCTGCTTTTGAATCAACAAGATATGGCCCTTCCCATTTGGGTGCCAACTTGCCTGCACTAGGATCCTTGGTATTTTGGAAAGCTTTACTAAGAACCAAGTCACCTACATGGAATCTTCTGAATTATTGTATCTTTTGGCGATCCTTTGTTGATGAGTTGCAATACGGATCCTGGAAAGATCCATGAGTTCATTAATAGTGTTGAGATCCTGGGCTAGGAACCAATTGTTATTCTCCTGATTTTGGAGTTGGCATCTTACCGTAGGGATCACCACTTCAGTTGGTATCACGACTTCTATTCCAAACACCAAAGAATAGGGAGTTTGACCCGTGGCTATTTTTGATGAAGTATTGTCCGCCTACATAACAAAAGGGAGTTCCTGAGCCCATCTTCCTTCTTTTCTTCATATTTTTTACTATAATTTTGTTGCTAGATTATGATTGACCATTAGCTTGAGGATAAACATGAGTGGATGTTATCATTTTAATTCCTCAACTGGTGCAAATGTCTCTAGTCCTTTTGCTTATGAATTGGGACCCATTATCACATATAATTTCGGCTGGGATCCAGAACGTGGTCAAGATATTATGTTTAATAAATGAGACTACCTCTTTGTCTCTCACCTAAACAAAGGTTTCAGCCTCTATCCACTTTGAGAAATAGTTTGTCATTACTAGCATGAAGACCTTTCCACCAGGAGCCTTTGGTATTTTGCCAACTATATATATTCCTTACTTCATGAATGACTACAAGGAGACGATAGGGTGTAGAGGTTCTGCTAGTTGATGAAGGATGTTGCTATGTCTTTGACAAGCATTATACTTTGTGCATGTGAGAAGACATCCTTTTTCATTGTTGGCTAGTAGTACCCCGTACTTTGTATCTTAGAGCATAAGGATTTTCCCCCAGTATGGTTGCAACAATCTCCTCCATGTATGTCTTTCTAAACTTTTTCAGCTTCGTGATCTTCCAAACATCTTAGGTGTGGACCTACCATGGATTTTTTGTATAATTTCCCTTGGATCATCACAAAGCGTGAGACCCTCATATTGAATGCTTTGTCACTTCTTTCTTCTTTTGGTATTGTGCCATCTCGAAGGTATTCTATAATGGGTTTGATCCAAGATCTTGGAGGATCCTGATTATTTTGTTCACTAGGATCCTGTCGAACAGGTTGAGGATCAAGATCCTGAATTGTTGCGATGTTGGTTGTATGATCATGGTTGTTGGGATCTTCTGATCTTTTGGTGGGATTCTCAGTCACCAGGATCATTACATGGATTATTGGAATCTTCATCACAAGTGGGATCCTAAGGGAAGATCCCAGGTTGTCCAATGCATCTGCTTCGACATTATTTTCCCTGGGAACTTGGTTTACGCTAAAGGCTTCAAATTTAGAGGCTAATTATTTTAAGAATTTGAAGGTATGATGCTAGTCTTTTGCCTTTAACTGCATATGATCCATTAAAGTGGTTAGTAATTAGTAAGGAATCGAAAAATACTTGAAGATCTTTGGCTAGTTGCAGTCCTATAATTAGTGTTTCGTATTCCACTTGGTTGTTGGTTGCGTCAAACTTACAGCTAATTGCCTAGGGTAATATGTCCCCCTGTGGCGATTTTAGTATGATCCTAAGGTTGGTTCCTTTTTGGTTGGACGCTCCATCCGTGAAGAACGTTCATATTCCCATGTTTTCTTCTTCCAGAAGTTGTCTAGTCTATATTTCTACTTCGGCTTGTAGATCATAACTAAAGTCAGCCACAAAGTCCGCTAGTGCTTGTGACTTTACTACGGATCTTGGCTCATACTTTTTATTGAATGTGGTGAGCTTTACCAACAACTTGGCCATCCATCTTGACATCTCTGGCTTTCTCATAACATTCTTTATTGGATAATTAGTTTTTACGTGGACAATATGAGTTTCAAACTAGTTTATTAACTTAGTAGAAGTTGTTACTAGTGCTAGTATTAGTTTTTCGAGATGAGAATACATGGTTTCAACATCTAGTAGACTTTTACTTACATAGTAGATTGGATGTTGGTTCTCGTTAAGATCCTCGGCCAGGACTGCACTCACCGTGTTTGAGCATATTGAAAGGTATAAGAGGGGTGGCTCTCCATCTAATGGTTTTACTAGCAGGGGTGCTGAACTTAAATAAATTTTAAGTTCTAGGAAGGCGTTTTCGTGCTTTTTTTTCCATTCGATCTTGTTTTTCTTTATGATGTCATAGAAGGGTTAACATCTCTCTAAGGTTCTTGAAGTAAACCTCTTTAGAGCTGTTATTCTTCTAGTCAACCTTTGGATATCTTTGGTCATAGTTGGGGATCTTAGATCCATTATGGCTTTGATCTGTTCAAGGCTGGCTTCTATCCCTCTCTTGGTGATCATATATCCAATAAACTTTCCCACCTTCATTCTAAAGTGGCATTTGGAGGGGTTCAACTTCATATTGCATTCGTCTAAATTGACGAAGGCTCCTTGAAGATCCTTGAGGTGATATTCAACTATCTTAGAATTTACCACCATGTCGTCAATGTATACATCCATGGTGCCCCCCCAGTTTGTCCTTAAACTTTTGATTCACTAGCCTTTGGTATGTTTCCCCTGCATTTTAAGACCAAAAGGCATGATAATATAGGAATATATACCCATAGGGATTATAAAGGCAGTATCCTCGTGATCGGATGGTTCCATCTGTATTTGTTGGAATCTTGCCGAATTTTCCATGAATCTTAGTAGCTCGTGTCCATGAATGTTAGTAGCTCATGTCCTGCTGTGACATCTATCATCGAGTCTATGTATGGTAAATGGAAAGGATCCTTAGGGAAGACCTTATTGAGATTCGTGTAATCTACATACTCCCTCTATTTTCCATTCTTCTTTTGGACCACCACAACGTTGGCTAGCCACATTGGGAATTTCTCCGTTTTAATCATCCTTGTTCTGAGAAGTTTTTCAACTTCTTCTTGAATGATTTGGTTCCTATCGGGTGTTAATTTTTTTTTGGTGTATAGGCCTGAAAGAAGGATCTATATTGAGTTTAAGAGTTATAATTTTCTTATCTATACCTTTCATGTCCTCATGCTTCCAAGCGAAGGTCTTGTTTATGTCTTTTAAGAACTTTATTAGTTCTTGCTCAATTTGTTCTAGTATTGAGGATCCTATGAGTACTTTGGCTTCAGGATCCTCGAGGTTTAGGGGTACTTCCTTCACATTTTGCTCTCTTTTTTCTAGCACATCGTGTTCCCCCTAATTTAATTCTTATGGTTATCGTGATACTATTGAAGACTTCATCGAAGTCTTGTAGCATTCTTTAGATTCTTGCTGATCCCTAATGATCTTCATTGTTCCCTATAGGGTAGGCATCTTGATGTACTGGTGGTACGTCGATGGGACTAATTTCATGTCATGGATCCATGGTCTACCTAATATAACATTATAGGAAGAAAAAACATCAATAACACAAAAATTTTGCATCGAGTTCCCCCCCCCCCCCCCCTCCCCGATGTATATGGGTAACTCGATTTCTCTGATGGTGTGCTTTGTTTTACCACTGAATCCTATTAGGACCGAGATCTCTTGATTATTTCGGATTTTGGGATGTTCATCTGGTTAGAGAATCTAAAAGTATGATGTTAATTGAGGATCCTCCATCTACTAGGATCCTTCTGACGAAGTGGTTAGCGATATATAGAGTAATCACTAACCCATCATGGGTGAGGATCATGAATGTTTTCTCTATCCCATTCGTTAAATATGATCTCCTTGTTGCTTATTATCAATGCTTGTTTCAGAATCTTTCCTCATTTTCTATCTTGGACACTTTGGCATGTCTTTTAGCTGCAGAATAAGAAGTTCCAAAAATGTGAGATCATCAGGAAATAACATTGATTACCTTGGCATCCGAGGGTTGAGATCTTGTCTTTTCCAGGATCTTCATAGAGTCTTCCTCTTTTTCCCAGGATCTTTCTTTTTTCCTTCCTAGGATCTCTTTGATATAACCCTTGCTCAAGAGGTAACTAATCTCCTTCCTGAGAGCTATGCAGTACTCAGTGTTGTGACTGAAATCCTCATGATATGCACACCGCTTGGATTTGTCTTTCCATTTGTTCGACTTTTCTCCCTTTCTTGGTCATCTTGCTTTGTCACCAGGATCCTCCATGGAAAATATTAGACCTAAAACATCCATAGTGAAGCAATAATAAGTAATTTTGGGAAATTTGTCTTCCTTTCCTTCATCATCGAGGGCATTAACCATGTGATGATCAATCTTGGAATACGGTTTTGACTTATACGGTCTTTAGGCCGAGGATTCAGCCTTCTTGTTGGGATTGTCATAGAAACTTGGTGTGTTGGCCCTCTTTTATATTTCTTTGTCTTCTTCCAATCTAATAAACCTTAGTGCTCGAATTCTGACTTCGTCCATATGTTTGCATGGAGTCATTACAAGGTCTTCATATAATGGAGAATCCTTCTTCAAACCCATCTTAAAGGCCTCCACGATAGTGGCCATGTCGATGTTTGGTATGTTTAGGGATTTTCTACCAAACCTGCTTGCAAAGTCCCTTAAAATATGTTTGGTAACGAGTAATATATAGACTAAGGTTGCCCATCACTCCAACGCTAAGGCCCTTTCACATATTTTTGGTTCTTAAAAAGAAACAGTTTGAGGGGGTTCAATTGTCCGAAAAGAATTTCTAGACTCGCGGATTTATCGACCTTTGCCTGTTAGGTAAGAGGATAGAAAGTTACAAACTCTTTCTTGGTAGGACATGGATCTCTATTACTATGAATTTCAAAAATGAAGTAGTGAATGGTGGGGCTACCATTATCCTTTTTGTAGTGACGAATCCTGTATGTGTTCCTAAGAAAAGAGGAAGGGCCATTCTCTCTACCAATCCTCCATGGAAAATATTAGACCTAAAACATCCATAGCGAAGCAATAATAAGTAAATTTAGGAAATTCTCCTTCCTTTCCTTCATCATCGAGGTCATTAACCATGTGATGATCAATTTTGGAATACAGTTTTGACTTATACGGTCTTTAGGCTGAGGATTCAGCCTTCTTGTTGGGATTGTCGTAGAAACATGGCGTGTTGGCCCTCTTTTATATTTCTTTTTCTTCTTCCAATTTAATAAACCTTAGTGCTCGGCTTCTGACTTCGTCCATATGTTTGCATGGAGTCATTACAAGGTCTTCATAGAATGGAGAATCCTTCTTCAAACCCATCTTAAAGGCCTCCACAATAGTAGCCATGCCGATGTTTGGTATGTTTAGGGCTTTTCTACCAAACCTGCTTGCAAATTCCCTTAAAGATTCTTTAGGATCATGGACCAATCGGTAGATATCACTAGTGATCCTTTCAAATACTCTACTGCAAGAAAGCTGATTATTGAAAAGATTAAATAAATGAGCAAAATAGGTTATAGAATAAGGATGAATATTAAGAAGCCATTTTAAAGTTGATCCTGTAAGGGTTGATTCGAAGCCTTTTCATAAACATGCTTCTTTTAAGTGTGACATAATGGGAATGATCTCCATTCTCTCCCTATATTATGCGATATGTTCTTCAGGATGCGTGGTTCCATCCTAAGGCTTCATGCTAGGAGTTTGGAAGATCTTAGGAACTTCGATATCAACTATTGAGGGGATGAATCTTGAGATCCAATGGCTAGTGGGGCATGCTTTCGGTATAGGTTGTACCACCCATGGTACTCTTGAAATCATTTGTCTTAGTTGTTGGAGTTCTTTGGCCGTAATTGAACTTATTCCTGCATTAAGATCCATAGAGTTAGTATTGATAGTGTTACTATTAAAGAAGTTACCAGTATTTCTATTATTAGGAGTATTAAAAGTCTCATCAAGATCATGGGTCACATGAGTTTGGATGTTTGAGATTGTTCTCCCCGTTGGGGTAAAAATGGATGTTGGACCTATTGATTTCGGGCATTTCACTAGGGATCCTGTATTGTCAAAATTCAAGATCCTTGGTTGCAAGATTAAGGGTTTCACCTCCTGAGGTTTATGGATCTCTTCCCTTATCCTTTCCACTTCTTTAAGTAGCGTTCTATTTTCTTCTTGTTGCTAAGACACATGCTGTGTCAATGTCTTCATAATGGATAAGAGTTTGTTATTAGATACTGAGGCAGGAGGATCCTGGGATCCTAAGGATCCTGGAGCAACCGGAGGAGTGTTCTTCTTCGGTAAATCATAAGTCTTCTTTTGACTAGGGGTTCCTCTTAGAGGAGATGGAATATTTTTCGAAGGAATAGAAGGAATTGAAGAAGAAGAGAAGGCTAGTTATTGTTAGGGCTAGGATCCTGAAACTACTATAGGATCCTCAAGCCTAAGGATCCTTAAAAGCTCAGGATCCTTAAACCTAAGCATTCCGAATATACTCCAAGATTCTGATTAATATTTTTTTTTATTATTATAACAACTATATGTTCTTTTGTCTTTCTCACATGTGCAAAATAACCAGTCAAAGACACATTTTCAACGTATGGTCATCACAACCATGCAAAAGAACCGAAGGACCAAGTCAAGCAACAACTATAAGTAATCTCGAAGGATCCCATAATTCTCAGAGTTCTAGTTGCTAGGTTTTGACTATATAAAACACTTGTATTCATCACACCACACACGATTTACTGGCAAAATACTGTCACTTGTTCTTGTACTCATTACATTCACCTTGTAATCGTTCATTTCAATCAATAAAAACATCAAGGAAGGTGATCATTATCACCTCACAAGGTTTTATGCTGAAGATTCTAGCAATGATCAAGGGCTTTCCTTGTAAACGAATTGTGTTGCTTTTATGTACATTACATATTTGCTTGATATTGAACATCACAGCCTATCATAAACTTTGGTCCATCTTTGTTCGATTATTTTTTGACCAAAACAATTTGGCGCCCACTGTAGGGCTGTGGTGTTCAAGTTCTCTCAAAAAACCATGTCTACTCAATAGAATCTCTCCTCCTCCTCAATCCATCCCATTTCCTATAAAAACCTTCCACCACCACCACCACCAACTGGAGCTTCTACAAAATCTATGAGGCTCTGAAGAAGAGCACCTCTCCGATCACTCCGGGGCCCCAGGATCCTTGTGTGCTGATTTCCAACAATGAAATATTTGATATGATGAAGAGACTGGAGCGACAGGTCGTCCAACAACAGGAAGATAACATGACGATCCTCAAGGAAGTGGAGAGAATGAGGACGAAATTCCACAAGCCTCAGGTGGCAGCGTCCTCGGTCTTGCAACCTAGTATCCAGAACTTTGACAACCCAGGATCCTCAACGATCCGTTGCAAGATCCAGGATCTTAACAAAACATTTGTTACTCCTAATAACAGGGATCCTAGTAACTCTATCAATAAAAATAATTTTACAACTAACTCAATGGATCTTGACACAGGTTTAAGCCCAGTCATGCCTAAGGAGCTACAACAACTAAGACAGATGATCTCAACCATACCGAGAGTAGTTCAACCAGTACCAGAAGTATCCCCCAAAAGTCACATGATCTTAGATTCATTTTGCCGATAGCTGACACTGAAGTTCCAAAACGCTTCCAGACGCCAACATGAAACCCTATGACAGAACTACAGATCCTGATAAACATGTGGCATAGTCTAGGGAAAGGATGGAGATTATTCCTATCCCCACTCACTTGAAAGAAGCCTGCCTATGCAAGGGTTTTGGTTCCACCCTCACGGGATCTGCTCTAAAATGGCTCCTTAATGTTCATCCTTATTCGATCACATCATTTGCTCATTTGATTAATTTATTTAACAATCAATTTTCTTGTACTAGAACATTCGAGAAGATCACTAGCGATCTCTGTTGAGTGGTTCAGGATCCTAAGAAATCCTTTAGGAATTTTGTGAACAGGTTTAGCAGGGAAGATCTGAGTATCCCCAACCTCAATATGACAATTGCAACCGGAGCCTTCAAAATGGGCTTGAAGAAGGATTCTCCCTTCTATAAGAGAATGGACGAAGTCAGGAGCAGGGCATTGCGATTCATCATACTTGAAGAAGAAAAGGATATCCAGAAAAGGAGAAACCTACCAAGCTCCTATGATCATCCTAATAGGAAGGCCGATTCCTCGGCCCAAAGATCCTATAAGTCAAAGCCTTACTCCAAACCCGGCCATCATAGGGTTAATACCCTTGAATATGAGGGGGAGGAAGAAGATTTCCCTAAAATTACTGACTATTGTTTTTCTATGGATATTTCAGGTGTAATCTTTGCCATGCATGATCTTGGAGACAAAGCCAGGTGGCCAAGGAATGGAGAAATATCCACTGCTTGGAAGGACAAGTCCAAATGGTGTGCATACCATGAGGACTTTGGTCACGCCGTGGAGGATTGCATAGCCATCAGAAAGGAAATCAACTACCTTTGAGCAAAGGAGACCTCAAAGAAATCCCCGGGAGAAGAAAAGGAAAGAGACAAGGATCTTCAGAAGACCCTTGAAAGAGCAGGGTCCCCCCGATTGATGCCAAGGTGATCAATATGATCTCTGGAGGATCTGAATTTTGTGGTACCTCATACTCTGCGGCAAAAAAGACACGCCAAATTATTCAAAACGGAGAAGGAAATGGACCTCAGAAGAACCCGACGATCACCAACCAAAAGGAGATCACTTTCGACGAAGCAGATAGACTAGACGTCCAAGATCGTCACCACGACGGACTAGTGATTACTCACTAAATTGCCAACCACTTTGTTAGAAGGATCCTTGTCGATGGAGGATCCTTAGTTAACATCATACTCCTGGATGCATTAAAAAGGATGAACATCCCGAAGACTGAGATAGTTGCAAGATCCTCGGTACTAATTGGCTTCAGCAGAGAAACTAAACACACCATCGGCGAGATAAAGTTACTAATCTACATAGAGGGGGTAAATTATGTACAACATTTTTGTGTGATCGCCATATTATCTTTTTATAGTGTCATACTAGGTAGACCATGGATCCATGAAATGAAGGTTGTTCCATCAACGTATCATCAATGTGTAAAGATGCCCACCCGATGGGGACAGTGAAGATCATAGGAGATCAACAAGAATCCAAGGAATGCTACAAGACTTCGATGAAATCCTCAACAATACCACGACAAGAATAACAATTAAGGCAGGGGGCACGAGGCGTGCTGGAAGCAAGAGAGCATGACATAAAAGAATTGACCATGAACCTTGAAGATCTTGAAGCCAAAGTTCTCATAGGATCCTCAATGCCTGAACAAAACGAACAGGATCTCATAAAGTTCCTCAAGGACAGAAGCAAAACCTTTGCATGGAGACATGAGGACATGACATATATTGACAAAAACATAATAACCCATAAATTTAACATTGAACCATCTTTCAGGCCAATACACCAAAAGAGAAGGAAATTTGCACCCGAAAGAAACCAAGTCATACAAAAGAAGTAGAAAAACTTCTTAAAACTGGCACGATCAAAGAGGTGAAGTTCCCAATATGGCTAGCTAATGTGGTCGTGTTACAAAAGAATAACGGTAAATGGAGAGTGTGTGTGGACTATACGGATCTTAACAAGGCCTATAACAAGGATCTTTCTCATTTACCACACATCGACTACATGTCAGACGCAACAGCGGGTCACAAATTACTAACGGTCATGGACACATCAACAGGATTCCAACAAATCCAAATGGAACCCTCTGATCATGAGGAAACAACGTTCATAACCCCAACATGTATTTATTGTCACATTGTTATGCCATTTGGTTTTAAAAATGCAAGAGAAACATACCAAATATTGGTGAATAAGATGTTCAAAGAGAAAATAGGGGACATAATGGAAGTCTATATCGACAACATGGTAGTTAAATCAAAAAAATATGAGGATCACCTCAAGCATCTTGAGTAAGGCATCGACATCTTAGACCAATACAACAAGAAGCTGAATCCCTCTAATTACCACTTTAGGATGAGATCGGGTAAGTCCCTGCGATATATGGTTACAAAAAGAGGAATCGAAGCAAGCCCAGAACAAATCAAGGCCATCCTTGATCTAAAACCACTAGCCTTGACAAAGGATACTCATAGATTAATAGGAAGAGTGGCAACCATAAACATATTCATCTCAAGATCCTCAGAAAGATGCAAGCCTTTCTATGACGTCTTGAAGAAGAACAAAAGATTCGAATGGACCAAGGAACATGAAGATGCTTTCCAAGAGCTTAAAAAATATTTAAGCTCACCACCTCAATGGGTAAAACCACTAGATGGGGTGTAACATCCTGTTCTGGATAGTTTGTGATTTAAGGCCTGTGGGCCTTAATCTGAGTATGAGAAGGTTTTGAGGCTTTGAAATAGAAAGGTTTAGGCCCTTTTGTGATGTGGGTAAGGTAGGTGGTGTGATAAAAGAGTTCGGTTTGTGCTTTAGAGCCTAAATGTATTGCTAAAGGCGTTGGTTCGGCCTTTTCATGAATTTTGGATCTGAGTTTGAGTGGGCTTAAGGAGGAATAAAGTTGATAGAAGTGTAGGGCTTCTCTTTACCTTTTCGTGGATATAAGGATCGTCAGAAACGGATTTATAACGAAGAAGTTATAGCCTTCAGAAGTTTTGAGGTGTCAGGCTTAGCCGAGTACGCTGGGCGTATACAAAGCGTACACCGGGCATACTAGTGAAAAGGAAGTACGCTGGGCGTACTGACCAGGGGTGGCCGTGAATGTTCTTCGGAGTACGTTGGGCATACCATATGTACACTGGGCATACGCTGATCAGACCTGAACCCTATTTTAGGGTCTTAGACCCTATTTAAGTTCCTTATCTCATCACCTAACCCTAATATCTTCAACATCCATCCCTCTAAACCGTATAAATTGCCCCTAAGCCTCCATTTCAGTGATTCTTGATCTTTTTGGTGATTTAGTGGAGTTTTTGGTGTATATTGTGGAAGAAGGAGTTCCTTGAGGAAGCATTGCTTGGCTTAGAGCTTGTGGATCCAAGCCCTAATCATGTTGATCTAGCTCCAAAAAGCATAAATTTTGAATCTTGGTGGCTTTTTCATGTGGATCTAGTGGGGTGATCACTTGTTATGTTTGGCTTTTGAAGAATAATGAGTTTTGAAAGAGAATAGCTTGAGCACCTAGCTTTTGGATCTATGTTCTTCTCTTGTTGGTGCATCTTCCATAGGTATCAAGTTTTGAACTTGCTTATTGTTGTGCTAGTTTTTGTTTTGGGTCCATTTTAGGGTTTTTGGTCCCAAAGCTTGAAGGTTTATGTGTTGTTGAACTCCAGAGCCTAATATATGTCCCTTTGAGTATATTTAGTGGTGTTATGTCATAGAAAATCCAATCTTGGACGTTGGAATCAAGCCATGCATGAGATAGGAGGCTTTTGAGTAAGGAAGTGAGTGTTTCGGGTGTTTGTGACCTTTCCAGCCATGCATAGGCTTAAAGTCATTGGATTTATGGAGTAAGTGCCATTAGGGAGTCCAGTTCTGGGGTTTGAGGTAATGTCTTAACTGTTTAAGACCAAATTAGTAGAAAGAGTGAATCTGGGGAGTACGTTGAGCATAATTCCTGTATGCCCCACGTACTGCCCTAGTGTCCCTGATGGCCAATATGGATTCGTGAGTACGCTGAGCGTACCAAGAGAGGTACGCCCCGCGTAACCTCACTGTGGACTTTTGGGCTAAGTCTCATTTTGGGTCTGGAGTTTGGACTTGTTGCAATAGAGTCTTGGACTAGAGGATTATATATACGTGCTTTGGGCCCTTGAGTTGGGCTTGCCATTAGATGTAAGAGAGTTAGGCCTCGGGAGAGCCCACTTATTATTGGGGCTTGGTGGGCCTAATGGGTTTTAGGTCATTGATGGGCTGGTTAGTGGACTACCTTTAGACCTAATGAGTGAGAGTTGGGACTTAGTTCCTAATTGGGATAATTTTGGGTTTGGCACAGAGTTAGAGGCCGGTACATAGCAGCAGCGTTTATAGGGGCTGTTCATCATCCAAGGTGAGTCTTCTCACCATACTTACCTTGAGTGGTAATTTTTATGTGTGACCAGAGGGTCTTATGTGCATGAGCTTTGCAATGACATATCCTGCTATTTGCTTTGTGTTATGCTTTCTGTGTATTATATTGAGATGCTGAGTTGAGGGACTGGAGGGGCCATATGAGTTGTGGGACCAGAGGGTCCCACTGAGACACATTGACCGAAGGGTCTTATTGAGTTGTAGCCTCGAGTGGCTAATGAGTTGTATGTGGTATTTTGGGGAACTCACTAAGCTTCATGCTTACTATGTTATGTCTTATGTGTTTCAGGTTTTTCTTAGAATCACGGGCAGACACCGACTTGATTGTACACACCAGAGAAGGGGTTATGAATTGAGGACCGTGGATTATTATTAATTAATTATAGAGTTGTGTTTTGTAAATGAGTCAAATGGGATTTTTGTGAAACGTGATATGAGAATTATGTGATTTTTAAGTGAAAATTTTGTTTGAAAATTTACTATGTTACATAGGGAGCCACTCCTTCTTTACCTTTCAGTATCCTCAAAAACGGTGAGCGATGTACTAGCCAAGGATCTCGTTGGGAACCAACATCCCATATACTATGAAGAATGGCGAAATGGTCTGTGAAGCTAAGCACGTATGACATAAAGTACAAACCAGGATCCGCCATAAAGTCCCAAGCATTGGCAGATTTTGTGGCTGACCTTAGTAATGATCTAAGAGTTGAAGTCGAAATAGAAGCCAAACAACTTCTAGAAGTGGAAAACATGGGAAGATGGACACTGTTCATAGATGGAGCATCAAACCAAATAGGAATTGGCTTAGGGATCATACTAAAACTACCACAGGGGGAACATCCTAACCCAGGCAATTAGTTGTGAATTTAATGCAAGCAACAACAAAGCAGAATACGAGGCGCTAATCATGGGACTACAATTAGCCAAGGATCTTCGAATCAAGGATTTTTATGTATTCGTCAATTCTTTACTACTAACTAACCATTTTAATGGTCCTATGCAGTGAAAGGAGAAAAGCTAGCTCTATATCTCCAAATCCTCAAAAACCTGGCCTCATAATTCGAAACATTAAGCCTAAACCGGGTTCCTAGAGAAACAATGTTGAAGCAGATGCTCTAGCCAATCTAGGATCTTCCTTAAGGATCCTGCCAGAAACCAGGATCCCGTTAATCCACATATTAGTCCTGGAAATTGAGGATCCCACTAATCCACATATTAGTCTTGGAAATGGAAGGACTACTGACGTTACAGCAATCGAAGATCCCGAATCAATGGTCCAATGTAAGGATCCCAACATCCAGGATCCTTCCCTAACTTCAGGATCCTGGATCCAACCCATCATGGAATACCTCCAAAATGGAACGATCCCCAAGGAAGAGAAAAGCAAAAGAGCATTCAGAACAAGGATCTCAAGATTCGTCATAATCCAAGGTAAGTTGTATAAAAAATCTGTGGCAGGACCATACTTTAGGCGTTTAGAAGATCACGAAGCTGCAGAGGTCCTGGAGGAAATCCACGAAGGGGATTGTGGCAACCACACTGGGGTACATCCTTGTGTTCCAAAGCACTAAGGACATGATACTACTGGCCAACAATAAAGAAAGACTCTTTTTTCCATGCACAAAAATGCGATGCTTGTCAAAGATAGAGCAACATCCTGCACCAACCTACAGAACCTCTACGTCCTATCATTTCCCCTTGGCCATTCATGAAATGGGGAATGGATATAGTAGGAAAAATGCCAGTAGCCTTTGGAGGAAAAGTATTCATACTAGTGACGATTGACCATTTCTCAAAGTGGATAGAAGCTAAAGCCTACATACAAGTAAGAGACAAAGAGGTAGTCTCATTCCTAAAATGAAACATCTTAACTAGGTTTGTGATACCTGCTGAAGTTATATGAGACAATGGATCCCAATTCATAAGAAAAAGAACGAGGGATTTTTGCACAAGTTGGGGAATCAAGATGGTGATGTCCACTCCTTTCCACTCTCAAGCGAACGGCCAAGCAGAATCCAATAACAAAATTATCGTAAACAACTTAAAAAAGAGGTTGAATGAGAAGAGAGGAAGGTGGGCATAATAGCTTCCTTCGTATTATGGGCATATAGAACCACTTCCAAGATAGCTATGGGCCAAACCCCATACTCATTAGTATTTGGCACGAAAGGAATGATCCCCACTGAAGTGGTGATCCCCACAACAAGATACCTACTCCAAAACCAAGAGGACAACAATAGGACCCTGGCCTAGGATCTCGACACCATAGATGAACTTAAGGATCTTGCTAAGATCCGTATTGCTGCTTATCAACAAAGGATTACCAGAGCATATAATAAAAACATAAGGATCAGGAGATTTCAAGTAAGAGACTTGGCACTAAGAAAAACTCTCCAAAATACCAAGGATCCTAGTGTAGGTAAACTAGCTCCTAAATGGGAAGAACCATACCTCATAGATGTTGAAGCAGGTAAGGGGGCATATTGGCTAGCCACCTTAGATGGAGATATATTTCCAAGATCCTGGAATGTGATACATCTGAAAGCTTATTTCATATAGGTAAGTTCAATTATTTCTTGATACACCCAAGGTATGCATGCTTTTTATCTTTTATCCTCCATTTTCATTATTTATTTTCTTCAAATATCGTTACTAACTTAAGCATCGTAGGGGAGTTAGTTAGGATAACGCCCACCCTTAGCTAATGTTTGCTACATGCAGAGACTAAAACATCCCAACGTTCCAGGATCCTGACCTCTAAGGATCCTAACATTTAAGGATCCTAACTTCCAAGGATCCTAACACTTAAGGGTCTTGACTTCCAAGAACCTTGAATATGAGAATTTTCAAGGATCCTGATATCCAAGGGACCACTGAGATCCCCTTTGCTAAAAACATCATATAATTCACTATAAGAATCTCCTAAGAATAAAGACTGATCATCACTCCTACGAATAAGGGTACTTAATCTCCTCTAAGGTTTAAAGTGTTAATTACCTCTTTCACACGAGTTAAGGTTTATACACCTTGCTTGGATTTACGATATCTAACTGTGGGATGTGAATAAGGGGTTCATTTCACGCTTCAGTGACTTGGTAACCCTATTGCTTCTGAACATAAGTTAAGATCCTGAAGTTTTAAACCTAAGGTTAATAACATTTACATGTTATCTCAAGTTGGGATCTTCCCCAGAATATACCTAAGGTTAATAACATTTACATGTTATCTCAGGTTGGGATCTTCCCTAGAATATACCTAAGGTTAATAACATTTACATTTTATCTCCAGTTGGGATCATCCCCATAAAACTCCTATGGTTTATAACATTCACATGTTAGGATTTTCCCCAAAAAATATATAAAATTTATAACATTTTCATGTTATCATACGGTTTGGAATTTTTCCCAGTAATTCAAACAAGATTCATAGCAAAGACTTTCCTCAAGCTAAAGTTAAGGATCCTTCTCGAAATTTGATAAAATAATTGAAGATTCTTCCCAACGAGCTTCTAAAATAAAGATCCCTTCAAGCATCAAGGTCATACAAGGACAAAGAATTCATAACTTCAAGCTCTTCCTAAGATCACCAGGTTTCATCTATCCTTATTTTTAAAAAAATATAAGTAAAGTTTGAGGATCCAAAACTTTTAGGATCCTAAACGAAGATAATTTGGTTACCAGAACTTAAGTCTTTGAGTTTAAAAGGGTTACTTATAATTTACTAAGAGATTTTTTAGTATTATTTGCAGGAACTAAGTTCTTTAGGATCCTAGTGATCTAAGGATCCCAGTGTCACAAACCATTATGCGGGATGATCAAGAGAAGGATATTAAAAGAAATGAAACCATTGTATTCAAAAAAGGGTTGTGATCCAACCAACCAAAAGATTAATTATCATACATCCCAAATACACAAAAAGCTAATTGAACTAATCTACGCAGGCTGTGATCTTAGCCTGGTCATCATCGGCTGCGTCTTTCTTCTCCCCTCCTTTGGCCAACTGCAATACAAGATCATGATTGGTGATAGCAGGCTTTCTAGTTAACTTGGCCAGTGCCTCATGCCAACCGTCCACGTCCCAGGAACCTGTATTCTCCAGATCCTCCGTAAGACAGATCTTGGCCTCCCAAACAGCCACCGCAACGCTGACCTTCGCATCGGAGATCAACTCCTCCATCTCGAGCAAGTGATCCTCCTCATTTTCATCCTTCTCCTTGCTGAGCAGCTCCAATCTCCTCAATAGATCCTCATTGGTCGCCTTCCACATCCTCTCCTGTCCCTGAAGGGCTTGTTCAGCCCACTCCGATCGGATCCTTAGATAAGCATAAATGTGATTAGAGACCTAAAAGAAGACATATCGGGTCAGTAAAAAGTAGAATGTGGGTCGAAAATAAAACCAAAACTTACAACTTGGGTGAAAGAGACCAACTTCTGGGGCGCGTCCTCAACTCCAAGGTTCTCCAGGATAGACATGTAGACTTAACAATTTTCCTTTTCTGGGATCCCATAATTTTCATTGTTAAGTCAATGGTTGATCTTTTGGGAGGAAGAGAAGACAAGCTCTTCTCGTTTTTCACTGTTAGCTGATCCTTAGACATGGTTGTGTCGAGATCAGCAAGTGTGAAACAAGCACTGGAGCGGGTGATCTTGGATCCGACATATGTAACAGAAAAATATTAAGATCCTTCATCGCAAGTAAAAACAATCAGGAATCCTTACCTGTCGACATGAGGTCAGTAGAAGAAGAGATTTCTTGCAAAGTGATCTGTTTAAATTGATAGAATCTCTCGGCTTCATACAAGGCCAAAAACTTCTCAATATTCTCTTCCGAATCCTGAGCGATGGGGGCAAGCTCTTCGAATTTAAAAGCTGCAAAAAAGCAAAAAAATAAGAAGAAGTGAATTCCAGGTTCCTTATATTAGTATGATCGAATCCTACCCTTCTTAACCCAAGCATCCGATAGGAGATCCCCACCAAGAACAGAGTTAGGTCTCACAAAAAGGTATTTTTATTTCCAAGCTCCATCATTGTGTTTAGTTTTCAGGAGAAGAGAAGATTTATGGGTTTTGACTTTGAGGAGAAAGAGGGAATTCCTGAAGGTCGTAAGATCATACATACAGGCCAGTTCAGAAAGACCTATGTCAAGGTCTTTTGATTGATTCACTTGGTCAGTTCAGTAAAGGATCCTCCAAACGATTGCCATGGCCTGAATATACGAGATCCCAGTCACCTTAAAGAATTCAGAGACAATTCCAGGAAAAGGGTATTTCAACCCCAGGGAGAAGGGATACTCAGTGAAGCATACCCAGGTAGGAGAAACAAAGTCAGGTTGGTTGAGGGGATCGATGGTCTAAAAACAAATTTAGAAGGAAAGGCTCAATTGAGTCTCAAAGACTCAATATCTTCATCACCAAAGGAACATGTATCCTCGTAGGTACAAATTCCTTGGTTGATGAAGTCATCTTCGGGAAAAGCTAAGATGTTCTTTGCGAGAAACGACCATTTTTCTACCCATGATAGAAGAAGTAAAAACGTAGAAGAAAAAGAGAGAATTACCTTGTAATAAATCATCGGTAATAAAAAAAATTGCAAGGAAGAGTAAAGAAAATCGTGAGACAAATCATCTCTATTTATACTAAAACAATAGCTGATTTGACCGCTTGATAACAGCTAGTAATCCATCCATTGGAATTTGAATTATCCTAGCCGTTAAGGATTAAATTCAGAAATTACCATCATCTCCTTTTCACTTATTTTCTTCAAGTTATCCCTTCAAAATTCATGAAACTAACTCATCTATTTTTCAGGAATAACTTGGGGCAAATTGTTAGGGCTAGGATCCTGAAACTACTATAGGATCCTCAAGCCTAAGGATCCTCAAAAGCTTAGGATCCTCAAACCTCAGGATCCCGAATATACTCCAGGATCCTGACTAATATTGTTTTTTTATTATAACAGCTATATGTTCTTTTGTCTTTCTCACATGTGCAGAAATAACCAGTCAAAGCCACATTTTCAACGTATAGTCGTCACAACCATGCAAAAGACCTGAAGGACCAAGTCAAGAAACGACTATAAATAATCTCAGAGGATCACGAAATTCTCAGAGTTCTAGTTGCTAGGTTTTGACTATATAAAACACTTGTATTCATTACACTACACACGATTTACTGGCAGATTACTGTCACTTGTTCTTGTACTTATTACATTCACATTGTAATCATTCATTTCAATCAATAAAAACATCAAGGCAAGTGATCATTATAACCTCCCAAGGTTTTATGCCGGAGATCCTAGCAAGGATCAAGAGCTTTCCTTATAAACGAATTGTGTTTCTTTGATCTACATTACATTTTTTCTTGATATTGAACATCACATCCTCTCATACACTTTGTTCCATCTTTGTTCGATTATTTTTTGACCAAAAAAGTTTGTAGAGATGATTTTTGAGGATTATGAACACCACGGCCCCACGGTGGGCACCAAATTGTTTTTGTCAAAAATCGATTGTGTTGATATTAACCAATGTTGTGGTGTTGTTGGTAAAGTGATTATCGAAACTAGAACAAGATTGAACAAGTTATCTACAAGGAAATCCTTTGATCCTTGCTAGGATCTCTGGCACAAAACCCGAGGAGGTGATAATGATCACCTGCCTTGTTTAATTGTATTAATTGAATGATTAATTACAGAAATGGAAGTAAGTAAACGAGTACACGTATTGTAGTGAGTCTCGATGTGTGTAATATGTGAAATAAATGTGTATTTATAGTCTAGTCTAAGTAAAAATAAGTCTGATATTTCCTAGATCCTCTCGAATTAAAATGAAAACGTTGGTTTGACTTGGTATTCCCGAGTCCTTTGCTTGATTGAATCATTTCTTCGTTGAGAAGGAGTCTTTGTTGACTACTTCTGCACATGTGAGAAAATACTAGAAATATATTTGTTACTAACGTTAGGAAATGATAGTAATAATAATGGTCAGGATCGTGAGATATGTTTGAGATCCTAAAATTTTATCCTAAATAGGGTTAAGGATCTTGGTCCTAACTATATATATATATATATATATATATATATATATATATATATATATATATATATGTGTGTGTGTGTGTGTGTGTGTGTGCATGTGTTAGGGGTCAAGATCCTAAAACATGTCCAAACGCAGACGCAAAATATCAGGAGTTTTATATATCTTTGATAAAGTGTGCAACACCATAGCCTCTCATAGAAATTATAGTTTAAACCAATTTCCTAGAGAAGATAATGTTGAAGTAGACGCACTAGCCAATCTAGGATATTCCATCAGGATCCCACCGAAGACAAAGATCCCAATAGTTCACATAATGATCCCAACATTAGGAGATCCAACGAAGATAGCAAAAGATCTCACCACCCATGATCCTGATCAAGCAGCTAACATCGTATCAATCAATGATCTAATTCTTTGATCCCCTCACCATGATCCTAGTGTTCAAGATCCTGGTCCAAACATTCAGGATCCACAACAACATGCAAGATCCTAGATCCAACCCATCATAGAATATATCTAGAATGCTACGATCCCAAAAGAAGAAAATAGTGACAAAGCATTCAAAATTAGGGTCTCACGCTTTGTGATGGTCCAAGGAGTATTATACAAGAAGTCTATGGCAAGGCTATATCTAAGGTGCTTAGAAAATCATGAAGCTATGGAAGTCTTAAACAATATACATGAAGGGGATTGTGGCAAGTACACTGTGTTGAGTTTTATTAAAAAACATAATATTTGGCAACGAAAAACTTGATCATTTTTGAATACATAAACAAAACCCACCAAGGATCATCTTTAAAAGTTTGGAAAGAAAAAAAAGCGCCAAAGAAGAAGATGAAGGAATAACAACCTTTGTAGTTATTTGGATCCTCTTGGGAGGCTTGGAAGTTGATGAAGAATGATGAACTTTAGAGACACCAACAAGAAGCAAACTTGATGTAGATGCTAGTCTAAAACTCTTAACTCTTAAGTTTGAAGTTCATAACTGAAGAAAAGAGAAAATTTAGTTGCTCTGATACCAACTGAATAAATGATAAAATTCAGTAAATCTAGACTAGAAGAGTCCAAGTGTTGAAAATACCGAAACAGAGTTCTAGAATCTTCAAGTGGCAAGTAATGCGGAAGATAAAGAGTTGTGAATAACCAAGTTAATGATAAAAATGTTTTTTGTATGTTCAAGATAGTGATTCAAAAGTGTCTCATATTCATAAAGATTAAGTTACAAGTGTTTGAATGGTAAACAAACTAAAACACTCAAATGGCTCTCTGAAATCTAGTCTAAACAATGAATGAGCAGGGAATGAAGTAGGAATAGTAGAAAGAGAAACTTTATAATGGATCCCAAGGGGACTATTTATAGGCTTTGGAAAAGCCCATGACATGGCTTGACCAATCAGGTGTTGACACATCATCATGACTTAGTCATCAGTTGGCACCTTAGCCCTACTTAATTGAGAATGGATGGAATATTCTAATTCCGTTAGTATTCCTTTAGGGTTCCATCCAAGTTTTGAGTCTTCATAATTCTCGAGCCTTCTTGATCAACATTGAAAGTGCGATGAGTAACATGAGCATCATGTTGCTCCATTGTCTTCTAAGATGCCATCAACTTCCTGAAGTTCCATTGATCAAGTTGAGTTGTTTCTTAAATGTTGGAATGTGTCTTGAACTTGAAGTTGTACAACCATGTGCTCATGATTGACCATGAACGAACTGTATGTGTCATTGAGAAGTTGGACGTGCCATCTTTGTACATGATGATCCATGTGGAATCTTATTGAGCCATCAATGTGATCTTGTTGATCCATTGACTTGAGATGAGCCACCAAGTATTCCTATTGATCTATCAACCTCTTATTGAGCCATAGAGTTATGAATGAGCCAAAAATGTCTCTGATGAGCCATCAATATTCCAGATGATCCACCAATATCTTGATGCTCCCCATATGATCTAGATGTGCCATCTGAAATCATGATGGTCCAACTTGCTTTCAGCAGGTGCTCCATCTAAGCTGCAAGTGCTCCATGTCAACTACAAGTGCTCCATGTCAACAAAAAGTGCTCCATGTCAGCAACAATTGATCCATCTCAACAACATGTTCTCCATGTCAACTTCAAGTGCTCCAACATCAGATTCTTCAAACACTTGCTGAATCTTTAAGATCTTTGCAACCTGAATCATTTTGATAATGTTTGTTAGAAAATGTAAATCAACACTCAACTTATTTCAAGTGACAATCACATAAAAATATTTCCAACAGTTTCCCCCTATGTGATGGTTATTGAAATAAGGAGTTCTAAAAAGTGTGCAAAAGGAAAAATATTGATTTAACATTTTCCCCCTCTGCTTTAATGGAATTTTCCGTTGAAGCAGAAACACAAAAAAAAAACTTTAAAAAGTATTTAAGAGAATATGTTCCTCGAACTTGAAAGATTTTGTTAAAGAAAATTTTAACTGTCAACATGATAAAAAAATGGAACTGATTAAAAAATGTTCGAAATTGCGCAATATAGAAAAAAAAATAATGTTGTTTTGTCAAGAGAGGAGAATGAATTAACATATATGAATAACTTTCAAACTCGTGTTGTGTTTTATTTAGGCCCGAAGTTTGAAGAAAATACCAAGTGTTGAATAAGAGTGAAAGACTTGATCTTTTTCTACAAATGAAAAATAAATACAAACTTTGATATTTTGCTAAATCATATCAACAAGTGTGATGATAAACCAAAGTTGCTAATTCTTGAACTTAAAAGACTATAACATATCAAAAATAATTTGAAAGAAATCTTTTTTATTAAAAAAACGATACTTTAAATCAGATAAATACTAAAATTTGAAAAAAAATAAAATAATAAAAGAAATTATTATTATTATTATCATTTTAAAAAAAATGGATTTTAATAAAAAAAACATTTATTTTAAAAAAAGAAAAAAAAACTAAAAAAGAAGAGAAAAAAAGATGGTGCAAGAAGGAGGGGGAGGGGGGAAACACCAATGAGAAGGCTGAAGAGGGGCTGCTCACGAGGAGGGAGGTTGCGAGCAGGAGGAGATGGCACAAGAGGATAAGAAGGATATGACTAAGAGGAAGGGTGGTGCAAGAAGAAGAGACGGCGCAAGAAGAGAAGGAGTGGCACATGAGGAGGTTGATTATGCGAGGCCGAGATGCTAGTTGCACCAAGTAGACCAAGGTGCGCCACAAAGATGTTGCGAGTGTGAGGATCTTGCACCAAGACTTGACCAAAGTAGCTGTGTCGCGCCATAGGTCGCTGCAAATGGGAGGAGTTGCGCAAGGAGACACGAATATGCGCCAAGAGGTTTTACAAGGCTGAAGTTTGATGCTTGTTGCACCAAACACTTCTGGGAGGCCGAAGTTGCTCAATTCTTTTTATTATTATTTGGGATAATGTGCCAAAGGAATGAACAGAAAAGTGATGTTGATTCAAGAAGGTTGCTTCCAAAAACAAGTAAAGTATGGCACAAGGTAGGATGACACAAGATTGAGAGATTGGCACAGGATGATGATGTGCCAAGGAGATGCTCCAAATCAAGGGTTGGACCAGGATGTTTGCAAAGGGATTGGAGTTGTGCTAAATCTTGCTCCAACGAAGTGATGTTGCTCCAAAAAAAATTCAACACAATGATGTTGATGGTCACGAGGGCTGTTGATGCACAAGTGATGATCGATGTTGCTATTTCTCGAGATGGATGTTAGTGGTAAGGAAGGCTTGTGGTGATATGTAAAGGTGCGCCAAGTAGTTATGTGCAAAGTTGCGCCAAGTGTTGATGAGACAAGAAGAAACAGTTGAGTGGTGCAAGAAGGAGTAGGTGAGGGTCAAGAGGGAAGAGAGTGTTGGAGCAAGAGGAAATGGCGCAAGAGGGAATACGAGACCAGTAGCTGATGTTGTGCCAAGGATTGTTGACCAGAGAGTAAGACTATTGAGCTAAGAAGCTGTGAAGGTAAAGTTGTTTCGCCAAGAGGCTTGTTATGCCAAGAGGTTTGTTGCGCCAAGAGGCTTATTACGCCAATGAGCTTGTTGCGCCAAGAGGCTTGTTACGCCGAGGAGTAGATGCGATCAGACCGAATATGCGAGATGTTGCGCCAAATTTGGACCGAAGTGTGAGGCTTGTTGTGCCATACCGAAGGTTCTTGTTGTGCCAGACCGAAGTTGCTCCAAGGTCTTTTACCCTCGAAGTGATTTTGCTCCAAACTAAAGAAAACTCCGATTTTGCTCCAAAACAAAATTCGATGTTGCTCCAAGTGAGTATGAGAGTAAGAATTTGTGAGAAAGTGAAAAAGCAAGAATAAGAAGTAGAAGTGAAGTATTTATAGGTGAAGGTTTCTACGGTTTCTCAATGGGCTGAGATAGGGCTTGCATGGGCCAACTTGTGGGCCCATAAGGCTTGGATGACCTTAAGTATAAATAGGAGAATGTCAAATTGAGTCACGAGCGAGAGAATGATGACTTGAGAACTAAGAAAGAAAAGGTGGAACATGCATGAATGTTATCTTAGAGACATGCATGACACCTAAGGAATGTTCATGACCTACTCGAGTCGTGCATGTTCTACTTAAAACATGCATGTCCTACTTAAAACATATAGAATGCATTGAAAATGTGCATGACACATTTGTGATGTTCTATGTGGACATGCTGATTTATATGGACGTGATGCACCAAGTGACTGAAGATGCTCCAAGTTCTTGAACATTCTCCAATGTTCTTGAACATGCTCCAAGTTTGTGAAGATGCTCCAAGATAGTCCGAGTGACGTCTTGTTGATCGAAGGTAGTATAGATGGTCCAAGTGATCAAGTTGGTGAAGATGGTCCAAGTGACTTCCAGTTGATCCAAGGTAGTAGAGATGGTCCATGATGGTCCAAGTGATCAAGTTGATGAAGATGGTCCAAGATGCCTCATGATGATCAAGATGAATGAAGACGCTTCATTCATTCGTCTAGTTGATCCAAAGAAGTGGATATGGTCCAAGATGGTCCAAGAGCATACAGTTGCTCCAAGTTGGATGAGATGGTCCAAGTTGATTCAATAGCATCTAGTTGCTCCAAGTTGGATGAAGATGGTCCAAGAGAATCTAAGACGCTCCAAGTTAAATGCATTTGCTCCAAATTTGATCCATGTACCTGAAGTTATTCCATGTTGGTCCAAGTGCATGGAGTTGCTCCAAGAGAATATAAGATGCTCCAAGTTGGTTCCAGTTGGTCCAAGAGGGTTCACAAATGTCCTTTAAAGTTATCAGTTGATGTTTTCCTTTTTCACTATATACGAGAGTGCTCCATAAACCAAGACTAGCATATATGGTTTACTTGAAGAGGGTGGTCCACTTGTCATAAGATGCTCTACTTACCTCAGGATGTCCCATGATCAAGTAAGTGATATTCTCTATCTAACTTAGCTGCTTTACCTAGATTCTAAGGCATGATTTAAAAAGAAAGTATGAAAATGCAAACACTTAATAATCTAACTTTTATGATGATGTGTGTGCATATGGACAGAGAACCTGAGAAGGACATAGTAACATTTGGTGAAGTATGTGCATGTAATTAAGATAATCTTCAGGAAACATTAAACTTAGAAGGATGATTGATTTAGAAGCATTGTGGATTATCTTGCTATAATTTACAAATTTATCAAGCAACTAAACTCTATGTATGATCCTTCACTTCACATTGTAAATAATTTCCTTTGTTGGTTATTACTTTTGAACTCCTTAACATCACACAGAATAACACCATTTGCACTCACCAATTATGTCTCACCATAATGCGTATATTTGTGTCTAAGGCCTAGTTACTTCCCAAACCCTAAATACTGACAATCCTCATAAACGTTCCCCACTTATTTTGAACAACATTCATTTTTGGCATTTCTACCACCTATACCACTTTTATTTACCCCTTTTGTTTCAAAAGGTATCGCCAAATTCCAAGTGACACAACTTTAAAAGAAAAAAAATACTATATGTAATAATTGACCTAAGAATATAACTACACTTTTTTTTTTGAATTTTTTTGATTTTTTTGAATCTTTTCTTATAAATCTAACTTTAACAAAGTAAACAAGCTGATAATTTCTAGCTTTATTTCTATTTGTACTTTAGTTCGTGACTTTCTAAGAAGTTCATTAGAGTGCTCGGAATCACTTAGGTCACTAATGGAGCCCATGACTTTCTATGAAACCCTTTTAAACAATATTTCTTCCCATCCATCTAAGCTTTTATAATTAGGTGGATAGATATAAATATATCCCCAGGGGGAATACTCATCGAGTCCAAAAGGTCATAGATTGACTCCACTTCTGAGCTATAACTTGTTGAATATATAACTAGACTCAAAGGTCACAGAAGTGCTCTTTCTGTCGTGCTTGCATCCACTATAATCCGAGTCAATAAAGGCTAGGAGATGGAAGTTGCCTTTAGCAGGATATAATAGACCCATAGAAGTAGTTCTTTTCAGACATTTGAAAATTCTTTTGACTGCCATAAGGTGTAGTTCATTTGGATTGGCTTGAAAGCGTATACGCAGTCGTGTTGAAAACATGATGTCTGGTCGACTAGCTTTCAGGTAGAGTAGTGAGCCAATCATTCCTCTATAGTGCTTCTGATCTACAAATTTCCCATCAAGGTTTGAATCAAGCTTGTAGGATGTAGAAATTGGTGTCTTTGCAGTTGATGCGTTCTCCATGGAGTATCTCTTCAAAAGAGTTTTGATAAACTTCTCTTGACCAATGAAGATTCCTTTATGAAATTGATGAACTTGTAGACCTAGGAGGTAGTTCAACTCACCCATCATACTCATTCTAGTTTTTTTCATCAACGACTTATCATTAAGGTCCTTGTTGGTTGAACATAATATGATGTCGTCGAAATAGATTTGCATGACGATAGTGTGAAATTTCCAATTTCACGACCAGAAAAGACCAATTTTTTTCTTTGTTTGAAAAATTAGAGTATCCTTTTAAAGAAACATGTTGTGGAATTTGTTCCCAAAAATATGATAAGTAAATTATCAAAGCATTTCCGAAGAAATGGGTTTTAATTATATTAAAAAAAACATTGGGATGTCATTGGTAATACTATACATAAGCATAAACAAAAATAGTACATGCCTTACAACATCTATTATTCTAATGGCCTATAATCCATAGATCTCTCATCAGATCAATACTCATGTGCTCTTTCGCCACTACCTGTAATAAAAGAAATTGAGTGGGTCAGGCTTGGGAGCCTGGTGAGCACATAGGGTTTTCAACCCACAATAATTAAGTTTATTAATTTCATCAAATCATTCAACCTTATCACCCATTCACATTATCCTCACTTTCTGTCCCTAAAGCATCTAATTTAAGGGACCTAGCCTAAGGATCATCATCGGGAAGAAAATACTACTTCAGGGATTCCTCAACAATATATGTCAATAAGGCAACCATGAGGGGGATGGAGTACACCGATGAACACATCGTTCACAAACACCTACATGTTGCGAGCCTGCTAGCGTTCCACTAGACTGTCTAGAATAGTCTGTGGTCGTCATCTATACTCCGCTAGATGACTAGATCAGTTTAAACATCGAGGCCTCTCATCATTTATTTCATCATCTACCCATCTTTACCCATCATAATTATATGTATAAAATACATACACAATTTAAATCGAATAAAACATGTATCTTTAGTTCATCCAACATAAATATCAAGAACACATATAATATGCACACATAGCACGTAATTTATATTAAATACTTCATATCTAAGTGTAAGATGAAGGTAAGTATGCACTCACTTGTTAAAGTGATGACTCCTAATTCGGGCAACGATTCGCTTATAACAATTTTATTTTCATTCGACGAAACCTAGTATCATTATCACTAGATTTTAGTCTAATATTTATTGCGACTAATTATTAGTCCAGATTTATCATTAACTCAAGGTCCGCGAGCAATATTGTTTTTTTTTTGTATTATATAAGTTTTAAACTATACTTTTCAACTACTATGTACAGACAGGGCCAGACGTGAAACACCGGAGGGCAAATTTATCATAACTTCCTCTAACGAAGTCAGATTTGGATGTTCTTTATATGCACGTTCCTAGTTTAATGTATACTATAGCTTTCGTTAAGATTGATAAGGCTAAAAAGTATTTTATCGCAAAATCACGTTTTACGATACACAACGTCGTGCTGGTTTTGTCATAAAATTTCGACGGGTCATAACTTCTTCGTTATAAGTCAGATTTCAGAATTCCTTATATCCCCGAAATCCTTGTTACGACTACTTCAACTTTTTCTAAATATATTGGGTCAAATCTTCATTCTATTTTTGACGCATATTTTAATTATTATTTTATTATATCGTTATAAGCACATATATTGCACATAAATCATATAATAATCAAATAATTCTTCTTCATTACTTTTAATAGGTTAAAATTGTTGACCCCAACTATTACATCATAATATTATTGCTTAGCCAAAAATGCGGGTGTTACAATTGTCTCCTCCTTAGGATGATTCCATCCCGGAATTATGCATCAAAAAATAGAAATGTGGATAGCGACTCACCAAGTCACTCTCTGTTTCCCAGGTGAGTTTCGGCCCATTCAAATGTTTCCATTGCACAAACACTAATTCGACCATCTTGCGTCGCAATTTCATCGTCTTATGGTCAACAATTGCTTTAGGCTCTTCTATTAACCTCTTATTTTCATCCATCCTTAACTCCGAAAGTGGAATTATATTGGGAACTTCTCCCATGAACTTCCTCAAATAACAAACATGGAAAGTGTTATGAATACCATCAAGTTCTTTCGGTAATTCCAACTTGTAAGCTTGATTCCCAATCCTCTAAAGAACCTTGAATGGTCCAATAAGCCTTAGACTGAGCTTTCCTCTCTTTCTAAATCTTATAAGTCCGTTCCAAGGTGAGAATTTAAGCAATACCGAATCTCCAACTTTGAATGTCATTGGTCGTCACTTCTTTTCAGCATAGGTCTTTTGACGTTCCTGAGCTGCTAACATCCTTTCTCTAATCACTTTTAACTTTTTAGCAGTCCGATGGACTATTTCAGGACCCATAAACTGTTTTTGTCCGGCCTCAATCCAACAAGACGGTGTACGACACTTCTGATCGTACAAAGGTTCATAAGGTGTCATCTTAATGCTCGAATGGTAGCTATTATTATAGGAAAACTCTACCAGGGGTAAATGCTCATCTCAGTTACCTTGAAATTCTAGGGTACATGCTCTTAACATATCTTCTAATGTTTGGATTGTTCTTTTGCTCTGACCATCAGTCTGCGGATGGTAGGCTATACTTAAACACAACTTTGTACCCATTTCCTCTTGTAGACTCTTCCAAAATCTTCATGTGAAACGACTTTCACGATATGATACAATCATTAATGAAACATCTTGAAGTCTTTCTATCTCCTTCACATAAGCATTTGCAAGCTTATCCATAGACCATCTCTCATTGGCTGTTATGAAGTGTGCACTCTTTGTGAACCGATCCACGACTACCCAAATCATGTCATGACCATTCTTCGTCCTAGACAATTTATTTACAAAATCCATGGTGATGTCTTCCCATTTACCCATGAGTACAGGTAAAGGTTCTAAACTCCCATACGGTTTCTGATCTTGTGCTTTAACTCTTGCACGTGTTACGTACTCTGCCACATACTTTGCAACATCGAACTTCATCATCGGCCACTAATAGTAAGGTTTCATATCCCTATACATCTTAGTGCTGTCGGGATGAATCGAGTACATGGTCTTGTGAGCTTCTTCCATCAGAAGGTCTCTTATTCCTCCCATCTTAGGCACCCAAATCCTATCTTGGAATACCCTCAATCCTTGGCTATTTGTATCGAATACCAACATTTTTCCTAAATGTTATTCCTTTTGGTCATTTTTCTCCAAAGCTTCTTCCTGAGCTTTATTAATGCTTTCCACAATTGTTGAGACAACTTCTATTCTTAACGCTCATGGCCTCTTTCTTTCCAGGTTTACCTTTCGACTTAGAGCATCAGCTACAACATTTGCTTTACCAGGGTGGTAAAGTATCTTGCAGTCATAATCCTTGAGTTACTCTAGCCAGTGTCGTTGCCTCATATTCAATTCCTTTTTACTGGAGACTTTTATGATCAGTGAAGAGTTTGCACTTTGTGCCATAAAGATATGCCTCTATATCTTTAATGCGAATACTACTGCTGTCAAATTTAGATCATGAGTGGGGTAGTTCTTTTCGTGCTCTTTCAATTGTTGAGATGCATATGCTATCACTTTATCTCTCTGGGTCAGAACACAACCTAACCCAACTCTAGATGCATCGCTGTAGACGGTAAAGTCTTCAAATCCGTCAGGTAAAGAAAGAATCGATGCTTCACACAACTTCTTCTTTAATTTCTCGAATACTTCTTCATATTTATCGCTCCATGTATATGTAGATCCTTTATGGGTCAAAGCTGTCAATGGAGAAGCTATCGAAGAAAAGCCTTGGCTAAATCTTCGGTAATATCCATCTAATCCAAGAAAGCTTCAGATCTTAGTGGGACTTTTTTGTAGTTCCCATTTCATCACAACTTCAATCTTTGCTGGATCAACCATTATTCCTTCTTGGTTAACTACATGACCCAAGAATTGGACTTCTCGAATCAAAAAATCACATTTGGAGAACTTAGCGTACAACTTCTCCTTCATCAAAATATCTAATACTTCTCGCAAGTGCTTGCCATGATCCTACTGGCTCTTTGAGTAAATCAGAATGTCATTTATGAACACTATCATGGATTTATCGAGGAATGGTTTACAAAGCCTGTTCATTAAATCCATAAATGTTGTTGGAGTATTGGTTAGTCCAAATGACATAACCAAAAACTCATAGTGTCCACCTCTCGTTCTGAATGCGGTCTTCTCAATATCTTGCTCTCTCACCTTCAGCTGATGATATCTTGACCTAAGATTGATCTTTGAGAAATAGCTCGAACCTTGCAGCTGATCGAACAGGTCATCAGTCCTTGGCAATGGATACTTGTTTTTCATTGTTTCCTTGTTCAACTCTTTATAGTCTATGCATATCCTTATGCTTCCATCCTTCTTATTCACGAATAACACCGTAGCTCCCCAGGGTGATGAACTAGGTCTAATGAAACCATTGTCCAACAACTCCTGAAGTTGCATCATAAGCTCCTTCATCTTTGTCTGTGTTAACTGGTATGGTGTTTTTGCTATTGGCGTCGATCTTGGAAACAAATCTATTCAAAACTCTACTTGTCTATCAGGGGGAAATCCAGGAAGATCTTCGGGAATGACTTCCGGATACTCACACACCCCTGGTATTCTTTTTATCTCTTTCTTCTCCTTCTTTGTATCGATCACAAATGCCAAGTATGACGTGCATCCTTTGGATAAACATTTTCTGGCTTTCATTAGGGAAATGATTCTAGAATTCACTCTACGTTTGTTCCCATACACCATATCCGACTCTTTTCTAGGTGGGTTTACTCTCACCATCTTCTTCATGCATAGTAGCTTGGCATCGTTTTGTGACATCCCCATTTTCATAGCCAGAAAAGACCGATTTTGTTTATGCTTTATAAAAAACCAGAGTACCTCTTTTAATAAAAATGTTGCAGACTTTGTTCCCAGTAAAACATGATAAATACATTATCAAAGAATTTCTGAAGAAAAGTATTTTTTTACGCATTTAAAACATTTGGGATGTCATCGTCAATATAGAAACATAAGCATAAACATAACTTACATGTATTTACACTAGTGATCTACATCTCTTTTAAATCTCTCAGTGTAAAGTAGCTTCGTATCGACACCTGTGATACAAATAAACTGAGTGGGTCAGGTTGGAAAACCTGGTGAGTACATAGGGTTTTCAACCCACAATAATATAATTATTATGTTTAATCATCAAACAGTTAACCCAATTACCCATCCTCATTATCTTCTTTAATCTTAAGGATCTACTCTAAGAATCAGCTATTTCTCGTTCATTCATTCCTAAGGAATAGGTACGAAGTCCATCATTGTCAATGACACAGCTGTCAAGCACAGCTGCTAGTTCTATCACTTAGGCGCACCTGCCATAGTTGTGACATTCTATATGAGGCGCTTCTGCCGGTATTGTCCTTTAGACGCTACTGTCAAGGTTATAATGTTCTCTATTAGGCGCAACTGCTGATATCATCCTTAGAGCTTAGCTGCTAGGATGTTTATCGTAGATCAACAACATCTACAGGTTGTGGCGCAACTGCCAGTGCTCGTCTATAGGGTACTAGGTCCATTGTTGCCAATGTTCACCTATAGGGCACTAGGTCCATACCACTAATATTCCTCTATTTCAGCTTTCACCCCTCGTCCTTCATCTACCCATGTTTTTCCCAACATATTTTGTAGATATAAAAATACGTATACAGTTTAAAACATTTAAAACATGTATAAAAATCTCTCACGAAGCATAGACAACAAGTATTTAGACAATATGCACACATAGCACGTAATTTATATTAAATACTTCATATCTATGTGTAATATGAAAGTAACTATGCACTCACCTGGGAAGGTGGTGACTCGACACTCGGACATCACTTCGTTACTTTTAAAACAATTATCCTTTGACGAAACCTAGTATCATTACCACTAGAGTGTAGTCTAACGTTTGACGAGACTAATTTAATAGTCTAGCTATTATTATTATTATATAAGCATTAAACAATACTTATATAACCCATAATAATAGCCCAAATACTCCTTATAAGGTCCTAATAACATTACTATATTGAAACATAAGCTATACTAAAGATAGGATAGGTACAACTCACTTACAGCGGGTTTCCTTGGAAACCGGGATCCACCGGAGCAGAGTTTCTGAGCCGAAAGGCTCTTTTCTCAAGGCTTCGGGAGCCTCGGGGCTTTCTTCGGGTGCTAGGGGGTTTACCTAGACTTTAGGGGGGGTTTAGGGCTTTAGAGAGAGAAAGAAGGGTTTGAAGGTGTGAGGAAGTGAAGGAACCCGACACCTCTATTTATAGGGGTGCTGAATGATGGACTCACCAAGTAGGAGGACCTAATCACCGAGTTGGGGCATGTGGCAGCCTTCTGGTGGTGCCACGTGTCCAATTCTAGTGGTGCCACGTCACCCCCTATTGCGTATCAGCCTTCAAACTTAGAAAAATCATAACTCTTGCATACGAGCTCCGTTTTCGACGTTCTTTTTTTCAACATGTAGGTAAAATCAAGATCTACAACTTTCATTTAGACTCCGTTGGCTAATTCTCGACCGATCTCAAATTTAACAGTAGGAGGCGTTTAGACTGTTAAATGACCGCGAAGAATTCGTAACTCCTTCATACGGACTCCGTTTTTGTCTATCTTTTTACTGTTGAGTTCCTATTAATGAGATCTTCAACTCTCATTTAGGTCGCGTAAGCCAAAAACCTCTCGAACTAAAAATCGAGTTTCGAGTCGTGCACTGTTAAGCCAAATCTTAGAAAATTCATAACTTCCTCATACGAAGTCAGATTTGGGTGTTCTTTTTTTTGTATGTTCTCGGTTTAACATATACTACAACTTTCGTTTAGATTGTGAAGGCTAAAAGTCGCTCCATCGTAAATTTAATATTTACGCTTCCCGGAGTCGTGCCGGTTTTGCCGTAAAACTTCGACAGGCCATAACTTTTTCGTTATAACTCGGATTTCGGCGTTCTTTATATGTACGGAAACCTTGAGACATATTATACAACTTGGTTAAGACTATTTAATATAAATAACGTTTTTCCGAAAAGTCATTTTCGACACTTATTGTCTCTAAATTGACTAGCCCGGATCTACGGGCGTTACACGTTTGCACTAAGCCAATCCATTCCTAGTATGATGTCGAAACCCTTCATCTCAATGGGTAACAGCTCCCCGTGGAATTTATTCCTATTCAAATCGATGACATTGTTTTTAATGCAATCGCTAACAGGTATGAATTTGCCACTGACAACTTCTATAACAAGAGCGTTATCAAGTTTATCTATAGCAAATGCTAGTCTTCCACCAAATTTATGCGATATAAAGGAGTAATTTTCTCTAGAGTCAAACAATATATTGGCAGGCAATCACTTTACAAGAAAGATACCTGAAGCGACATCTACATCATCCCTTGTTGCTTCCAGGGTCATCTGGAATGCTCTTGACTTTTCCCTCGGCGGAACATTAGGCCTTGCTACCTCTTTCTTCTCCGGGAAGTCCCTAGAGATATGCCCTTCTTCATTACATATGAAACACAACTTCTTGTTGAATGTGCACTCATTGGCGTAATTCCCAGACTTTCCACATTTGAAAAAGTCACCTCCTAGCCACATTCTCCAAAGTGCTTCTTTTTGCACTTATCGCACCATCTTTCTTCACCTTATTCTCCTCCTGTAACACCCTGTTTATTTATTAAATAAATAAATTAATTAATGAATGTTTAGTAGCCCTAAAATCAATGATTATAGAGAGGTGTTGGTTTCGAGGAGTTAAAAGTCACAATTATAGAAGTTGGGGGTTAAAATGTAATTTTTGGATTAAATTGTAAGAAGTTTGAAGGTTGAGGACTGTTTAGTAAATTACGGAGTTGATTGAGAAGATTATTAGAAGCGGGGGTATGTTTGGTAATTATTAGGACTTAATATGAAACGGATTATCGAAGTCAGTGACTGAATGGTAAATATTGGATTAAAATGGAAAATATTTATGGAATTAAGGGCTAAAGTGTAAGTTTTGGATTTGTTTTGAAAGAAAACGGAGAAGGAGGGATTGTTTGTGTAAAAATGGGAGGAAGTTTGAATGGTGCGGGACATATAAACCATTACATGCTGAAACCCTAAACCTAAGGAGCAGCCATTGGGTAATCTTCCAGTCGCCACTCTCTCATCAACCACCTTCGTTGAGGTCGCCAGCCATCGCCCTTTCGTCACTGCTGTTGTTCCGTTGCCGCCACTTCTCACCACTTCCGTATCTCCCTTTGCTGCTGGCGACGAGACCGCCGCCTGCTGCCTCCCCGATGAACGTCGTCACGACGTGGTTGTCGAAGGCATAAGCGAACCATGGAAGAGCCGCCGGAAATGGCTTTCTTCCCCTCCAATTGCCTTCTGACGTTGCTCTGCCGGTGCCACCCGCCAACTCATCCGCCAATTGTTACGTCGCCGATACATGACTCTCCACCCGCCAGATACCATACCGTGCTGCTCTATCACCGCCACCTTTTGTCGTTGATGCTACCGTGTTCGTGCTGCGAGGTGGGTGTATGTGTTGCTGTCATCGCAAAACCACCTCCTACCATCGTGAAGCAGCCGCTGCCGTCGCCGTATGCCACCAGGAGGGTGGCTGGATGCTTGCAACCGGAAGTATGGATGGGTGTGTTTCTGTTTTATTTGGTGTGTTTTGTGGGAGTGTTCCAGTTTTAGGTGCGTGGTTGTATTTCCTTTCCTTTGCTATGCGTGTGTTTTGTCTAGCTGGAAAATCGAGAAAGCCACCGCAACCACCGTGAGGTGGTGGCTGCCACCAAGTACCACCGCCGGTCACCACAAGAGTGGTTGTATGTGTGTGTGTGTATGCTTATATTTGTGTGTGTGTTATTTAGTTGAATATTGTAAATGGTGCATAAAATAATAATAGAAATCTAAAATCTACCACCATAGGGTGGTGGCTGCCGCCTCCTGCCGCAACCAACCGCCGTGTTGGGTGGCAGCGTGCTTTTGATTGCATGTAGTTGATTTTTGGATGCTTAGACAAAATAGATTAGAAACCCTAACCACCACCGTGAGGTAGTGGCCCTTAGACAAAATAGACTAGAAACCCTAACCACCACCGTGAGGTGGTGGCCGCCACCATGAGCTGCTATTGACCACCACTACCCGAGGTGGTAGTGGGTGGTGCCCGACTAGTGAAACCCTAATGGGCTTAAGGACTTGGTTTTGGGCCTATTGGGCTATGAATATGTTGGAAACCCTAATTAGGGTTTAGAAAACCCTAATTTGGATATATGGGCCTTGGACTTATTAGGACCCACATTTGGACCAATGGAAATGTGAATTGCACCCAATCACACCTTATGATTTATCTATTAGAGTGAGGGACTCAGTGGATTAAGTCCTTAATGGGTTAAGTGAGAAATATTTAACCCTAATTGTCATTTTATGTGAAGCCCTAATTTCACTTGGGCTTTATGTTGATCCTTTCTATTGGGCTTCGGTGATTGGGCTTGTAATGGGCCACCCAAGAATAATCAAATGGATTAGAATATTTTGATGGGCTTTAGGTTAAGGCCCGTATTTAGGTTTGGGCCAAATTTGGAAAACTGGGCCATAGATGGGCCATAGTTTGGGCCTTGATGAGTATATGATATTGGGACATTTGAAATGCCATATGTTGGGCTTTGAGCCATAGTGGACTTTTGGGCCTTTGGATTGGGCATTGGGCTTGAATCAAGCCAAGTTAGGGGTAGAGTAGTCTTTTACCCCCAAGCATAGACTTATGATTATGAGTTAGAACCCAATTATTAATTGGGTATTGTTTGATGTTGGCAGTTCGGGAATCTGTCAACCAGCAGCGAGAGTTGCATCCGTGGGACTTCAACAGTGCTAGGTGAGTTTCCTCACCATAACAATGGGTCTAAGGCACCAAGGCCAACCCATTTTATGATATGTGGTACACTAGCTGAAGTTGTATTATGTGGCATGTTAGTTGGTTATGTGTGTTGGATTAGTGTCTAAGTCCATAACTATTTTGGTATGTACTTGACCCGATGGTGCATGGTCCTTTTGGGTTGCCTTCACCAAAGCAACTTGATTGGAGAAATAAATAAAGAGAGAGAGGTTATTATGATTTATTAATATGTTATAAGAATAATATATTAAAGGAGAAATCATATTTGTTTAATTAATATTGGTCAATAATTAATTAATAATTAATTTTGTGATCAAGTGTAATTAATTAAACTAGAGGGGCTGATTTGTAATTATGTGATAGTTACAAAATAAGGTAAGGATTATCTTATAAATATGGTGGACGAATTTAAGGTTGGAAAGCCTTAGAATTCGAGTATGATAAGGATTCAAGGATTATCTTATTGGTTGCTTAATGGATAATCAACTAGATAAGGATAATGACTGAAACCCTATCTCTACACCTATATAAACAACCCCAAGGTCATGAATTCGTAAATCCCTTCCCAAGAAATCCTAGATACGAATTCTAACCTCCCTCCTTTCTCTTTATACCTTCTCCACTTGCTTATGGTGTTTGTGAGCCATTAGAGGAGTGACACTTGTGACTCTCTGCTTTCCAAGGTCAATTCAAGGAGGAATTGGATTGTTATTGCTATATAACAATCAAGGTATGTTCTTAAACCTAATTACATGTGAGCTCTGATTTCCATATGCTAGTATTAGGGTTCAAAGTCTTGGATTCAAAGTATGTACAATAGAGAAACCTAGATCCGAGCTTTAGGGTTTGTATGAGCACATAGGATGTCTTATGACCAAAACCCATCAGTGGTATCAGAGCCTAGATTGGTTTCTATTGTATTGATGCTTGTTGTAACTGAAAAAAAATTCGATTTTTTGCATTCTGGAGGCTGGACTCGCCGAGTCCATGGCTGAACTCGCCGAGTCCATACAGACTCGACGAGTCCAAGCCTGACTCGACGAGTCAACTCGTCAGAAGGAGGGTACTTCGGGATTTCTTGCTGTTTTTGCTTATGGATAGTTACCTTATCATGTTAGATCAATATTAATCCGATTATATGATATATTTGACCATAATTTTGATCTAATTGAAGACATTTATCAATTAATAAGATAATTGTTTCCTTATGTGATAATTGATTAATTATTTTGAGTAAATTGATAAATTGTTTTGCAAGAAATCATTAAATAAATCAAATATGGATAATTATGTGATTAATTGTTAATTTATATTATTTGTTATTTGATCCTTGTTGTTATGAAAAGTTTCATATTTGGCCCTTTAGGTTTTATAGTTTAAATTTGAACCCCAAAAGTTTTGTAGTTTTGAAATTTAAATAGTTGAAACCCTAATGTTTTGAAAAAGGTTTCAAAACTTGCCCTCAAGTTTTGGAATTTAAATTTTGATTGAATGGTTTAATTTTGATGTATATTTAAATTCTAAGCCCTAATGTGATGAAATGTTCAAAACTTGCCATCAAGTTTTGGAATTTAAAAGTTGATTAAAAGTTCAATTAGGAATGTTAAATTCTAAAACTCTAGTATAGTTTTGAAAAGGTTCAAATCACACCCTTATGGTTTTATTAATTAATTAAGGAGTATAATTAAAAGAGATTTAATAAATCCATAAAAGTTTAGGTTTACAATTTAATTGAATTAAAGGTATAATTGTTAAATTAGACCACCTAATATTTTAAAAGTATAAAATACACCCTATACTATATATAACATTAAAAGTCTAACATTATATATATGTATGAGTAAAAGTCAGTCTTACCGTTAGTAGGCCTCATTCACGAAGCTAGTCTATAAGGGGTGCTTAAGGAAATTGCCTATAAAATGGCGATTGAATGGGTATCCACTCTTACCCACCGCACTCTTGACTAGTGGAGGGTCGTTAGCCGAACGGGTAGGATAGGACGAAACCTTCCATTATAAGTATAATGAATTACTAAAGTAACTAAATGTTTTCATAAAATTCCCAATCTTAGTTACTTAGGCAAAAGTGAATTGATGCAATTCCATGAAATTACACTTTGTGCCCTTGCGAAGACGTTAGTGGAGCGTGTGTGGTTAACCGGCACACTAAATGGGTCTAAGCAAAGGTAGCAAAGGGTGACTCAATGTTTGTCATAGTTCGGTGGAGCGTGTGTGGTTTACCGGCACATTGAATAGGTGACTGTAACATGTGAGGGCACTATGTAGTTTGCATGGTTATTCACACCCGCTTTGTGATCCTCGGCATCCCAGTCACAAACAAGAGGGGCATATCGAGATATAAACATGCCATTGAAAGTTCAATGAATCTCAAAGGATCTAGGAGTTTTCATAGATTTAAAACTAAAATTTCTTTTTCGTTTTTCATGGTGGAAATTAGTGAATCGTCATTCACTTACCTTCAAATATTCTGCAATTAGGGTTACGGCATCCCTCTCCCGAGTTGTAGAATATTGTGTTGGATCCTAGCCTTAGTATTTCATTTGGGTGATTTACTAAGGACTAAATCTATCAACTAACTTGAATTCATTTTTCTCCCGTTTTGTAGATGTCAAAGTTCGACAACTATGGTCTTCTCAAATCCCGTGGAACAAGCATTCCTCATGAAGATGGTATTCCACGATTCGATCGAGGAACAAGAAATCATGCTTCACTTCCTCCTCCTCCTCCTATTGTTCTCCCCAACCCACAAGATCGAAGAATTAAAAGGTTTAATATCACTAAAGCCTTATTGGAAATGAAACATGAAGATGGTAAACCCGTGTGTGCCCACGTTCTAGGAATGAAATCACACATTGATAGGTTGATAATGTTGGGTGTGTCATTCCCAAATGAGTTGGCTGTGAATTGGGTTTTGCAGTCACTTCCAGAATCATATAATGAGTTCAAAAGAAAGTATTATATGATGAATCATGACGACAACCTCATTGACCTAACTTACATGCTCATTGCTGCTGAATCAGAAATGATTTGGCGAAGCAATGGAGCGCATTTGTTGGAAAAGTCAACCGAACATACTTCCGAGGACGTTCTAGGAGAACCGACCTGCGTTTGCTGCCAAAAGAAAGGGCGTTGGATACAAGTCTGCCACAAGAGCCTGAAGAGTCCAAAAGATGGGAGAGTCAAAGAGTTTGGCTGCACTTCAGGTAAAATCCACTATCTAACTCCATTAAGTTCCTATTCATTGATTCTTAATACATAATGTGATATGATTGCATTTGAATGTTTTGCAGGATCGGTGAAAAGAAAGGAAGCTTGGTAAAAGAGCAAGAAGAATCTAATCACAAGGAATGGATCTTGATCGCATGGACTTGAAGATTAGACTTTGAGCTTAAATAGTTATGATAGAGTTGTTAGAAATTTTCTTTTGAAATACATAGTTTTCAATGGATTTTGCATTGTAAGGACAAATGTTTTCCGCTGCTTTTATAAATAAAATAAATTTTCATTTGACTTATTTATTTATTTGTTTATTTCCTTGCAATGAAATCGTTATGAAAATTGGTGTTTGCATACTTCTACAACAAATGGATTTGGTTCTTATTTTATTATGGAAAGTCGAGAATTTACCAAATAGGGAGAGTTTCTCATCGCCCAAGTTTCAATTGGACAGAAACTTGGAATCATGCAACGTGGATGCACGATGAATGAGAAATTTCGTATTTGGAAATTAGACTAATTCATTGACAAAGTGTCAAGTGAAGGACTAGGAGATCGAATACACAAAGTTGCGTGTTGATCAAAGTCCACCATAAGAGTAACAATGATATTCGTCATGATTTACTAAAGGTTTAGTAAATATAATTATACTTACAAGATTAAGTATAATTCTGAATTGATTAAAGGGTTTAGATCAATAGTAGAACGAATAAGAAGAATCAAGTAGGCAGAAAGATAAAAGTTACTCCATTCTAAGATGAAGGGAGAGTACCTTTTATGCTTTATGATAGGTCTTAATAATTAAGAACCATATCTCAATTGATCCTCTAAGTGAGTCTTAGTACAATTGTATGTCTAAGAAGAGGAATCAAAGAATTGAAGAAATGGTTAAATCAATAAGTCAATCATACTTCGTTCCAATAACAAGTCTTAAAGTTAAGATTGTGACATTGAGTGAAAAGTCTTAAGAAGGTTTGAAACATTCATCAAATGTGGAAAGTTGTGATGTCTTGGATAAGACAAAGACCAACTAGGAACAATTTATGAAGAGTTTTGATAAAAGCTACACTAACTCTTGAATATTTGTTTGTCAAGAAATGTTTTGACAAGAGAATCGTATATGTCAAGGAGTCAGTGGGAGTCTTAATGGTCTTGAAAGGTTTCAAGAACAAATCAAATAAACCTTATCGATCATCACTAGCACACGAGTTGAGGTTTATACCTATCGTGTTGACATTATTTTGATTATGTGTCAATCCAATCGAGTTAATTATGCATGTGAGTTCTATGACTTCTCATTTTGAACGCATAAAAGGCAAAGCACCTTAATCAATGAAAGGTACATTGATAGGAAAGGGTGAGCTGCTTAACTACTTGGAAGACATGGTGAGCAGCTGTGCTACCATAAAGGCAAGAAATCGAGATCAAGAAAGTTTGATCCATAAGAGTTTGAATTTGTCGTAAACCTTGGTTTTGACAAATTCACATGGATAGGAACAAATACACTGTTTAAATCTAAGTGTCATAAGATTTCCTCCTTCATGAAAATGATTGTGAGGAAATGCTTTCACTAAGACAGATTTTAAGAAGATAGTGATTGTAAAATTGCATTCTCGAATTCAATTATGGTTACGGCATCCCTTTCCATAATTTGAATTGTGAGGTTTGGCAATTAGTCTTAATTGTTAAGACACACATATGGACTATCGAAGGCAAATGTGTATAAGTTCAAGAAACCTTGATAAAAGATTATCAAAGCACTATGTATTAGAAACATGGACTCAAGAAATTCAATAGGTATTGTCTTTCTGGAAGTTAAGATGTTTAAGAATACATGTCGAAGCTAGTGGGAGCATAAGTGTTATGTGTTATAATAATCATCAAGATAGTGGGAGCATAAATGTTATGATTGTATGATTATTAAGGAAAGTATTGCAAGGTTAGCAATATTAATTATAGAAAACAAGAGTCATACTTTGCAAAGTTGTAAGAGTTGAAAGGTTGTTTTGCTATAATTAAGGGAGAGAATATTATGCTTCATTTTAAATCTAAAGGTTTAGGTTGAGAAATGTTAATAAAATTTAGTCAAAGGTACAAAGTGTGTTCTTAAAATTTCGATTATGATTACGACATCCCTCTTCACAATTCGAATTTTGAGAACATAGCAAATAAAACATTATGCGTCGTGTCCCATACGCTTCGGGTATAGGATCGATTGCAAATGATTTAATGTTGGACCGTTCTAAAATTTTCCAAATGTCGAGCGCATTTAGAGGGAAAAGGGACTAGAATTGGTTTTGACTAAAACAATTAAACAACTATCAAAGGACAACTCAAAGTTTGACGAGGATTGGTAGCTTGTGAGTAGTTGGAAGTATAGTATTGGAAAATATGGAAATAGTTCCATATTGGATGGACCGTATCGACATCATTACGAATAGATAAGATTCTATTAAGAATGAGTTGTCATATGGAACATATGGAAGTGTGTCCATATTGGGAATTGAATATTGAGAAATCTATGACTAGATTAGAAACTTCTATGCAAAAGGATATTCAAAGAATGTACTTTGAGTGAGAGACATCACGTCTATGGAATTGTCTTGTAACAATCTCCGATAGAGGACTTTGTAATATCATTGGCAATAGTCTTTGTGACTTTGGTGCAGTGACATTATGAAAGGATAATTGCATAGAATGTTAGAATCTAGCATATTCTATAAGTAGCAAGAATTTGATATTCTTTAACTTATGAAAAACGGATTTGGAGTTGTGAAATGAGAAGGATTGGAAATGTGTTCAATATGATCTATTTCACAAAGTAAGAACCATAGGTAAACATTGTGTGCATGCTAGGAGCATGAGACAAGTGTTGTAATTCAAGTAAGAAGTTGATTACCCGAAACGACAAATAATGAGTAATCAATATGGTGATAAATAAAAGGCGTTTTATTTATACTCAAAGGTTTGAGGCCATATGGGATTAGTATTATTCTTGTGTTTCACATTTGCATGTTTTGACTTCCAGAGTAATTGAGTTTATTAAGAATAATCGAATTATTCAAACGGGCCACAGTCGTTCATATGTTGGAAGTAGATATGAATGAAGACTGTCGTGAATTGGTGTGTGGAATGTCTAGAAAAGTATTAGACATAAGCAAATGTTTGCTGCAACGTTCATGAGTGCTTATGAATGTGATTTGAGCATTGGATTAGACCCACGCTCACTTGGATCACTCCATGGATTGTATCACGAGTGATTGGTGAGACGATAATATCTTATATTCTTGAAACCGAGATGTGTGAGTTGTATCTTGCGAATCGGTTGCACATTGATAATATGTAAACGCACCAGTAACTTGGTGTTATAAAACATATTGTTGTGTGTGATTTGGTGCGTGAGTACAAGCAAGCATTGTATCAAAGTTTATCCATTCCTTTTATCCAAAGTAGGATAAAAGCGATATCTTTGGGCCCCTCGATGGTTTAGTGATGACAAACGTAAATGCTCGGCCGGGCTAGGGCTAATTTGATTTGTTCAATTAGTCAGTCGTCATAAATCAGAAATCGAGAAGTAGTACAAAGAGAATGATTAGAAATCATATCTCATATGATATCTAGAATGGAGGAATATATGATCCCTTATCTAAGGACACGCGTATTTGATATGATCAGAGTTGACAGCGGCTTTGGAAAGCTACGATTGCAGATCGGGATCCGAAGTCATACACAGAATAGTTGTTAGAGTTATCCAAGTGGGAGACTGTTGGATTAGTGTCTAAGTCCATAACTATTTTGGTATGTACTTGACCCGATGGTGCATGGTCCTTTTGGGTTGCCTTCACCAAAGCAACTTGATTGGAGAAATAAATAAAGAGAGAGAGGTTATTATGATTTATTAATATGTTATAAGAATAATATATTAAAGGAGAAATCATATTTGTTTAATTAATATTGGTCAATAATTAATTAATAATTAATTTTGTGATCAAGTGTAATTAATTAAACTAGAGGGGCTGATTTGTAATTATATGATAGTTACAAAATAAGGTAAGGATTATCTTATAAATATGGTGGACGAATTTAAGGTTGGAAAGCCTTAGAATTCGAGTATGATAAGGATTCAAGGATTATCTTATTGGTTGCTTAATGGATAATCAACTAGATAAGGATAATGACTGAAACCCTATCTCTACACCTATATAAACAACCCCAAGGTCATGAATTCGTAAATCCCTTCCCAAGAAATCCTAGATACGAATTCTAACCTCCCTCCTTTCTCTTTATACCTTCTCCACTTGCTTATGGTGTTTGTGAGCCATTAGAGGAGTGACACTTGTGACTCTCTGCTTTCCAAGGTCAATTCATGGAGGAATTGGATTGTTATTGCTATATAACAATCAAGGTATGTTCTTAAACCTAATTACATGTGAGCTCTGATTTCCATATGCTAGTATTAGGGTTCAAAGTCTTGGATTCAAAGTATGTAAAATAGAGAAACCTAGATCCGAGCTTTAGGGTTTGTATGAGCACATAGGATGTCTTATGACCAAAACCCATCAATGTGTTATGAAGTATGTTAGTGGTATATGTGTTATGCTTGTATGGAAGACCATGGGAGAGCCCATGACACCTGGATGTAAGACCATGTGGACAGCCCATGGCTTTCCTACTATGTTGTAGTGTTTATTATAGATTCGCTACTGATATGTTTGTTATGCTTGTATATGTGGCATGCTAGTGATCATGTGGTATGCTAATTGTCTTTGAGATATTTGCATGGAAGACCATGGGAGAGCCCATGACACCGGGATGTAAGACCATGTGGAGAGCCCATGGGTTTCCTATAAAGACCATGGGAGAGCCCATGGCACTTAGGTGTAAGACCATGTGGGGAGCCCATGGCATCCTAGAGTAAGACCCTAGGGACGAGCCCACGGCATCCATATATGTTTATATGCATGGCTATGTGATTGATATGGATTGGTGATTGATATTGTTTATGTAGTTGTTATAGCTGATATGGATTATGTGGTTATGTGGATTGTGTGGGGTATGATCTGTGGAACTCACTAAGCTTCGTGCTTATAGTTTTGTTTATTTTTTCAGGTATCATCGGTTTGGAAAAGAATGGCCCGGATTGATCGCAGTGCACACACCCGTGTTTTCCGCATTGAATGATTTTGGGATGGACTATGATAAATGTTTTAATTAATAATGTTTTGGATGTTTGGAAATAAGGATATCTATGTTTTGACTATATTAAAAATGAAATTTTTACCCTTGATTTTTGGGTCGTTACAAGTTGGTATCAGAGCCTTTGTTTGAGGGATTCGGACATGCTTTTGGGTGTGCCTGAACTCAAACTGAGGATCTGTAAAGTTTTCAAAGGAAAAATGTTTTAAATAAAGAATTTACAAGACAAGAAAGGGTGTGGTGCATGCAATCAGTCGAGCTCAAGTAAGTTTCCCCAGAATACCCACATATGTTATCTGTTATGACCTAGTTTTTGAATCTGTGAATCACATGCTAGCTAGGGCTAGGGGAGATGCGTGTATATGTTGTACGAGCTGGTGGAATTGCATGCTAATGCTGAGTAGTCAGTAACCAATTGGCCTGATATGTGATGCTTGTAGCCTTAGGAATATTTGATGCCATGCTAGAATGAGAATGATTATTGGTATTAGTAACTGCTACATGTATGCTTTTAAAATTGTATACGGTTAGGATCTTATAGCCTTAGAATAATTGATTTGGCCTTATTTCCTGTTCCTTTTTTGGTTGTGGTCCTAGGGTAGAGTCGATTATTCGACAGTCTATTAGATCCTGTTTCGTGTATAATTTGCATGCATAAGGCAGCCGACAGTGAGGATGGATTGATGTGGATAACGCAAGTTGCGATATGGGGGTGGAATGTTCGAGGGCAGTTCTTTAAATAAGAGTGTTGCTGCACACATGCTGCTTGCTTTGTGCTTTGTGGAACTCTTGAGTGATGGGAGTCAGCTACAAAGTGGATATGACGATATCCAGGAGGTGGATGGCTGGCATCATGGGGAGTTTGTCAGCAGCTGATGGCAGGGCAAGGTTGGGGACTCAGGAAAGCCTAGGATATGATTTAGTGGGTTAGCAGTGAGGTTTAGTGAGACATAGGTATATCAGTTGAGAGGGTGACTTGGAGGATTTGGGATGATTCATAAGGAAAGTATGGATTGGTGTGGAAGGTAGTATTGGGCCCATACTACTGAAAGCACAGGATCCATACTCAAATCGGGGAGAGTCTTAGAGAATCCAGGAAGCCCGTGGGATAAGAATTCTTGGGTATATTCAGGTACTTGGAATGTCAGTCATGTACGGTGTTAAGCTCCTAAGAATGAGATTCATATTCTGGTTCTGGCTCAGGGGCAGGGCCTGGGCCAGTCGATGCGCGATCACAAAAGTTCATCTCATCGGAGATTACTTGCGAAGTTTTAGGGATGGACCACGGTGGTCTTTTGTTCAGCCAAGGAAGGGACTTTGGGAACTCCCGGTAGTCGTCACGGGGCCTTTTGGGCCAGATTTGTCACAGGGGAAGTAGGGGTTCATTTGAAACCCAAGGTCGGTAGATCCTTAAAATCCTTCGGGAAGGAGGATCCTATAGTTACTTCCCGACATCAGGATCAGGATTTCATCAGATGTTCGTGGGTGTGTTATCTTTCTGCTACCCCAAAGTGGTTATTAGGAATCTGCATCGCTTCATAATTGTGAGAGAGTTGGATAAGTCAGATCTCGGGTCGGTTCTCTGCTATTGCTTGGATTATCAAGGAATGATATATGCCATTCTGCATGCCGAAAAGTCCTTGATGAACCGGCAGAGGGATGTATCTTGCGAAGTGGGATCCGTGTGTACCGTTATCATTCTGGATCTTCGTCAGGATGTGTGCAGGAGTAGTGTTTAGAGGATATTATGTTAGGATGGGAGCGATAATTCTCTGGGGAAGTCTGAGTTCAGTGGTTCTATCATGGTTCGGGTGTGGTCGAAAACTGTCTATGGATGAACTTTGGAGTTCAAGGAACTACTGTTGCTAGGAAAAGACATGTAGCATGAAGACACTGATGTCATTTGCGGGTGTTAGATGCATAAGTGGTTGGTCATTGGATGCTCAAGTGAATTGTATTTTCGCATGGGTTGTGTTCGGTTAGAGTTCAGTGGTGCTGCAAGATTGGAAGTGGGAATGAGGATTCATCAGCCAGAGTGAAGATTAAGGCCTCCAGTTGACAACATGGGAGATGGATTGAGGTGTCAGACTGGACCATATTTCAAGAGTACTCTTCAAGATTTCAAAGGATGGGCGATCTTAGGGTCTAACTAGTGATTTATCGCTAGCATGGGTAAGCATGGGTTGTCATCAGTGGGTTGCTAGAAGCAAGAAGGATTGGGAATCCTTCAATTCTCACGTGCTGTGAAGACTTAGTCGAATCTAAGTGGGGGAGAATCGATCAAGTATTCAATAGCAGAGATAGGTATGGAACTAGGATGAGTTTCGATCCCCGTCAAGGAGGAAGACGGTTGAGTGGCCGTCTAGGTCAAGTATCCGGTGAGTCAGGAGTTTATAAAACGCATCATCATTCGGTTCACACTTTTCCTTGGCATCAGATAGCAGGTTTCGGGAACCAGGTTAGAGCTCCAGTTAGGACTCAAGTTCAGTTGAGTGTAACGTCGAGTGCGTGTTTGACCCGGTATGGAAAGTGTTGTAAGACTACGTGGGTAGCCGTAGCATTCAGTAGCATCAGATAGTGCTAGAGTGTTGTAAGTCTGCGGGTGTAGCCGTAGCATTCACTAGGTTGTCAGATAGTGATAGAAGTGTTGTAAGTCTACGGGTGTAGCCTTCGTATTCACTAGCGATCAAATAGTATGGGAAGTGTTGTAAGACTGCGGGGGTAGCCGTAGCATTCACGAGGTTGGAAGATAGTGCGAGAGTGTTGTAAGACTACGGGTGTAAGTGTAGCATTCACTAGGTTGGTAGATAGCATGAGCGCGTTGTTAGGACGCAGAAGGAACAATAGTACCCACCAGTTCGGGTGCAGCAGTGAAGATATGGAGATCCACGGATTGGATTTCGGAATTTCCCAAAGGGATTAGATCTGGTTGAGACAGTGATAATACTATAGGAATGCCACTACAATTATGGGATCAAGGAAGAAATGGACCGTATAAGATTGCTTGTGATATAAGGAAACCATTGGTCAGGTAGTAAATGCTCTTAGCCTTGGATTTGGTGACGTCAGGATTCGACGCATGGATCCGATCGGTTGGATCAGGAGGTTGTTAGAGTCGTAGTGGCATGATAACTAGTGGCAACTAGTTCCAGAGAATGATTTCCTTCAAAAGTCGTGTGAGACGACTAAGTGGGAGTCCTTTGGCTCCGCAGCCGGGCTGAACCCGGTATTTCAGATGATTTGCAAACGAATTGAGACCATCGAGGTCTCGTTGGATTTTGGAAAGCATCCATGTGGCAGCACGCTATTTTAGGCAGCTTAGTGTTTCGGGCAATTTTAGTGTTTTGGGACAGTATTAGTGTTTTGGGTTGCAAGTTCGGACAGAGTAACATATTTCTTGGGTTGTGCTAAGTCACTCACAGCGGGATTATTTGAGTCTAGGCCAGGTATAAGTGATCTGCAGGGAATTACGTCATCTCAAGATTTCAGATTAAGTAAATGTGATCATGTTACATGGAATTTGTTTATCTTTGGGTTTTAGGACCCTGAGAGGGATTGTGGCCATGATATTTTGATGGTTGGGCGTGTAAGGAACGGTAAGGAATGATTTCCAGGACGAAATCTAATATAAGTGGGGGAGGGTTGTAACACCCCGTTAATTTATTAAATAAATAAAAATTAATGAATGTTTAGTAGCCCTAAAATCTATGATTATAGCGAGGTGTTGGTTTCGAGGAGTTAAAAGTTACAATTATAGAAGTTGGAGATAAAATGTAATTTTCAGATTAAATCATATAGAAGTTTGAAGGTTGAGCACCGTTTAGTAAATTACATAACTGATTTGAGAAGGTTATTAGAAGCGGGGGTACATTTGGTAATTATTATGACTTAATATGAAAGGGATTTTCGAAGTCAGGGACTGAATGGTAAATATTGGATTAAAATGTTAAAGATTTATGGAATCAGGGCTAAAGTGTAAGTTTTGGATCTGTTTTGAAAGAAAGGAGGGATTGTTTGTGTAAACATGGGAGGAAGTTTGAATGGTGCGGGACATATAAATCGTTACATGCTGAAACCCTAAACCTAAGGAGCAGCCGCCGGGTAATCTTCCAACTGCCACTCTCTCATCAACCACCTCCGTTGAGATCGTAGCCACTGCCCTTTCATCACTGCTGCTGTTCCGTTGCCACCACTTCTCACCACTGCCGTTTCTCCCTTTGCCACTGACGATGAGACCGGTGCCTGCTGCCTCCCTGATGAACGTCGTCATGACGTGGTTGTTGAAGGCATAAGCGAACCATGGAAGAGCCGCCGCAAATGGCTTTCTTCCCTTCACTGCCTTCTGACGTTGCTCTGCCAGTGCCACCCTCCAGCTCATCCGCCAATTGTTACGTCGTCGATACATGACTCTCCACCTGCCAGATATTGTACTGCGCCGCCTTATCGCCGCCATCTTCTGCCGTTGTTGCTACCGTGTTTGTATTGCTAGGTGGGTGTATGTGTTGCTTAGCTGGAAACCACTGCCACCACCATGAGGTGGTGGCTGTCATCGCAAAACCACCTCCTGCCATCGTGAAAGAGTCATTGTCGCTGCCGTTTGCCACCAGGAGTGTGGCTGGATGCCTGCAAACAGAAGTATGGATGGGTGTGTTTCTGTTTTCTTTGGTGGGAGTGTTCCAGGTTTAGGTGTGTGGTTGTATTTCCTTTGTTGTGTGTGTGTTTTGTCTAGCTGGAAAACCGAGAAAGTCACCGCCACCACCGTGAGGTGGTAGCTGCCACCGTGTACCACCATCGGTCACCACAAGGGTGGCTGCATGTGTGTGTATGTATGTTTATATTAGTGTATGTGTGTGTGTTATTTAGTTGTATATTGTAAATGCTACCCAAAATAATAATAGAAATCTCAAAACCACCACCGTAGGGTGGCGGCTGCCGCCTCCTGCCCCTACCAACTGCCGTGTTGGGTGGCGGTGTGCTTTTGATTGCGTGTATTTGATTTTTGGATGCTTGGACAAAATAGACTAGAAACCCTAACCACCACCGTGAGCCGCCGTTGACCACCACTACCCAAGGTGGTAGTGGGTGGTGCCCGACTAGTGAAACCCTAATGGGCTTAAGGACTTGGTTTTGGGCCTATTGGGCTATGAATGGGTTGGAAACCCTAATTAGGGTTTAGAAAACCCTAATTTTGATATATGGGCCTTGGACTTATTAAGACCCACATTTGGGCCATTGGAAATGTGAATTGCACCCAATCACACCTTATGATTTATCTATTAGAGTGAGGGACTCAGTGGATTAAGTCCTTAATGGGTTAAGTAAGAAATACTTAACCCTAATTGTCATTTTATGTGAAGCACTAATTTCACTTGGGCTTTATGTTGGGCCTTTCTATTGGGCTTTGGTGATTGGACTGGTAATGGGCCATCCAAGAACAATCAAATGGATTACAATATTTTGATGGGCTTTAGGGTAAGGCCCATATGAAGGTTTGAGCCCAATTTGGAAAATTGGGCCATAGATGGGCCATAGTTTGGGCCTTTATGAGTATACGATATTGGGCCATTTGAAATGCCATATGTTGGGCTTTGATCCATAGTTGGACTTTTGGGCCTTGGGCTTGAATCAAGTCAAGTTAGGGGTAGAGTAGTCTCTTACCCCCAAGCATAGACTTATGATTATGAGTTGGAACCCAATTATTAATTGGGTATTTTTTGGTGTTGGCGGTTCCGGAATCTGTCAACCAGTAGCCGGAGTTGCATCCGCGGGACTTCAGTAGTACCAGGTGAGTTTCCTCACCATACCAATGGGTCTAAGGCACCAAGGCCGGCCAGGTGAGCAAATTCCAGATAAAATTCCAGCAGATCCCGATCAACCTTCGGGTCTGGAGAAGGAACGACAGCAGTCGAAGCAAAGCAGTGAAAGATGAATGCCTTTCGGTTCATCGGCATGTCGAACTGAGCGTCCTTCGAGTTCTCAAGACTAAACGATAAAAAGGGTTCAAGCCAATGAGTACTCAGTTCATCAATGACTTCCCTATGGAGCGATTCAATAGTCCATTCGGGAAACATTGATTTCTTTTTATCAAGAAGTTCCTTCTCTTTCATTTCTTTCTCCAACCGATCCATCTTCTCCCGAAGCTCTTGCTCAGAAGGCTTGAATTTTGGATTAGGTTTGGAAGGAGCTATTGTAACAATATCATCAATATCATCATCTTCATCTTCATCATCTTCGCCAATGATCTTCTTTTTCTTTTGACTTTTACTGGCCGAAGCTTCATTATCCTTCAGTCCAGCAGTAGCTTTCAGTTCTTGAGGAGGTGGAGGATGAGTTTTGTCAAGTTTACCTCCTTGGGATTTCTTTTCTTCCCCTTGTTTCGGAAGAACAGCAGTGTCCGAAACACCTTCAATTTGACTGAGAATATCCAAGGTTGGACGTAGTTTCTCAGCCAAGTGACGACGACTGGAGATCCTTAAGATTGAGTCATGGGCGTCCAGGAGATGAAGCAGGATCGAATGGACATCACCAACAGAACTGCGAATAACCTCTCTTTCTGATTTTAGATCATTAAGCTATTGAGTTGCAGTACGGAGCTTTAAGTTCTGAACTTTGAGCTGAGAGGTGAGCTTGTCCAGCTCATCCATGACTTTGTTTTCAACTGCTAGCTCTGCCTCAAGAGTAGTTAACCGTTCATCAACTTTGGAATGAAGCTCTTCAATAGCAGCTTCAATGGATTTACGAGCCACGCCAAGTTGTGACAGCTCGGCCTCCAATGAGCGTTTAAGAGAATCAACTGAAGCAGTCACGGTATTTGCATTTTTCTGAGTAGCAAATTGAAGGGAATCTAGAAAGATTTGAGCTTCTGAGATTAGTTTTTCGACTTTTGCGGTCACTTCCTTGTAGTCTTTAGTAGAGGCTTCCACTGCAAGTGAAGCCTTTTGGAATTGAGAAGTGGAGGCATCAATGGCCTTCGCTGCATTGAAGATAGAGTTGTCATGCTCCTTAATTGCAGAAGAGAAGAGGGCCTTGAGAGCAGCTTCTGAGTAGCGATTAGCAGAGGAAGAGGAAAGTAATTGATCAAGCTTATCAGTCATAGCCTTAAGATGTCGCTTGGTGATAGGAGCGTCATCATCATCGTCGCTCTGAACACGATAAGGAATGAAGTAAGTGGAATCAAACTCGAAGTCCTCACCTCCAAGAACAGTGTTGGTTTTGCTTGAACGGGTAGGAGATGGATGTTTAGTAGTGACAGGGGTTTCAAGTGGAAAAGAACGAACCCCCGGATTAGATACGTTGGTCTGAACTCTCGTTTTTGTGGTAGTAGTAGCGTCGAAAAAAATGGGTGTATGTATGGGAATTGTGGAAGAAGGTTAAGATGTTATAACAGGGAATGTTGTGGGTAAGGAAATAAGAATAGAAGCAGGTGGAGAAGAAGGTGCTTTAGATCGAACACGTACCTCTAGAGTCAGCGAACGAGGAGGGGTATCACCACAAACCGAAACCTCCTCATCAAAGCTTTCGCTCCCAGATGCAGTAAGAGAGGGTCGTTTATGTCCAATAGGGACGTAATTAGAATCTGAATCACTCGAGGACTGTAGAATAAGCCTCCGAGCAGGTTTCTTTGTCTTTTTCTGCTTGGGCTGTGAAGTTGCTGCCTTCTCAGTCTTTCGTTTCTTTGGAGTTTACCCTTTAGCTTCTTTGATTACCAGCCCTTCATTATGTTTATCTTATTTCTTTCCCCTCTTGGATGGTTTATCTGCTTCCTCAATGGAACGAACCATTGCTGGTGTGAGTTCCCTTGGGCCCGAAGATGGAAGTTTCTTGTATTCTTGAATGATTTCACTTTGGTCAGATACACATGCATACATGGATGCCGGAATCGATCCAACAAACAGATATTTGGACGGATCAGTGACTAGAATCTTGGTTGTATAAAATGTGGCAATAGAAGAGAGAAGCGAATCTGCCATGATTGGGACATGGAGACGATCCATCGCCCATTTTGTGACAAGGGACCTGAACCTTCCACAAGAGACTTCAGAATGGTGTGAAGAAGAGGATAAGCTTTGAACTTGTTGTCGCCATAAAACAGAGCCATAATCAAAATGTACGCCATTGTATAAACCATAAAGCATGGTCATAAAGGACTTGCTTGCACCATCAGATCCAGCGCTTTGCTCAGGAAGACCTTTGAACAACAATGTGAAGAGGCCGTTCCATTGAGGAGGAAGGCAGGATTTCTTGAACTTCGTCACAGTGGATAGGGTTTCAGTGTACTTCATATTGTAGAACATTGAGAACAATTGACCAGTGGTGATGGAATCGGGGTTGGTGGGTTCATGAGCAAGACCTAGCAGGTTGCAAAAGCGATTCTTGGAAATCGAGGTCTTCTCATTGTGAATGTTAAAGTGTAGTCTCTCAGCAACTTTGTCGTAGTATGCAGTGGAGTAGATGTGAGAAAGGCAAGACATGGGAACAACCTCCACCTGGGATAGAGCGATAACGAGTGGAGAGTATTTGAGGCACTCCACAATTTGCGTAAGTTCGATAATGAGATTCTGGTTGGGTTTAATGGCCAGAAGGTTGGAGTGAGATGAGGTATCTTGAACAAAAGATGATTCTGCCATTGATGAAAGTGAAGAAGAAGATGATGAACAGTGAGAGAAATCGCCTTTTTCTTTTAGAAGATTTGTGAGTGGTAAAAGAGTAAAGTTGATCATGAGAAACCCTTTTATACGTGAGAGTAGGAAAGAGAAAGATCCAGCTAGAATCTCGTCCTTTTGTGAAACGGTTCCTGATGCGATGGGGAGTAGACAGTTAGCAACCCCGATGATGACGCATGAGAGAGAAAAAAACGTTTCAATTTTTACGCTCCTTTCCATAGAAAGTACCTTTTTCAAATCGACGAAACGATTGGATAATTGCTGACTCATCCATCGTGCTTTATCTGAAACGTCACCCACATAAATAACATGAACCGTTGTCACCCTTATAATATCAAACATAATGCCTGTTAGAACCCAAGCTATAAAAAGTAGCTCATATATAAAATAGAACCAGACTTTTGGAAAATCAAAGATTTTTGTGCATAGAGTGTGAATGAAAAAGAAATAAATCAAACTTTATGGGATATTGTGAAGTCAATTAAGACATGAAACAGTAGATCCCGGGCTCGAATCTCTTCCTTTGAAGTCAAGAGAGACTTCAAAGTGTCTGTGTGGTTTCCCGTTAAAATACGATCAAATGCTTTTGAAGAAGCAATGAAAGGCATCTTTTAGATATGAGGTATGTAAGGGTGGCTTTCTCTTCAATTCAGATTTCGGTACTTGATATAAGACCAAAAGAGAATGAAGTACTTGTGAGACCAGTGTGGCCTGTTAAACAAGTAGGGTAGAAATATTTTCAGTGACCTTTTAAATTTTCAATAAGAAATCTAAAAAAAATAAAACTGGATCCTTGGGGAAGAAAAGCCTTGGTAATAGACAATTCAAAAGGATTTCTCAAAATGACAAGAGATTTCATAGTGACTCTTCATAGAGTGGTTTCGTTAACTCCTGGTGAAAACTAGAACATGGTAATTGTTCATTGTCAATTCATTATTGGTATTGAGTTTTTGGGTTTCACTTAGTACATAGTGGCACGAAACTAAGATCATAAACGCAGATGTTGTGTAACCATAAACCTCAGTGGTAAGTGTTGAGAGTCTCAAGGGTTACATGAATGAGATGAAGTTTAATGGAGAAGAATGACGGAGGTGGTTTAAGAAGCGAATGTACCTCTTCTATAAAAGTAGGACTTAGCAGAAAACTCTAAACTCAATATGAAAAGAGTGAGGTAGCTCTCGATTAGAGTGAATGTAACAGCCTAATTTAGAAAACATGATTTGTATCTATCACATTATTAAGGCTTCACTCAAAATCATTTGTGGCTTTGGTCAACATGCAACACCATGCATCTAGGGACACTGAACTAGTCTTATGAAAAGAATTTATACCTGTTGCAACTGCACCATTGAGAGTATCTTTGAACGAAGAAGAAAAAAAACATAAGAAAATTGAAATAAAATGAAAAATACTTTTGTATTTTATGAAAAATTTCGAAAGAAAAAACAAAAACAAAAAGAAAATTATTTTTGAATTATATATATATATATATATATATATATATATATATATATATAAATTGAAAAGAAAAACATAAAAATAAGTATGAAAAAGAGTATACGAAAGAATACAACCAAAATTCCTTTTAATGAAAAAGAAGCGAACCGAGTTCAGTAGGACCAAACCCGAAATAGACCAAGCGTTCGGTTCATTTCGGTTCCCGGGTGAACCGAACCCGAAATAGACCTAGCGTTCGCTCTATTTCGCTTCTCACCTTTAATGAAGCAAAGGCGATTTTGGTACTGATTCTGCTTCGATCATTCCTAGGCCTTGTAAGATCTTATTAAAACTTGCTTCAGGTAAAGCCTTAGTGAATAGATCTGCTAATTGATCAGTGGTCCTAATGAAGTGAATCTCTACGTTACCATCTTCCACATGATCTTTGATGAAGTGATACCGTAGTGCTATGTGCTTTGTCTTCGAGTGTTGCATTGGGTTATGACAAATCCTAATTGCACTTCCGGAGTCGCAATATAGTGGGATTTTCTTCATGTTTAGTCCATAGTCCCTAAGCTGACTTTGTATCCAAACTACCTGAGATGTGCATGAGGCAGCAACTATATATTCAGCTTCAGCCTTGGAGAGAGAAACACAAGTTTGTTTCTTTGATTGCCAGCTAACTAATTTGCCATCAAGAAATTGGCATCCTCCAGTGGTGCTTTTACGATCCAATCCACAACCCCCAAGGTCAGCATCTGAGAATGCTTGGACAAAAAATCCTGAGTTGGCTGGATACCATAGATCGAGAGAGGAGGTTCGATTTAGATAGCGAAAGATGTTCTTCACTGCCAGCATGTGAGGTTCGCATGGGTTGGCTTGAAATCGAGCACAATAGCAGACTGAGAACATAATGTCCGGCCTGCTGACTGTAACATACATCAGTGATCCAATCATCTGACGATAAAGCGTCATGTCAGCAACTGGTTTGTCCAATGATGGTGTCAGCTTGGTGCCAAACGCCAAAGGAACCTTCACTCTTGAATCGCCTAACATCACAAACTTGGAAAGTAACGTCTTTGTATATGCCTCCTGATTGATAAAAATGCCTTTGGGTCCCTGTCTAATATTTAAGCCAAGGAAAAAGTTAATTGGACCCATTGAGCTCATCTCAAATTTAGTTTCCATCAACTTCCTGAATTCAGCTGTTAGGCTGGGATTCGTGTAGCCAAAGATGATGTCATCAACATAAATTTGGACAATCATAAGGTGGTTACCCTCTCTCTTACGAAAGAAGGTTGGGTCAACCGAACCTTGTTTAAATTTGGAAATTTTTAAGAATCGAGCTAGGGTCTCATACCATGCTCTGGGAGCCTACTTTAGGCCATATACTGCTTTGTCCAGAATATAGCAGTGATCTGGATGCTTTTCGTTCACGAAGCCTGGCGGTTGCTCTACGTACACAATTTCTTCAAGTTCTCTGTTGAGAAAGGCACACTTTACGTCCATTTGATAGACTTCAAAATTCTTGTGTGCAACATAAGCAAGAAAGATTCGAACAGACTCTAATCTTGCAACTGGAGCGAAGGTCTCTTCATAATCTATACCTTCCTCTTGACAGTATCCTTTCACCACCAACCTGGCCTTGTTGTGAATCATATTCCCTTCTTTGTCCATCTTATTTCTGAATACCCATTTGAGACCGACAACCGAAGCATCCTTTGGAGTTGGAATTATTCGCCATACTTTGTTTCTTTCAAACTCATTCAGCTCGTCTTGCATGGCTTGTACCCAAAAAGAATGATCAAGAGCTGAATTCACCGTCTTCGGTTCAACTTTGGAGACGAAAGAGCTGAACATGCAAAATTCTACTTGAGAGAATAATGCAACTTGCTTCGCTTTCAGCTGTGATTGAGTTAATACTTTTTCATAAGATTCCCCAATGATTTGACTTTGAGGATGGTCTTTGGTCCATTTAATGAGAGGAGGGTAATTTGGATCACAAGAGGGATCCAGTTCTACATTGATTTCTTCTTCAAATTCTGATTGTGTATCATCATCATTAGCATTCGTATTCTCCCCCTCTAATGATTACACGAGTTCAATTTCTAGATCAGAACGCTCCCCTTCATTTGGACTTTTGGTTGAACTTGATAACTGTTGTAACGCCCATAGATCCGGACTAGTCAAATTAGAGATAATATGGGTCGAAAACGACTTTTTGACAAAATATTATTTAGAATAAATAATCTTAACCAAGTTGTAGAATATGTATCAAGGGTTCCGTACATATAAAGAACGCCGAAATCCGAGTTATAACAAAGAAGTTATGGCCCGTCGAAGTTTTTCGGCAAAACCGGCACGACACCGGGAGACGTAAATAGTGAATTTATGATAGAGGACTTTTTAGCCTTAGTGATCTGAATAAAAATTGTAGTATATGTTAGACCGAGAATATACCAAAAAAGAACGCCCAAATCTGACTCCGTATGAGGGAGTTATGATTTTTCTAAGATTTGACATAGTAGTGCACAGCCCGAAACTCGAATTTTAGTTCGAGCGGTTTTTGGCTTACGCGACCTAAATGAAAGTTGAAGATCTTATTAATAGGAACTCAACGGTAAAGAGATAGACAAAAACGAAGTTCGTATGAAGGAGTTACGAATTCTTCGCGGTCATTTAACAGTCTAAACGCCTCCTACTGTTAAATTTGAGATCGATCGAGAATTAGCCGATAAAAATTGAAAAACTTAAGGACTTTCATACTAAAACTCCAAAACAATCTAAAATGTAGCGACTTTTGTGTTAGTTATCCATAATATAATGACTTATGTGAAGTTTCCAAAATATAAATGAGTTTTGTGCTAGTTATCCAAAATATAGTAACTTTTACGCTAATTATCCAAAACATAACGACTTATATGAAGTTTCCAAAAATGTCAATAATGACTTGAAAGGGGTATAGGAATGCAATTAGAATTTTTTACATTAGATGGAATCATGATGATTAGTCATACTGATTCTGCTACATTATAAGGTTATTGGCAATAAACTCCTTAGATTTTCCAAGCTTTGTCGGTATTGTCTTTGTGACGATTTTCGGTGCGTTAATTCCTAATATTTGGGAAAGATTGTTCATTTTTTCCCTTCATCCATTTTGACTTGCTATAATAGGTCACCACCCCCTAGGTCGGTGACCTTTTACCTCCTTAGCCATTCTCCCTTCTCTTTCAAGAAATTGGTGTTACCATCATTGTCATCTGCTACCAAAAAACCGAAAACACATGTCATCTTTGGATCAACACACAACAGTGGAACCAACTTCCCTCCACCATTAAACCCCACCAACCATGACTGTCTTCCAACATCCATAGCTACCTATGCCAACATTCTCCCATTACTGGAAAACGAAAAACCCCACCTTCTGCTACTACTGTGAACCTGAGGCGTAATCATCTTTAGCTTTTGCTACCACCAACATCATCTTCATCAAAAGGGGGTTTTGTTTTTTTGGTGGAGGGAGGAGGGTGGCGTATGTATCTTCGGTGATCAGAAGACGGTGGATTTTGATGGAGGGTGGAAGGCGGTTCAAACGGTGTGTGATGATCTGAAAATGGAGACGATTTGCTATGGTTCAACGGCGGAGGACGGTCGCGTAGGTAGGTAACCGACCAAGGGGTGGTGGTTGCAACAGGGGAGATTGTGGTGGTGGTGACCTTCTATAGGCAAGGGTGACCTGTTATAGAAGGTTGAATTTTCCTAATGATAAATTTTGAACAAGTTTTACCAATTATTAGGCATTAATGCACCTAAAATCATCACAAAGACAAAACCGACAAAATTTGGAAAATTTAAGGACTTTTATGTCAATAACCCTACATATTAGTATACATACTTTATTGAAAGAATTATTAACTTTCTATAACTTTTGAAGAAATGGATAGTGATTTAAATTCATTAAGGAATGTTTCAAAACATAAGGATAGTTATATAGTACAGATCGTAGATGTGAATTTGAAACCTAAAAAAGGTACAATTACTGATAAATTCTAGGAATTAACTAGGTGTCTAAGCCAATAACTAAATTGGTATATACTTGAATTCAAAGCAAAGTCCTTTTGGGTTGCCCTCAAGACTAGTAATTGATTAGAATGACTTTTGGAGAGAGATACTAATTTATTGATTTATTATATGATTAATAAATAACAATAATAATTTGTTGATATATTATGAGATTAATATATTAATTAGAAATAATATTATTTAATTAATAATTAATCAGAAATTGATTGAAATTAATTTTGGGGTTAATTGGATTGATTAAAAGTGCAATAACTTAAGTTGTAATTATTCAGTAGTTGAACAAGTAGGTATTCCAGAACCTTCTTAAGCCTTGGACAGTTTTAGGAGGCTTATTAGGATTTCTAGAATATTCTTTAAAGATAACTAGGGAGTTGGATAATGATCTAATTTGAAATATTAATATTATATTCAAATTAGGGTTTCCATGGCTACTTATGTCAGCTATAAATAGAGTCCTTTGACTCTTTACTTTCGACCACCATTGATACCAAAGGAATAGCCAAAAATCTCATCCCATCTCCCCTCTCCTCAAGTGTTCTTATTGATAGGGTTTGGGTACAAACCATTAGAGACATAGATTCCCGGCGCTGGCTTTCTAAGAGCTTTTAGAAGAAGGATTTGGTTGATTATTTACAATAATAATAAAAAGGTATGTAAACCCTAATCCCTTGTAATGTTCGATTACAGTAGGGTTTCTTTAGGGTTCGTGATGTTCATAGATTGTTGCTATCAATGGAGAAAACTTAAATCCAAATAGGTTGCATGTGAACGTAAGGGTTAAGTTTTTCCGCCAAATGTTTTAATTATAACTTATAAAACCCATCATAATAGACATAAAAGATAAGTAGATACATACCAATAACAACATCTGGCATTGCCCTGACTTCCTCGACTGTAAGTTGATAGGCCCGACCCTTGGCCTTCGGAGCCTTAGCTCGGTCCTAACGCCTATCAGTGATCCTCAAAAGTTGCAAGTGTTGGAGCCTACATGTAACGTCCCAAATTTCAAATCAATTTTTTCATTTTTAAAATCAAATGAAACCATATCATTCATTCATAAAAGTAAATATTCAATTGTTTCAAAAACATAAATCAAAGTATTAATACTATAATGTAGAGCATTTTGGAAACATAAAAACAGATGCAATGCAATCATGCCATGATCTTCCTGAATTGCCAAAAAGACATGCAACATTTAAACTTAAAACCATAATCACAACGCTTAGTGAGTTTTTGTTGATGAAAACATGTACTTGCAAGTATACAAGGTCGTGCAAGTAATATAGTCGTAAGACCAGATACCGTACCCATAAAGACTATCTATCTTAAAAGAAGATAAATGAGGTAATTGTTGGTTAAAAGTGATTTGGTTTGATTAAACTAACGAAAGTAATTATAAAAACTAAAATAAAATAAAGTTAACAAGCAACTAATATTTTTAAAACAAAACTCAAATGAAATCAGAATGCAATTCTAAAACCAAAGTGACTGAAGAAGAAAACACATAATTTAAGATTTCACAAACAAGATAAAATTTGGGTTTAGTTTACATTTATGAGTCCATGATTCATGTGATGCATTAACTAACTAACACAAATATAGTGGTGATAAATTTACTAACACTAACTAAAATTATCAATTACCTCTCGGTCTAATAATTCGATTTAATTTTACTCACTCATATCTCTATGCAACTCATGAAATTAAAAAACATTAAGTTTAGTGGTTTTGTTAAATGTGCACCAACACATGTCTATGTTGATTTTAAGTGAGATCACGAAATCACACACTAATGTTCAAATGATTTCCAAATAAAGTTTCTCTCGAAGTAAGAAGTTCCAATTAATTATAAAATGAAATTCAAATTAACATCTACCATTTATTATAGGCTAGATAATAAGCATTGTCAATTAACCTAATTTCTTAAAATAATTTGAAATAAAACACACATTTAAACATCAAATAATTACCACATATTTTGTCAATTAATTTAAAAGCATTAAGATTATCACAAAACCCAAGTCAACTAAACCTACAAATAAACTACTGCTTTAAATTAAAACTAATTGCCATCAAGAAATAAAAGTTAAGAAAAAAAACATTTTTTATATCAAATTTCAATTAACAAAATGTAAATAGAAGGAAATACCTAAAGGTGACAACTTTCGACCCAACCTATAACCCAATATTGACCCAACCAGAAAATAAATGCGCTTGATTTGAGATTTTTGATCCGCCAACCTGCCAACACACACACACACATTTAAAAAAAGATATATTTAATTATTAATGAAATCTTTTTTCTTCCGTAATATTTTGTATCATTGTATTAATTTTTTTTATATTCCTTATGTTGTTGAATTTAATGTGGTTGTTGACAACCTAACTTAAAATGTAATGAATTTGAACATCAACGAATACAATACGGAAACTATAAATTTCAATATACTTTAAGTTATCATTTGGTGAGTTCTTTTTATTACAAATAGTAGAAGGCATAAAATTATTTATGTGACTTTCAAAAGATTATAAATTTAATTTTGATTATTGTTTCTATTTGAAGGTTATCAAGTCGGTGTTGGAAGAATAAATGAGAATTCTAGCATGAATGAATTACCGAATTGGTTTTTGGATATTTTTGAACAATTGTATTTTGTATGAATGTTTTTATTTTTCAATTTTATTTAAATGTTAATGACTTTATGACTTTATGTTGATATTAATGACTTTGATCACTTTATGACTTTATGTTAAAAAAAACCTCATTTTTTGAAAATGTGTTGCTTCTTTATTAAACAGGTTATGTGGGTTCGGTTTAACCTACAAACCCATGAACCCATATATACTGAATCGGGTTATATGGATTGAGTTGGGTTGAGGTTTTCAACCGTTAACTCATGACCCGCCAACCCATATATTATATAGGTTGAGTTGAATTTATGTTTCTGAATCGCCGATTGCCGGGCCTAGAAATACTTCCCCTTGTATTTTTCGTTTAAGTGTAGCCCAACAAAAAAGACCAGATCACAAAATGAATGTTAACTAAACATGCCCAAAGGTAGCTCCATAAGCCCAACTTCCTCACCTGTGTTTGCGTATGTATCTCAGTAACGAGAGAAATCCAACAATCGATAGACGAAAGTAATAGCCCCAAAATCTTGCTGATCAATCGCAGGTGTCTCTGTGTCTCGTTCTTTCCTTCTTCAAAATCAATCACAGGTTCTCCTTTTTCTCCTTTCTGAATCGATCGCAGCCCCTTCTTTTTTATTTATTTATTTTTCTTTGGCAGAATTGGTGATTTTGGTTCGGTGATGGCTGATGGATGGTGTAGCTTCTCGGTGGAGATTATGAAGGGAGTGAGGGAGAAGGTTGGCTGTAATGGTTGACGGAGGACGTTGAGATGTTGGTTGTGATGTGGGTTCGATGGCGGTGGCTGGAAAGTGGGTATAAGGTGGCATTGGGTGGTGTTGTTGGATGGCTAATGGTCGTCTCTGGTGGTGGTAAAAGTATGGTTTGATATGATGGATGAATAAGGATGGTGGAGGAGAGGTTAATGGTGTTCACGGGTGGTGTAAGGTGAAGATGATGAAGGGGTTTATGGTGGTTAACGTTGGTTTGTGGTGGGTGTTAGTGGCTGGATAAGGTGGTTAAGGGTAGTAGAATGGTAAAGGTGTTGGGTCTCGACTGATTATGGAGTGAAGGGTGGATGAAAGGTTTGGATTCAATGTATAAGGGGTTGACTGTAATGGATGGTTTTCGGGAGATAAGATTTTTAAGGGTGGTGAAAAGGGTTGGTGGTGGACGGAGGTATAAGGTGGAGAAGGGTGGCGCTTTTTTTAGATGGGTTAAAGAGGTCCATCCTTTTAGTTCGAGAAAAATCTTTAAAGGAAATCTTCAAATAGTCCCAAGTCGACAAGTGACTCTTTCATCTTGAAAACCATGTATAACTAATTTAACAAGCTACCATTTTTTTTTCCTTGTTTTGATTTGTGTGAATGAAAAGATCTTTCACATGTTGAACAATCAATTTAAACTTTATCTATTTCTTTTTGTGTCATTGTTTGTGTTTCGATATGAAACCATAATGAATTTGAACTAGACTAAAATAATGGACTTAAATTTGATATTTTATTGGGCTTTTTGATATTGCATCTTGATGGACTAGCCTTATATGTTTTGATGAAATTAATTGCTCGATATTTTATCTTTAATTTGCATCAACAACCAAACCCGAACATCTCCAACATGAAAACATTAATGATAAAACTTTCGTGCGAACAATATCTGTCAATTCTTTTTGAATAAGTATTTGGACTTTATAAAAAAATGAAGATCATCGCACCGTCAGTTCCTTAAAAACTTTTAACTTTATAAAAAGAAGTTCAACTTTCATCATCCCATAGAATAGGAGATGATGTACCCACCAAAGCAAAGCATGTAACGCTTGTTTTAACAAATGAAATAAATTTCACAAATTCATTTTAAAAAGAATTTGGACTTCATGAAAAGAATACCAACTCCTACCAAAACCTGTGGAATAAATGATAGGGAACCCGTGAAGTATAGGTGGCACTTAAAATAACAAGTGAAATAAAAAAAACTGTCAATTCAATTGCAAGCATAACATTTTGTATTTTGATTTTCATAAAAAGAAAACCAACTCCCACCAAACCGTCGAATAAGTAGAGGGGATCCCGATGAACTCAAGTTACACTTGTGATGACAAGTGGTGAAGTAGACATTCAATTCATAACAAGAAGCTTGTAAAAAGCTTTATTTTGATTTTGTTAGATGAAAACCAACACCCAACAATACTCGTCGAATCGGCGATGTGGACCTAAGAAACTTAGACGAACTTGTCAAAACAAGTTAATAAACTGCTAATTCATTTAAGAACTTTGGACTTCATAAAAGGAAGCCCAACTCCCACCAAAGTAAGTCAATCCCAACAGAATAAAAAAACCAACTAGGAGATTTGAAATCCAGCACAAACTTTAACAAAAAATTATCTTTTTAAGCTAAAAAAACAATGTAAACCTTTTAAATTTTAGGTTTAAAATAGGCTTTTTAAAACATTCAGTGATCATAAAACGGGCACTAAACAGTTCCAAAGATACCACATATCATACACAACAATGGACATTACCTTAGGGGTATATTTCAACCCATGTGAATGCTATGGTCCACCCATAGTCATATAATCACTTCCGACCTATTTCAGCCAACGGATCTTTTTCAACCCATGTGAACGCTATGGTCCAACCATAGTTTTACATTCACTTTCGTTGCTACAACCCAGTTGCAGTCTTTCCTGCCATGATCCCACCATGGTCTTTCATACAGGTCACAAAGACAAACAAACATACAATGACATCTAGTGTCCTACATAATATAGTGAGAACACTTACCTGAACTACTTAACATAAGCTCAACAACAACCTCAACAACATAACAACTAGCCCAAGGTACTTGAAGTCGATCCGAGACCATTCCTTAGTCAAATATTCAATTTACCAAAGTTTGAAAAAAAGTCAAACTGGTCAAAAAGTGATCGGTCAACGGTCAAAGTCGGCGATTGACCCACAGCATCGTGGCCAACTGTAATATCCCTAAAATAATGACATACAATTTCGTTTTTAGATTAATAAGTCGTTAATACATATCATTTCCATAAACCAAGGTAATCAAGATTTAGCAAAACATCATCGAATCAGAGTAAATCATAGAATACTGAAGCATGTGGTGTGTGCTCTGCAATCATCCCGAGCTCTTCCATTTGAAAACTAGAGTACCTGAAACATAAACTAAAAAACGTAAGCACAAAGATTAGTGAGTTCCCCAAGATAGCTAATACCACACATACATAAATCACATATTAGGCCCTCGTCCTCCATCGGGCCTCGCCCGGTCTCGAGTCCCACTTGACCTCTGGCCCTGCCCGGCATCGAGTCCCCCTTGGATTACAGATCTGTCAATCACCAGGCCCCGCCTGACATTGGGCCCTACTCAATACATGAATGATCATATAACTATATAATCATATAAACATATACCCTTACTAACACATGCAATAATCACAAAGACTATAGCATACCAGACCATCATCGAGCCCCACTCGGCATCGGACTTTGCCCGGTAAGCATAAAACAGATACAAATAACTTGCATACGATATACTCATCAGGCCCCGCCTTGCATCGGGACTTACCCGGTAAGCATACCATCTCATAAGGCATGCAAGAGTTATGTAGACATCTAGTATTCTAACATAAAAATCATAGACCGACATTGGTGCCTTTGAACTGCTAAACCCAGTGAGGAAACTCATCTCGCACTGCTGAATCATTAAGATAAATCTCTAGTTGCTGGTTGACCGATCCACGAACTATCAATATCAAAACAATACCCGATCAACATTTGGGTCCCAATCCATGACCATAAGTCCAACAGGCCATTTGTTGGGATAAAAAGACCATTTTACTGCTCACCTAGTTTAGCCTAAGACTAAGACCCAAACTCAAAATCTAAAAACCAAATTATCACTCAAGGCCCATACTTGGCCCAATTTTCTAAATTAGGCCCAAACCCCTTACATGGGCCCTACCCTAAAGCCCAAACATTAACCATGGTCAATCCTAGCCAAACTTCTGGTCAAAGTCAAAGTCAACATCCCATGTTGACCAAACACGTCGTGTTACCACTTGGCCACACCGTGTTCTGACATTAACCAAACAGTCGGGAAAATCCCAGACAACACACCATGTTTGCCCGAGATTCAACAACATAATACATTCAGCCACTATCTCCGATTCCAAGAGCTCCAAAGCTCAGATCTAGACCAAAATGAGACATAGAAGGGTAAAGTTTCCATCTTTATCCATAGGGATTACCAAAAAGGGTCCAAACCCAACCAAAAGGCTTGATATAGCAAGAGCTTATCCAATAAGCACTTAATCCTTGAAGACATAACCCCAAAACATAGATCTGACTTCCATGAGCTAGAAAACCATGTAAAGTTGCCAACTTTGCATTGATGCATGCCTAAATGATGATCTTAAGCTTAAAAGGGACTTAATAATTGACTTAATGCATCCATAGCACCATAAATCTCATAAAGCTTGTACCTTTATGCTCAAAGGGACCAAAACAAACTCACATATGGATTAACAAGACCTTAAACGACTTCACACTTTCAACAACCCAAAAAGGGACCAAAAGCAAAACAAAGCACAAAATGGAGAGATCTAAACACCTAAAATCCAAGAAGCAAACTTGATACCTCAGAAAGCTTCCTCACAAGATGATGATTTCGGATCCAAAGCCTTTACCAAACAAAGCAACTTCAAGATCTCCTCCTCCTTCACAAGGACCAACAATGAGCACCAAGAACCTCTTACTAGCTCAAGAACACCACCAAGATACTTCAAGATCGATTTCAGGGTTTTGGTGACAATGAAGGCTGGTAAGGAGGCCAACCAAGAGGACTTAAGGTCTTTAAATAGGATGCAACACCCTAAAATTAGGGTTTCCTTCCCAGCTGCCAACACGCCGTGTTAAGATACCACAACACGTCGTGTTTTTCCATTAATCTTTGCATTTATTCAAATCTAGACACTCAGTGTTGGTTCCTCCAACACGCCATGTCCAACCCTAAAAGGGGCTTTACTCCCAACAATTCTCCTCAAGATTCCAGGTGTTACAACTCTCCCCCACTTAAATTAGATTTCATCCTCGAAATCATTCCTTACCATCCCCAGGCACGCCAAACAGTCTGAAGAACATAACCACAACCCCGAACATACAAAGGCCTTTCCAAGCCTACCGAACCCATCCTTAGCAAAACTCCCAATCCAAAGAAGACGAATCTAAATTCCATGCAGAAAACCATCCCTACCTTACCTAAAACATGAAATCTTGAATTGGTCTGTCTCCCAAACAGGCCGCCCACACCGAACCACTTCCATGCTAAATTATCAAAGAATTATTGACCAAACAAAACATTTCTAACCCTTAATTACCTTAATGCTTCCAAAGGGAACAAAATCATTGACCATAAACAGCTGCATAACACTTATACTTGACAGATGGCTCAGATAATCCTTCGAGTAGAAGATTCATCCCTACAACGGTTAGACTTAAACGAGAGTTGCGCAATAGGGTCAAATCAATTACTCTGAAATTATTTAATCTCATTGCAAGTGACTTATCATCTTCCCAAATAACAAGTGACTCCACACACGAATCCTAAATCACTAATATTGCCTGAATCATTGTTGCCTTCCATAAGCAGCCGAGACCTCTCTGGTCCCTGACTTGTTTGCCAAATAAGTGAAACATCGGATGCCCGCCTGGTTGTTGAGTCAAAAGACTCACACAGCTCCCCCCCATGTGACCTTCAAAAGGAAGCCTCATCTGGAAATAATTGCTCAAACTATCTCGCCACCGAATCCAATTCTAAAAGTGAATGCTACATGACTAACTATAGTCTTATATCACAACTGGCCACCAACGACCTATCACTTCCTAGTTCCATGCATGTTGTGGTCTTCCCACAACCTTACGAACTGACCCATCCTGTTCTAAACCATCTAAAGAAAACCATGACCAATCATATAATGAAATCCATCCGAAAATACAAAACCCCATACTTGCCCGGCCCCACACAGATTGAACCAAATCAAAACACAAGAGCTTGATCTGCCAACAAAATTGAAACCATCTCTTAACCTTGAACCCTTCCATTCATCTTCCTTAACTCATATCCCATATAAGAGAAGGCCTTGCATAAAACACCCCTAATTCCTAACACAAATTCCCACCAAGAACCATCTTGGTACCCAAATCATAATCTGAGACCCAAAGATCTACACTTGCATTTCACCCAAAGCCCTCTGATTCATAGAAAACCCTCACTAATTCAGTGTATAGAGATTCTAATACCATCTCTGAGACTACCTGTCTCGCACCTGGTCCAGCCACCAAGTCCCCATTAGTCCAAATGACAAGGTTGACTAGCCAAACATCCCTCTGCACCACTTACTGACCACACACTCAATCCTGAAACCCAAGATCTGATACCTTGACCCAACGGTCTCTTCCAGGTCCCACCTGTGTTTCCATAATAACATAGGCCTCACCTATGGGTCCTACCTAAACTATACAACGGAGAAGCATCGTCCACGGGTCCCATCCATCTAGAGCTACATTGGCTCGACTCCGCCTTGGATCCTAATGGTCCTCAACCCTATACAGAGAAATATTCCTCGACAATCCTAACCGATGTGCCCAAGGCACGAACTGATTCCCCCTTTCATGACCACCTCCAACGATAGTCTACCTCAACTAGTGAATGCTACGATCCCATCGCAGTCTTACAACACTTCAAACCAACCATGGTTACCACCCATGGCCTTACCACACCTTAACCATCATAACCCCACACACCTGAGTCGAAACCCGTATTCAACCCGGTGTTCGGGTCATACTTCGAATTTTGAAACCCTCAGCTTGAACTCAACCGTAAACCTGTGATGCATGAATAAAGAAGACGCCAAGCACTGGTTAGAAGTTTCCTAAACTCCCACTTACACCACCTCAATCTAAACAACCACTTGGGTCATCTCTCTTCTTGACCATGATGCAAAACTTGCCCTAGTTTCACACCCGATCCAACTTCCATTCTCAAAGAATCCTTGAATTTTGACCGTCTACAACCCTTGTAAATATAAAACTCCCCTGAAATTTCCAATGATCAAACAACTCATGCAATTGCCACCACCACCTTCTTACTACGGCTCCTCTCCTAGCAACAATAGTGTTTGAACCCAACAGTTTTTCCCGCACAACTGATAACCCCACCAGATCAAATACTAGAACCCCTGATTCATGACTAAACTGGAGAGCTATCCTGTTGCTCCTAAACATAAATCTTCCAATCGATATCCATGAGCTGAACCAAACAAAGAACCGGAACTATAACCGAACACACTAGAATTCGCTAAACAAGAGACCTCCCCTTACTGAACCACTAATGATCCAAGGGATGCAAATCGTATAACACAATCACTAATAACCCAGACAAAAGCAAAGAACCAATCCGACATATAACTTACACAAACCCAAACAAAATTCCAGCGCAATACAATTTCCTGATAACAAGCCAAAAGAAAACAGAAGATACATACCTGCAAGAGCATCTGAAGGAAATCCTGACCTCTTCCTCCTAAGCTAACCTAACCAACCTGAGGACATGGTGTGAACTCCCCTCTGATCCCAAATGACAAGAACTAACAATAAGATCCTCCTTCCTGAAGGATTTGAGGAATCCACAAGCTTTGGGCTCTAGATGAGCCCCTAATTGCCCTACTACAACCTTGGCCCGAAAGGTCCGAGATGACCATCCAAGAGCTCTAAAATCCTTTCCTTGACTGAATCAAAGAATACCGGGTCCAATCCAAAATACCACGAGTAATCTTCAATGAGATGAACTCCCGCATCCGCGAATCGATCGGCTCAGTGCCTGAACCTGAGTCGGAACCAGAACCTGAATGCCCTTCCTGAGTGGTCAACACCATACCAAAACCACATGCGAACGGTTAGAACCTTTCAAAAAATCCTTATCTATAGGCTTCCTAGATTCTTCAAGACTTTCCCCGATTCAACTATGGATCCTGTGCTTTCTGTAGTACGGGCCCAATACTACTTTCCACACCTATCCATACTTTCCTCAAGAATCATCCTGAATCCTATAAGTCACCTTCTCAAGCTGGTGCACCAAATAGTCACTAAACAGCACAATTAAACCCACTAAAGCACTTCCTAGGCTCTCTTAGGTTCCCGACCTCAGCTGTTAAAAGACTCCCACCAATCTCAATTAGCTACCTCATTAATATAGTCACATGCAACAGATATTAGATAATCCTTCGAGTAAAAGACTCAACCCTAGAGCGGTTGGACTCAAACGACAGCTGCGCAATAGGGCCAAATCCATCACTCTGAAATTATTTAAATTGTGTCACATGCGACTTAACATATTCATTTAGTAGCTGATTTGCATCACTAAGAGTCCCACAAAGCACAAAGCAAGCAACATTCAGGTAACGAAAAATCCAACCAGCACACACTAATCAACCATTCTATCCATTTACCTCAAGACCATACTAACATGCAATTCTAAAAGCTCATACAACCAGGCATATAAAGGCATTTATCCTATCATAAAGACCTGAGCAGATCCTTAGCCATATCTAGCATGCGATTCACAGATTCATAACTCAAATCATTTCAAATAACATGTATAGGTATTTTGGGAGGAACTTACTTGAGCTTGGTTGATTGCACGCACCACACCCTTTCTTATCTTAGAAAACTCTTTTCTTAAAAATACTTTTCTTTTTGAAAACTTTACCAAATCCTCAGTTTGAGTTCAGACAAACCCAAGAGTATGTCCAAATCCCTCAAACCACGGCACTGACACCAACTTGTAACGTCCCAAAAATAATGGCATAAAATTTTCGTTTTTAGTTTAATAAATCATTAATACGTATCATTTCTATAAACCAAGGTAATCAAGATTTAGCAAAACATCATCGAATCAGAGTAAATCACAGAATGCGGAAACATGTGGTGTGTGCTCTGCAATTATCCCGAGCTCATCCATTTGAAAACTAGGGTACCTAAAACATAAACTGAAAATCGTAAGCACAAAGCTTAGCAATTTCCCCAACATACCTCATACCACACATACATAAATCACATATTGGCCCCCCTCCTTCCATCGGGCCTCGTCCGGTCTCAAATCCCACTCGACCTTGGGTCCCGCCCGATATCGATCCCTACCCGGATTACAAATATGTCAATCACATGGCCTCGCCTGACATTGGGCCTCGCCCGATACATGCATAATCAGATAACCATATAATCATATAAACATATACCCTTACTAACACATGCAAAAAATCACAAAGACTATAGCATACCAAACCATCATCGAGCCCCGCTCGGCATCAGGCTTTGCCCGATAAGCGTAAAACATATACTAATAACTAGCATATGATATAATCATCAGGCCCTGCCTGGCATCACGCCTTGCCCGGTAAGAATACCATCTCATAACGCATGTAAGAGTAACACATGCATCTAGTATTCTAACATAAAAACCATGTGCCAACATTGGTGTCTGCAACCCGCTAAACCCAATGAGGAAACGCACCTCACACTCCCGAATCATTCAGATAAATCTTTGGTTGCTGGCTGACCGAACCCCGAACTATCAATATCAAAACAATACCTGATCAACATTTGGGTCCCAATCCATGACCATAAGTCCAACAGTCCATTTTTGGGTTAAAAAGTCCATTTTACCCCTCACCTAGTTTGGCCCAAGACTAAGGCCCAAACTCAAAATCTAAAAGTCCTAAAATCAAATTATCACTCAAGGCCCATACTTGGCTTAATTTTCCAAATTGTGCCCAAAACCCTTACATGCGCCCTACCCTAAAGCCCAAACATTAACCATGGTCAATCCTAGCCAAACTTCTGGTCAAAGTCAAAGTCAACAGCCCATGTTGACCAAACACGCCGTGTTCTGACGTCAACCAAATAGTCGGGAAAATCCCAGCCAACACACTATGTTTTCCTGAGATTCAACAACTTAATACATTCAGCCACTATCTCCGATTCCATGAGCTCCAAAGCATAGATCTAGACCAAAATCAGACTTAGAAGGGTAAAGTTTCCATCATTACCCATAGGGATTACCAAAAAGGGTCCAAACCCAACCAAAAGGCTTGATATAGCAAGGGATTATCCAATAAACACTTAATCCTTGATGAATTAACCCCAAAACACAGATCTGACTTCCTTGAGCTGGAAAACCAAAAAAAGTTGCCAACTTTAAGTTTATGCATGCCTAATTGAAGCTCTTAATCTTAAAAGGGACTTAATAATGGACTTAATGCATGCATGACACCATAAATTTCATAAAGCTTGCACGTTTTTGCAACATCCTAAAATTAGGGTTTCCTTCCCAACTGCCAACATGCCATGTTGGTCCATTAATCTTTGCGTTTCTTCAAATCTAGACCAGTCTCGTTAGTTCCTCCAACACCCCGTGTGCAACCCTAAAAGGGGATTTACTCCAAAAGATTCTCCTCAAGATTCCGGATGTTACACCAACCCCATGACCACACCATGGTCACAAAAGAACAAAACAGACACGGGACACGCATTCTACCACGTCTTGGTGGATGTTTGCAACAAAAGATTCCATTAAGCTCTTAACTCTTAAGTCCAAGCTTCCAACTTGTCAGATCTCATACTTAATAGCTTCATATTGGATAAAGTTTATGACTTTATCCATTAGGATGGTCCAAACAACCAAGATCTTAACTTTAAGTCTCAAAGAGTCCAAAAATGCATCTTTCTCGACTTAATCCGTTAAGTCCAAACCTCCATTTTTCAGATCTAAATCAACATGATGTTTAGATGGAAAAAGTTTCCAACTTTATCCATACTAATGTCACGACTTCCAAGATCTAAAACCCTAAGCTAACTGTCACTTCCCATCTCCCACAACAAACTTTTATGTTTAGCTGAGATAAAACACCATTTTCTTAAAAAAAAACCCAAGTCAAGAAATATCATTTGTTCATACTACAATTACACGAGGATCAGAGTATCATAATAAATGTGGAACACTAATGTTGTTGATGAATATATACAGTCATACATTCGCCTTCCCACGATCTTTGGAAGTGAAAACATTTAATCCACAAATGTAAGCCAAAGCTTAGTGAGTTCCCCTAAATACCACACATCCCAGTATACATACAAGCATACGTATAATGGCCTCCGGTCCAAGACTGGTATGCCCCACTCACCTTCAGCATACAGCTGGTCTGCACCTGGCCTTCAGCACACCGCTGGCCCGCCCTGGTATCTTGGCCTGCTGTACAAAGCAGGATCACCTCAACCGACCACAAGTTATGTCGACATATAAGAAACAAACAAATAATCAAACAATCCAACAACAAAGGCAATTTTCTGCACTAATCTATCTGTCTAATAGCCCACTACTGTAAATATGGTCTCATACAACACACTACACCATAAGTGGAAGATCACCAAATAAGTATATAATTGTATGTAATCAGAAGTAGGATAGGTAGTCGAACAGGTGATCCTACTCTAAATCCATAACCAAATAAGGAATAAGAAAAAAATGCTTAGATCAAGAGTTCTAAGGCTATCCTACATGACTACAAGAAGCTCCTAAGACACTTAAATGGAAAACCACCGACCTATTGATACTCTAACCAGAACATCACTACTGCCTTATATCCTACCATGTGAGGATATACATTATAAAACATAGTAAAATGAGGATACTCACCTGAAACACAAAACTAGAGAAATACTGCTACACTCTCAACTCCTTGAACTGGATAGGCTCGCGAACCGACTATCACCCAACAATGGTCAAACCTTAATCAATAACCTAAATCCTTTAAGTTAGACCCAAGGTCAATCTGGTCAAAAGTCAACAATCAACGGTCAGCAAGTCATTAGCCGCTAAGCCGTGGCAAGCCCTTGGCCACACCATTGCCAAGTCCAGATAAAATAGTCGCATTATGGTGCACCACCATGATGTGGCAATCCCTTGGCTACACCGTGGGTTCAATCAGGATGTCATTCCTTCATTAAGAGCTGAATCCTTTTAGACCAAATCTCATAACTTTATATTTTCTTCTTCTCATTGACTTAATAGATAAATTTTCCAACTTTATCCATTTAGACATCATCCCAAGGAAATATCTACAACCCTAAGTTTGTTAATTCCTCCAAAGGCGAAGACTTTATGCATGGACTTAAGATAATACCAAACATGAAACCTTTCTCACTTAACAGAAGTCCATTGATCATTAGAGTATCGTAACATGCTCCAGAGTTCCTCAAACTCCAAGAACATTCACAAAAGGGAACAAAACCACCCATAAAGAGCATAATATGGAATGAAAGAGAACAAAGGTCATGATACAAGCTTTATACCTAAAATGTCTTAGAAATATGAAGAAGTAGAAGGATCTAAGCTAACTCTTTGCTTCCTTGCACCAAGATAGAGTTTCTTCTTCTTCAAGCTTCACAAAACCATGAAAGAATGCTCAAAACCAAGCCACCAAGCTCACCAACATGGAAGGGAGACTAGGGTTTCAAAAAAGGAGAATGCAGGCTGTGGAGAATGTCGTAGTCTAAGAGTTAAGGTCTTTAAATATGGGAGAATCCCTAAACTCTTGGGTTTCGACTGCAACAGTTACCACGTCGTGGCAGCCAACCAGACCCACTTCTTTATTTTACTAACATGACACGTTGTGGTCATTAGACAACCATGTTGTTGCACACATGAGCCGGCAAGCCCAAAGTCCGAATTAAGCCGAACTTCTCTCTAAGCCCAAGGTCTTAACACCTAGACCAAGAACCTTATTCCTTAGGGTCTAAACTTAATCCTTTGAGATTCAGGGCCTTTTCCAGGTCAATTACCACCCATACCTTTAATTAAAGATGACCTCGAAATGGGATGTTACACTAAGAAATGTCCAAAAACCCATTTTCTCCACTCATGTAGTAATGAGAGTTCTTTCATACACCCTTTGCTCCACCAAATCACAAGATCTAAACTTTAAACATGAACCAAAGGTCATGGAGTTCTTCAAAATCCATGGACAAAATTGCAAAGGGACCAAAAGTAATTAAAATGAACCAAAACACCAATTACTCATAGATCTAATGATGAAACATAATAAAGCAAGGATCCTTAAGTTACAACTCACAAGGGTCCATATAATAGATGAAGGTTGATCTCTTTAGTTGTAAAGCTTCAAAACCAATTGTTTAAAGAACACAACACGTAAACGCCTTAAAAACTCAAGAATATGGAGGATAGGGGAGAAGAGGAGCTTGATTTATGAAGGGAGACTAGGGTTTGCTAGAAATAGGGGTTCTTGAGGCAATGGAGGCTGTAAAATGACCTAAAATAAGGGGTTGAAGCCTTTAAATATGAACCAAACCCTAATTTAATAGGCTTAGGCTGCAAAGCTCACCTCTCCATGGTGAACTTCCTCACCACGCCGTGGTGACGAGTTTTTCCTAATTTCCACTTCAGCTTCAAACAACCTTAACTTCTTCGTTTCAACTCCGCATTCGGTGATCTTTATATGTAGGTGAAGGTATTGAAAATACCCATAATTCTATCTAATTACTTTTGACTTAAAATGCACCGAGATAAATTCATTAATTTATGTAAGAAGTCTACAATATCACTTTTCCCTTTTTACCCTTTGGCTCAAAATCAGAATTCTGGGGCTTAACTCACTTAATCAACAATATCCACATCTAATAAGCTCTAAAATTTATTCCATTAAAGCCCATGACCTTTACTTGATCGAATTATGGTCCGCTATCCCAAAATTAGAAACATTTTGAAACTGGATGTTACACTACACCTCACCTATCGATGCTAAAAGGGGGACACTTAGCCTTGAAATGGACCACCTGCTTGCATTTGAAACATACACACATCCCTTGCTTACATTCATGACTGAAATTTCCCTCCTTGCCACACTTGCAGCATCCAGAAGCATGGAAAACTCCCTTGTGTGATTTCTCACACTTATTACACCTAAGACCCTTCTGCCCACAAGAATGAGAATCAGTAACCTTGGATTTCTTAGCTGCAACAGTTGTGATCTGAACATGGGGTTGTTTCTGCTTCTTCTGGAGCTCTAACTCAATCTCTCGTTTCCGGGCCACCTCAATCATTTACTCAAGAGTCTTGCATTGAGCAACACTGATAAACTCGTAGATGTTATTCCTCAACATATTAGAATATCTTGCCATCTTTATCTCACAATTGGCTGCATTAGGGAAAATCAATGCCTTCTCCGTAAACCTGAAAGTGATCTCAATTATTGTCTTTATAGTCTGATCAAGAGATAAGAACTCCCGAGCCATTTGTTAAACCTAAGTTATTGGAACAAACTCTGCCTTGAATCTGCTGAGAAAAATCATCCTTAGTCATAGACTCAATATCCTTTGATATGAGGGCATGGACAACCTTAACTCGCCAATCTCTAGCTCCTTCATGCAGAAGACATGCAGTGAACCTGGCATTTTCCCTAACTGTGAAAAAGATCATCAGGAATGAGCTTTCCACATCAACAATCCATTGCATAATGATGATTGGCTCCTTCTTTCCCATGAACTCGGGAGCCCCATAAGCACGAAAATCATGGAAGTTAATTTCTCTAGTCCTCAATTGACCACCTCCAGTAGTCGTATGAATTGGCACATAACACTAAACAAACATAGAAATGAGTTGGTCCTTGGCTGTCTCAAACATATGGGGTAGCTCCTCGAGTATGACTCTCGAAACCTCAAATGTGATACCTTAGGTGCGATAATGTCGATAATCTCCACATCACTCAGACCTGAATTTCCTGGGCCGCCGCTACCCGAGCCTAAACCCGATCCTCCAGCTCGAGTAGTCATCATACTGAATATGAATAGATAAAATAAGTAGGTTAATGGATTCATAGTGTTATACCCCACAATTAGTTATCCAAAAAGGTTTCTAGAAGCCTTACGACTCTCTTTGACCCACATACGTATCTTGTGCTTCCAATAGTACGGGCCCATACTACGATACATACTTATCCCTATTCATTCTAAGAGCTATCCCAAAGTTCTAAGTCACCCTAACCGACCACCACTAAGGGTCCTACCTTAGAGTACTTAATACTAATATCCCAATATTCTAATCTAGGCTCCCCATTGCTCTCGTATCACCAAAAGCCCCTGCTAGTGTTGCTAATCACCCCATGACTGCAAGTCGTACTTTAACCAACAATTAGATAGATGATCAAATAAATGATTCTACCTTTAGCCCACAACCAAAAGAGGAATGGGAAGTAAGAAAAAATCAAGCATTCTAAGTCTATACAAGCCTAAGTAAGTACAAATCTAGTGCATTCACTTAGCAATCATAACATAACATGAACTTTAGGTAGCACATAATAAGTAAACTTCTAAATCTAAAGGAATTTTAAACATCAAGTAATTATAACATGCAATTCTTGGAAATCCTTAGCCTACACGGTAGTATGCGATTTTAATAGTTAACATATAGTTAATTTATAAATAGTATGAATATTTTGGGAATCGCTTTTATTTTTGAGCTTCGGTTGACTGTGTGCATCACATCTTTTTTCCTTTGTAAAAATTATTTTCAAAAGTTTTTGTAAAAGAATTTTAGATCCTAGTTGAGCATGGAATCTCACGAATGTTCATCCAATCCTTAAACTAGGGTTCTGAAAACAACTTATAACGTCTCCGTTTTCAACCTAAAATTTTTCATTTTTAAAACATAAGTAAAAGAACTTAATGCCCTTTTCATTTTAAACATTAGGAAATCAAGATAAATAGTTTTTAGTGGAAAACATAAATCGTTCTTCGATGTAGGTATAGTCACGCTGGAGCTTTCCCACTATCAGAGGAACTACCAGAAAATTATTTAATCAATATATGTAAGCACAAAACTTAGTGATTTCACCCGAATATATCACAATACATACATATATATATATATATATATATATATATATATATATATATATATATATGCATACAAACATTGGTTTACTACCTTTCTTCATTGCACTAATAACGAGTGTATCTGGACTCACGGCTTATCACTATTTCGTTGTTAACACGAGTCAATAGGCTCACGGTCTGTTGCCATTCTGCCATTAACTCCTAATATAAACAATCATATAATCATACAAGAGATTATACTAGGCCACACATATAACTTTACTCTAGTAGTCCTTTTATCTTATCATCAAGGATATATAATGTAACACATAGTATAGTGAGATAACTCACCTAAATATTCTCGAAATAACTAAGTAGGTTGGTTTGCAGATGACTAAATCATAACGCAACAACCTATAATAATACTAATTACTAACTATATGAGCATAAAAGTTAATATCTAGATCCTTCACTAATCCCATCCTATACTTTCATGGCTATCAAATAAGGATTAGCCAGTCAAGACAGTTGGGAGGCAGGACCATTTCACAATATCGACACCTCTCCCGTAAGTAGACTAATCGGTATTTTAAATGAAATCAATGACTAATATAGTATTTATAGGTTCATGACAATGACTATGAATAAAATCAGTTATAAGTAAAAGTAAATGTAACTTACTCAATAAATGAAATTCGAAGAAGTAAGAGCGTAAATTTGATGCTTCATGTCTGAGGGAGCGAGCCCGAGATTGGTGGGAGGTGGTTGGCTATACTCTGGGAACCCCAGTTATTGAGGCTATGTCATGGTTGGATTTTGTGACCTGTTTTCGAGCAGAGTTTGCACTAACTGTTGAGGTGCAACAGCTCATGATGGAGTTTTTGGATATGCGACAGACGACGAACACTGTGGCGGAGATCATCGCCAAGTTTTAGAAGAGAGCCTTATTGGTACCTCAATATACCACAGATGAGGAGATGCAAAAGACTTGATACCATGACATCTTGAGATCAAATATTCAGAAGTTTGCCATTTTTTCTGCCTGCCCGACATTAGACGACATGATATCTAGGTCTCGGGAACAGGAGATTGATTTTGAGAACATAGGGAAGAGGAAGGTGATGGGTTTTATGCATAAGAAACATTCCTATGTGCTCATACAAACCTTAATGCTTGGATCTAGGTTTCTCTATTGTACATGCTTTGATTCCAAGACTTACAAACCCTAATCTAGCATACAAATAACAAAAACAACATATAGAATCAGATCTAGATGTTTACTTCTTCAAATGTTGGCTTAGATCTTCTTCTCTTCTTCTCTTGAGCTTAGTGTCACAAATGCAACTCCTCTAATGGTTCACAAACCCCACAAGCAAGAAGGCAATATGAGAGAGGGTGAGAGAAGCTAGAAATAGGCCTAGGGTTCTTTTAGAATCAAGTGGTAGCCGATTTCAATGCCCTAGGGTCTTATTTATAGTTACAGGCTACTAGGGTTTCAGTCTAAACCCTAATGGACAACTTAGCCACCAAGCAGCCCAAGGAACATTCTGGAATAAGGCCTTGGATGAAAATATGATGGATATCCATCATAATTTCGTTCCCCCTTAAGTCCATTAGGTTTCCTTAACCCAAAACCTAACTATCATACATTTGACAGTTTATACCCCTTTATTCAATTAATCTCTTTTGGTCACCAAATTAATTCCTAATTAATTTATGACCAATACTAATTAAATAAATATGATTTCTCCTTTAATATATTATTCTTACAATATATTAATAAACCATAATATTCTCCCTTTCTCCTTAAATTACCTTGTCAAGTTGCTTTGGAGAAGGCAACCCAAAAGGACCATGCACAACCGGGTCAAGTACATACCAAATATAGTTACGGGCTTAGACACTATTCCAACAGTCTCCCACTTGGATAAGTCTAGTAACTATATCTCACATATGACTTCAGAATCCGATTAGCAATCGTAGCTCTTATACTTTGCTATCAACTCTGATCAACTTGTCCTTTAGATAAGGGATCGTACAATCCTCTGTTCTGGATATCATTTTGACAATGCTTATTGTCCAGCATTTGTTCCTTGATTTCCGATTTGTTTGACATAGAATTTTAGTTGAACACATCAACTTTATTTTGACCGGGCCCGGCACATAAGTCAAACCAAATCATTAAGTGGCCAAGATATCACTTTTATTCTCATAGAATAAAAGGAACAGATCAACTTCGACTCATATGCATCCATTATTCACTAATTGAATCACACACAATAATGCATTTTATAACATCAAGTTACTAATGTGTTTACACTTTATCAATGCATAACCAACCAGCAAACAACAACCATATCTCTAAGTTTTAAGACTATATGATATTATCACTTTGCCATCACTTAATGGTACAATACCACGAAGTGATACTGCATAATACTCGGGTTTATTCCAATGCTCAAATCATATTCATAAGCACTCATGAACTTTGCAGCAAGCCTTTGCTATGTCCAAAACCTTTTAGACAATCTACAAACAATTCATGACAGTCTTCATTCATATCTACTTCCAAAATATGACCGAATGTGGACTTTCTGAATAATCCTATCATTCAGGAAGTCAAAACATGCAAAATGGAAACAATAGATAAATAACCAACACAAGATAGTAGCTTTACTCATAAATAACACATTTTTATTTATTCATCAAATGTCAAGTACATACTATCTATTACACGTTTCCTATCTAATCCAAGCTTATATCATCCTTCAACCCAATGCTCCTAGCGTGCTGCAAGTGTTTGACCCTACTCAGTCCCTTCGTAAGGGGATCTGCTGGGTTTTCTTCTGATGATACCCTCTTCACAACGAGGAGCCCCTCTTCTACCCCATGTCTGATAAAATGGTATTTCCTGTCGATATGTCGAGATCCACCATGATCTCTTGGTTCCTTGGTCAAGGCAACCGCTCCTTCTTTATCACAGAAAATTTCCATCGGCTCCTTTATGGATGGCACAACTCCAAGGTCTCCAATGAAGTTCTTCAACCATATAGCCTCCTTTGACGCTTCACTCGCCGCAATATACTCTAATTCGCACGTTGAATCAGCTACGGTCTCCTTCATGGAACTTTTTCAAGTCACTGCTCCTCCATTTAGGGTAAAGACCCAGCCCGACTGTGATCGGAAATTATCCCGATCCGTCTGAAAACTAGCGTCACTATACCCTCGTACCCTTAAGTCATCACTCCCACCGAGGACTAGAAACCATTCCTTGGTCCTCCGAAGGTACTTAAGAATATTCTTAACTGCAATCCAATGAGCTCTACCATGGTTCCCTTGATATCTACTGATCATGCTCAAAGCGAAAGCCACATCAGGGCGAGTACAAGTCATAGCGTACATGATAGAGCCTACTGCGGAAGCGTAAGGTACTCGGCTCATATCAGCTATCTCTGCCTTTGTACTCGGGCTCTGAGTCTTACTCAGCTTGGTATTGCTTTGGATTGGCAACTCCCCTTTCTTGAAATTTTCCATACTAAAACGCTTCAGTACCTTTTCCAAGTATGTATCCTGACTGAGTCCTATCAGTTTCTTTTCCATGTTTCTTACTATTCTTATTCCTAGAATATAAGCAGTCTCTCTGAGGTCCTTCATAGCGAAACATTTCCCAAGCCAGGACTTGACCTCCTGCAAGGTTAGGGCATCGTGTCCTATGAGCAGTATGTCGTCGACATACAATACGAGGAAGCTCACTATACTCCCACTGGCTTTGACATACACACAAGATTCATCTTCGCTTCGCAGAAAGCCAAACTCTTTAACCTTCTCGTCAAAACAAAGATTCCATCTGCGAGACGCTTGTTTCAATCCATAAATGGATTTCTCAAGCTTGCATACTCTATTTGGATGCTTCGCATCGACAAAACCCTCTGGCTGATTCATGTAAACATCCTCAACCAACTTTCCATTAAGGAAAGCGGTTTTCACGTCCATCTGCCATATTTCATAATCATGAAACGAAGCTTTTGCAAGCATTACCCTAATAGACTTTATCTTCGCAACTGGTGAGAAGGTCTCATCATAGTCAACTCCGGGAGTTTGAGTAAAGCCCTTCGCAACCAATCGCGCTTTATAAGTATGCACTTTCCCATCCATGTCCGTCTTCTTCTTGAAGATCCACTTGCACCCGACTATCTTACGACCCGGTACATTATCAACCAAATTCCAAACTTGGTTGTCGTACATGGACTGAATCTCGCTGTCCATCGCCTCTTTCCATTTAGCAGATTTCGGGCCTGCCATGACTTCCTTATAGCTGCTAGGTTCATCCAAATTTACTAGTGTACTATCACTAATAAATGTATCCCCTTCAGTAGTAATATGAAAACCATAAAACTGGGGTGGAACACTAGCCCTAGTGGAACGTCGAAGAGGTAAGGACTCGTCAACAGGTTCAACAGGAGTTTCCTCCTCAAGTTGAGTGCCAGTGTCAGAGGTTCCTTCATCGCTTTGATCTTGAATCTCTTCAAGTTTAATTTTCCTCCCACTGTGTTCTTGGCTTATCAATTCCCTTTCCCGGAAAACTCCTCTTCTAGCAACGAAGACAACATTGTCACTCGGTCTATAGAAAAGGTAGCCAAAAGACTTCTGCGGATAGCCGATGAAATAACACTTCTCACTAAGAGGTTCTAGCTTGTCGTGAGTCTCTCGTCTTACGAAAGACTCGCAACCCCAAACCTTGATATGTGCCAACGAGGGAGCCTTCCATGTCCACATCTCGTGAGGAGTCTTGGAAACCTTCTTGGTGGGAACTAAGTTAAGGAAAAGGGGGGGCAGTCTCTAAGGCATACCCCCAGAAAGCTATTGGTAACGAATTCCGACTCATCATAGAACGAACCATGTCCAACAAGGTCTGATTACGTCTCTCAGCCACACCATTAAATTGTGGCGTCCTCAGAGGCGTCAATTGCGAAACGATTCCGCATTCTTTTAGTTAGTCGTGAAACTCAAGACTTAGGTACTCTCCTTCTCGGTCTGACCGAAGCATCTTGATTTTCTTGCCCAGCTGATTCTCTACTTCATTCTTAAACTCTTTGAACTTTTCAAAGGTTTTCTGACTTTTGCTTGATTAGGTAGATATATCCATATCTGCTATAATCGTCTGTAAAAGTCACGTAGAAGCAGCAAGCATCCCTTGTGGTGGATCTAAATGGCCCACACACATCGGTGTGTATGAGATCCAATAAACCCTCACCCCTTTTACAAGTGCCAGTGAAGGGTGACTTGGTGATCTTCCCAAGTAGACAAGATTCACACGTGTCATCGTCCCTAAGGTCGAATGGATCCAACACTCCATCCTTTTGGAGTTGGGCTATGCGTTTCTTGTTGACATGGCCAAGGCGACAATGCCACAAGCATGCTTTGTCTAGACTAGTAGACGAATCAATATTCAAAACATTATTTCCTAAAATGTCAACAATCATCACAGATTCATAAATCCCATTACAAGGTAATGCATTGAAATAAAAGACACCAATCAAATAAACGTTAATAGAACCATTACTATTATCAAAAGAATATCTGAAACCTTGTCTAAATAAACCATGAAATGAAATATGTTTCATGCCATATCTTGCGAATAACAGCAATTGTCTAAATCTATCCCTAACCCATTACTCAACACTAAAGAATAAACACCGACTTTGGTCACAGGCGACGATCTTCTGTTTCCCATAATCAGGTTCATCTTTCCATGTTCCACCTCCCTACTTCTTTTTAGGCACTGCAAAGGTGGGCTTAATCTTCCCATCTCTTATGTCTTGCAGATATTGTGGGCAGCTTCGCTTCTAGTGGCCCTTTTTGTGGCAATAGAAGCACTCTGCTTCTTTGGGATCGGAAGAGGGTTTAGCAGGGCCAGCTTTGGTCCCACTTGAGGACGAACCATCTCGGGGCTTTCCCTTATGGTGGCTCTTACATGGAGCGTTCCTCTTTTTACCCTTTCCTTGACCTATTGCCATCACAGGAGTGGCCACAGCAGGGGACGGTGCAACGGATTTGTCTTTGAGGTTGCTCTCAGCAGTCCTCAAGAGTCCTTGGATCTTGCTCAAGGAGACCTCCTCTTTGTTCATGTGGTAGGTCATCCTAAACTGGTTGTAGCAGGAGGGCAAGGAGTGGAGGATTATGTCGATAGCCAAATCCTCATCAAACTTAACATTTAGTTTGAGAAGACGATCAACATACCTCTGCATTTTCTGCAAATGAGAGGTTAGGGATTCTTCACTCCCCATCTTAGCGGTGATCATGTTAGTAATGATCTCATAGCGCTCTTGCCTCGCGCTCTGGTAATACCTGTCCAGCAAATCCTGATGTATTTCATACGGATACATGTCCTCATAGGACTTTTGGAGTTTGAAGTTCATGGTGGCCAGCATGATGCAGTGAACTTTCGTGGCATCACGCTCGTGGGCCTCAAAGCCGGCCAGTTCTTTAGGAGTAGCAACATCCGGGATGATCTTTTCAAGCTTTTCATCGAGGACATATTCTTTGTCCTCGTAGTGTGTGATCATTTGAATATACCTCATCCACTCGTTGAAGTTTGAACCATCAAATGTCACTTTCTGACACAGGTTCATCAATGAGAATGATCCGGAAGCATTGTTGTTGTTGTTTGCAGACATCTGAAAAAAGAAAGGGACATAGTTTGATTAGAAATGAATCCCTAATTAAACACCCAAATGAGAAATTAGGGCTAGGATCCAACAACATTATTTACAACATAGAAAGGGATGCCGTACTCTAAAAGTAAATAATTTGAAGGTAAGTGAATGACGATTCACTAATTCTCACCATGAAAAACGAAAAAGCAATTTAGGTTTTAAATGTATTGAAAACTCCTAGATCTTTGAGATTCATTGAACTTTTCAATGGCATGTTTAAATCTCGATATGCATTTCAAATTTGCGACTGGGATACCGAGGATCGCAAACAAATTGTGAATAACCATGTGAATCAACATGGTGCACTCAATGTCTCTATCACCCAATCAATGTGTCGGTAAACCACACACGCTCCATTGATCTATGACAAACATTGAGTCACCCTTCACTACCGATGTCATCCCCAAATTGATGTGCCGGTTAACCACACGCCCTCCATCAAAGTTTGACAAGGGTATGAAGTGTAATTCCATGGATTAGCATCATTTTCACATTTTACCCTAAAGTAACTAAGATTGGGAATTTGAAAAAAAACATGTAGTTACTTTGTATCTTACATTATACTTTTAATGAGGAGAGGGTTGCCCTATCCTACCCGTTCGGCTAACGACCCTCCACCAGTCAAGCAAGCGGTAGGTGTGAGTGTACACCCATTAAGCGCCATTTTATAGGCAGCAACCATATACCCACCTTATAGACTGGCTTCGTGAATGAGGCCTACTAACGGTAAGACTAACATTTTAAGTTATACATATATATATATATATATATATATATATATTAATTAATTAATTAATTAATTAAACTTGCAATAATATATAATAGTATAGGGTTGAATTTTAAACTTGTAAAAATTCTAAGGGTTTGAAATTTAAATTATTCAAAATTAAACTTTTAATAACAAAATTCAAATTTCAAAACTTGAGGGCAAGTTTTGAACTTTTCAAAACACAAGGGTTCAAATAACAAATAATTCAAATTAAACAATTAATTTCATAATTATTTGTATTTGACCTAATCTTATTTTAGTCATTAGATAATTACCAAATAATTTTAAATAATCCATATTTATCATATAAACAACCAATATTTAAAAGATTTGAAATTATCTATTGTTTTGGCAAGTATAATAATTTAATTAAGATAAAATTCGGATTTTAACTTCATAAAACAATTTAAGCATCAAATCCAAGTCAAAACAGCAGCTAAATCCCGAAATACCCTCTGTCTGACGCTCAAACTCGCCGAGTCAGACCTGGACTTGCCGAGTAGGGCCAACTCGCCGAGTCCAGATACTGACTTGCCGAGTTGAGTCGAGCAGAGGCAAAAAACTCGTTTTTTTAGCAAACAAAACAGTTAAGCATCACATACAATTGAAACCAATCAAGTCTCTGATACCACTGATGGGTTTTATGCATAAGAAACATTCCTATGTGCTCATACAAACCCTAATGCTTGGATCCAGGTTTCTCTATTGTACATGCTTTGATTCCAAGACTTACAAACCCTAATCTAGCATACAAATAACAAAAACAACATATAGAATCAGATCTAAATGTTTACCTCTTCAAATGTTGGCTTAGATCTTCTTCTCTTCTTCTCTTGAGCTTAGAGTCACAAATGCAACTCCTCTAATGGTTCACAAACCCCACAAGCAAGAAGGCAATATGAGACAGGGTGAGAGAATCTAGAAATCGGCCTAGGGTTCTCTTAGAATCAAGTGGTAGCCGATTTCAATGCCCTAAGGGTCTTATTTATAGTTACAGGCTACTAGGGTTTCAGTCTAAACCCTAATGGACAACTTAGCCACCAAGCAGCCGAAGGAACCTTCTGGAATAAGGCCTTGGACGAAAATATGATGGATATCCATCATAATTTCGTTCCCCCTTAAGTCCATTAGGTTTCCTTAACCCAAAACCTAACTATCATACATTTGACAGTTTATACCCCTTTATTCAATTAATCTCTTTTGGTCACCAAATTAATTCCTAATTAATTTATGACCAATACTAATTAAATAAATATGATTTCTCCTTTAATATATTATCTTATAATATATTAATAAACCATAATATTCTCCCTTTCTCCTTAAATTACCTTGTCAAGTTGCTTTGGAGAAGGCAACCCAAAAGGACCATGCACAACCGGGTCAAGTACATACCAAATATAGTTACAGGCTTAGACACTATTCCAACAGAAGGTTGATCATGGGTAGGAGATTGGGTTTTAGGTGAAGAAACCCAAGGTTTTCGATTCTAGATCGAGGGGCCAACAAGGCTAGGGTTGTTGTGGCAAGTGCGACAAGATGCATGACGGAGTTTGTAGAGTGGGTGCTTCGAACTGCTATAAGCAAGACAAGATAGGGCACTTTGGCTGGGATTATACCACCATCATTACCACCCTAGGATCTGATCTGATTTGCTTCATTACGATCAGATGGGCCATAAGAAGGCCAACTGCCCGAGTTTAGCATTAAGAGGACCAGTAGCAGCACCTTCTCTGGCGAATCTAAGGATCAATGTTGGCCGCCAAGGAAAGGCAGTGGCGACAATTATTCAGACCAGGACATTTCAGCTAACAGCCGAGGAGGCTCATGCAGAACCGGATGTGGTCACGAGTATGTATATTCTCCTTATCTCTTTCTTTATGTTATTTATCATGCTTATATTTTTGTATTGTTGTTTAGGGTCGTTCCTTTTGAACTATATTCCTGAATTGGTCTTATTCGATTTAGGGGCTACCCGATTTTTGTATCCCTTGCGCTTAGCAGGAGGTTTGATGATCTCCCTGGAGAGTTGGATTATCCATTAGAGGTTGAGATTGTTGATTATCATCCGGTAAGAGTGTCGAGGATTCACCGGGGATGCATTTTGGAGTTATTTAGTGAGCAGTATTCGATTGATTTTGTTCCGATTCCCCTGGTCGAGAGCAAGGTCATTATGGGGATGGATTGGTTGACCCCTAATGGGGAGATGATTAATTGTGGACTTTAGTTGGCACGTGTTCAGAACCCAAGTGGGGGAGAGTTGGTGATCCACGGTGAGGGTGCCTTGCATGGGCCAACTCTCTGTTCGGTAGCAAGAACCAGGTGTTATCTTCAGCAAGGATGTTTTGGGTTCGTGGCCTATGTTATGGATACTCGGGAGAAGGGTGAGGTGACCATATATGATGTACGGATATTTCAGGAATACCCGGATGTATTCACGAAGGATTTTTTGGGAGTGCCTCCTGAGAGGCAAGTGGAGTTTCAGATTGACTTGGTTCCAGGTGCGGCTCCGATAGACAAAGCACCATATTGGCTAGCACATCCAGAGATGTGGGAGTTTTCTACGCATCTGAAAGAGTTGTTAGATAAGGGATTTATTCAACCGAGTAGTTTGCCATGGGGAACGCCGATCTTATTTGTGAAGAGAATGGATGGGACGCATCGGATGTGTATAGACTACCGAGAGCTGAATAAGCTAATGGTAAAGAACCGTTACCCGCTCCCGAGGATCGATGATTTATTTGATCAGCTTTAGGACGTATCTTGGTTCTCGAAGATTGATTTGCGTTCAGGTTATCATCAAATGAGGGTGAAAGACAAGGATATGCAAATAATGGCCTTTCAGACTCGTTATGGTCATTACGAGTTCGTGGTGATTTCCTTTGGGCTCTCCAATGCTCCAGTCGCATACATGGATCTCGTGAATCGTGTATGCAGGCCTATGTTAGATCGATTTGTGATTTTGTTTATTGATGATATCCTGGTCTATTCCAAGACCCAGGAGCAGCATGAGGAGCATCTTAGGGAGGTATTGGAGACTCTGAGGAGGGAGTGACTGTATGAAAAGTTATCCAAGTGTGAGTTCTGGTTGTGCGAGGTGCAGTTTCTGGGGCACCTTATCAACCAAAACGGCATTTTGGTCGACCCGACCAAGGTTGAGGCGGTGGTGAGGTAGGAGGCTCAGAGATCTTTATCATATATTTGGAGTTTCCTTGGATTAGCAGGTTACTATCGGAGATTCATTCAGGATTTCTCCAAGATAGTGGTTCCTTTGACTCGATTGATGAAGAAGACCGTCAGGTTTCGTTGGGGACCTTAGCTACAGGAAGCTTTTGAGACTCTAAGACAGAGGTTATGTGAGACGCCGATTCTGACCCTTCCAGAGGGTTTTGAGGACTTTTTGGTATATTGTGATGCTTTGATCATGGGCTTGGGTGCATTTCTGATGCATCAGAGTCATGTGATCACTTACACCTCAAGGTAATGAATCCTCATGAGGCGAATTATCCTCCGTATGAGATGGAGTTGGGGGTTGTGGTGTTTGCCCTCAAGATTTGGCGAAATTGCCTCTATGGGTCTGATCTACTATCTACATGGATCACAAGAGTCTGAGGTATCTGATGAATCAGCCGAATCTGAACGTGAAGTAGCATAGATGGTTGGATGTGGTAAAGGATTATGACTGCGAGATCCTTTATCACTCGGGGAAGGCCAACGTGCTGGCTGATACTCTCAGCCGCAAGGAGGTAGCGGCTCCGATCAGGGATTTATGTTTGAGGAAGATAGTGATTACCCCACACTTATAGCATATTCGAGTGTCTTAGGTTGAGGCTATAAAGGAAGAGCACCAGAAGAGTGAGCGCATAGTGAGTCAGGTGACTTTTTTTTATTACGATAGTCGGGGGTTATTGAATCTCCATCGGAGGGTGTGGGTTCCATATTAGGGTGGTGTGCATTAGGTTTTAATAGAGGAGATGAACAAGTCGAGATTCTTTATTCATCCCGGAGCAACAAAGATGTATAGAGATCTCCGGTCTGATCATTAGTGGCCGTGTATAAAGCAAGATATGGCATGGTATGTGGAGAGATGCTTGACTTGCAGGATGGTCAAGGCCGAGCATCAGCGATCCCACAACAAAATAGAGTCGTTGATTATTCTAGTTTGGAAATGGGAAGAGATTATGATGCATTTTATCACCAAATTGCATCAGACTGTGTGCGAAGTGGATTCGATATGGGTCATTGTGGATCGATTGACCAAGAGTGCGCATTTTGTCCTAATTTAGGAGAGCATCTCTGTCGAAAAGTTGGCATATATATACATTCGGGAGATTGTGGCATGGAATGGCATATCGGTTACTATGGTCTCTAATAGGGATGTCCGGTTCACTTCCAGATTCTAGAAGAGATTCCATGAGGAGCTGGGTACTCGTATGCATTTCAACATGGCTTTCCACTTGCAGATTGATGGACAGAGTGAGTGGACTATGTAGACTTTGGAGAATAAGCTGCAAACATGTGTTCTGGATTTTGGCGGAAGTTGGGATACGTATCTTCCGTTAGCAGAATTTTCGTATAATAATAGTTATCATGCCAACATCATTCGACCTCCTTTTGAGATGCTCTACGGGAGGAAGTGTAGGACCCGAATATGTTGGGGTGAGTTCAGTCAGCGGGTTATGGGGAGTACCGAAGTGGTACTCAAGACAACCGAGATGTATCAACAAGTTCGTGGTAGACTTCAGACATCATAGAGTACGCAGAAGAGCTATGCAAATATACGTCGGTCGGACTTGGAGTTCCAGTTCGGGGATATGGTACTCCTGAAGGTGTCACCTTTGAAAGGTATCATCCGATTAAGGAAGCAGGGCAAGCTAGGACAAGATATATTAGTCTTTTAGGGTCTTAGCCCGGGTGAGCAGGTTGGCGTATCGTTTGGACCTTCCGGTGGAATTCAGTCATATTCACATCACTTTTCACGTCTCTCAGTTGTGGAAGTGTTTGGTTGATGATTCCACAGTGGTTCCATTATAGGATATTCAGGTGGTTGACCGTCTGAATTACATTGAGAGATCGGTGGTGATCATTGACCGAAAGACAAAAACCTTGAGGAACAAGGTTGTGGGATTGGTGAAGGTGCATTGGCAGCACCAGAAGGGTTCTGAGTGGAAATGGAAGCCTGAGGAAGAGATAAGGGAGCATTACCTAGGGTTATTTGTGACATCGGAATTTGAGGACGAAGTCTGATTAAAGTGGGGGAGAATTGTAACGCCTAATTTGTCATGTAAAACTCTTAGTAGTTATTTCCTTTTGTTTGGACATTTGGGCTCGAGTACGTTGGGCGTACATATGGTACGTCAGGCATACTCAAATGGTTGCATGAGGCGGGATGTCCCCTACGTACGTTGGGTATACCCTTGCGTACGCAGGGCGTACGTGAATCAAGGAAAACCCTAATTTTTAGGGTTTGCATCCTATTTAAGCACATTAAGTCCTCCAAACCCCTCAGTAACGTACATCGGGCATACAAGACAGGTATGCCGCGCGTACGTCTGTGTGCGGGCCTTTGGAGTTTTGGGCTTGGGATTAGTTGGGCTTTTTTCCTTGATTGAGTATGGGACTTAGGCCTTTTGTGGTATCAGGTCATTTGTGGGTTTTAGGCCATCTTGGAGCTCTTGGGCCTATGTTGGGACTTAGGGTCCTTTTAGTTGGACTTGGAATACCTTTTGGGCTAGTTTAGATTTGGTCCTTGATTTGATAGGCCCAATAAGGGATGGGTAAAGTAGCCTTTTACCCTTAAAGCCGAGATTTACGGTTTGGACTCTCTGGTTGGGTTATTAGCCAAATTTCTAATTATGATTTTGTTATTTCTATTTAGTGAGTGGATTTCTCGATTCAACAACTCGGATATGATTGATATCTTAAGTTCGAGGTGAGTTTCCTTCACTATGCACGTGGCACAAAGGCACCAATGTCGGCCCACTAGATTATGTTACTAGGATGATAGTTTTCTTCGTGACAATTTCATATATTGCTTGTATACGTTTGCTGTCTGTGTGACTCTTACTGTTATGATTATATGCTAGTTGTAAGGGTGAAATAGACCTGATACCAACTGAAAGAGACCGAAGGGGTTGAAATACACACAATACCGGTTGAAAGAGACCGAATATACCCGATACGGGTTGCAGGAGACCGAAGGAGGTTAAATAGACCCATATATGTTTTGACTGTGTGTGGATGGTATGTGGTATTTCAGTGGAGCTCACTAAAATTTGTGTTTATGGTTTTCAGTTTATGTTTCAGGTACTTCCAACTCAAAAGAGAAGGGCACGACTTGATCACACCGCATCTGCCCATGTTTTCTGCTTTTACATGATTTTGGGATTTGTACTCTGATTTTATTACACTATGATACACTTTTTGTTGTTTCGACATCTTTACTAGATGTTTTGAAATGAATTAAAAATAATTCTTTTATCTGAAATTTTGGGGTGTCACGGAGTATTTTCCCCGAAAATATTTATATTTATCCACCTAATTATAAAAGTTTGGATGAATGGGAAGAAAATCGTTACATGAGTTTCATCGAAAGTCATGGGTTTCATTGTTGGTCTTTGAAATTCTGAGTACTCCAATGAATTTCTTAGAAAGTCACGAACTATATTAATAATAAAAATAAAAGTTAGTTTTATTTTTTGCTATTATATGAAAGTTGAAATTAAAATATTGGAAAAAAAAATTGTGAAAAGAAAAGAGGAAAAAGAGAAAAAAGTTCCCCAAAAATATAAAGAAGTTGCAATAAATTTAGTTATATTTCTTATAGTTTATTTTTTAGCAATTAATTTTAATTTAAAATTTTGTTCATTGTGTTCAACCTTCATTTACTCTACTATGCTACTACGCGACTAGATACACTATGTATTGTGTTTTAGTTGATAAAATTGGTTAGGGTTACGAATTTAAAGCTTTTAGTCACTTTGAAACACATCACTGTTGATACTTCAGAACGAGAAATTGTCAGGAGGGACTGAGAGGGAGAGAGGGAGAAAGAGATTTGGGAGTGAAATGTTGTAAGGAAAGAGTGAGACTTGAGCCTCTATCTATAGGGATGATTTTTGAGCTACGTGTCGCATACCAACACCAGACAAGTTTATACTTTCTTGCACACAATCGCCGACAGGTGGTGTTAGGTCATTAACGCCACGTGCCGCGTACCCTTCTTACCCGCCACACAGAAGGCTAAAATCCGCCGAAACTTCGAAAAATCATATATTTCTTCATACGAGCTCTGATTTCAACGTTCTTTATATCAGCGTGTTTGTCTTGATGTATACTACAACTTTCATGTTGACCATTTCTGTTAAAGCACGATATATGTTTACTTTCATTCTTAGAAACAAAGGTTTTTATTTTATAACTTTTACAAGTGAAAACATGGTGTTACAAATATTTACTTTAACGTGACATCCAATTATATTAAACATAAATATTTTCTAAACAAAATATTTAATGATTTTTTTTAGTTGTTAAACAAAACACGGTTAATTTAAAAGACAATTAATTTATCAACATGACAATCTATGAAGACTTCATAATAGTCACTATATTTTGTATAACTATCACAAAACTCACTATATTTTGTAATTTTCACAAAAGTCATTATGTTTTGGATAATGTTAAGTTCATAAAATGCACATTTTTGCAAGTTTATGTCATGATTACTTTATACATTGCAATGTATTTTAGTTTAACTTTGCATACATTTGATAAATGTGTGACAATTTTGAGGACTCATCTACTTTCACGTTTTTTGTGGATATTTCAGGGGTTGTTACACGGTCGTGTTTTGATGAAGACAATAGAATAAACGGAAATTACGCGATCGTGTTTTCTCAATGCTAAAATATTACACAATCATTTTTTTCATGAAACACCCACATTTGAGCAATGTACTTTGAATCAAAAACTTGTCATTGAAATCTACTTTTAGCATTGCATGATCATGTTTTCTTAAGGCCAAATATTACATGGTCGTTTTTTTATAGTTTTCTAATTTTTCAACCTCCTATACAGCATCTAGAAACATTTATTTCAGACACAACTTCGATTGGAGACATCAAATAGGCGGTTGTGTAAGAGTCTTATAAGTATCACTTCGGAAATACATTTTACTGGAATTTGTAAGTTATTTGAGATTTAAACTTGTTGAATTTGTGTTTCAAACTAGTCATTTGTGGCGAGTTTACTTTCATTCATGGTTCCTAAATTCTAGAGTACTTGTTTAGATTATGATGTGATTTTAGTTTATGTTTTATAAATTAATCTGTGATTTGATCTTCATCATATGTTTGATTCCTACTCTTTTCATTTGATCAATTGATTTAGGATTTGAATTACTTATATTATTCAAATTATGAAATTCCTATATATTTTTTAGTTTGGAAATGGTAACAAACATTTAATTGGTATTGAATGAATCAAGGTAAGTAGAATAAAAAAAATTACATACATTTACATTTCCTAGTATATGAGGAATATTGATTATTTTTGGTAATAGTTACATAAAACTTAAAGTCATTTAATGATTGGGTTTAAGAACTTGTTTAAACTTAGATTATTTATAGGAAGCTTAATATAAAGAACTTATTTTAGTTACGTACTTTTGGCAATTATAAAATATTAGAACATATTAATATTTTAGTACCAATTTAGATAGAATAGAACTTGATACTACATTATGATCAACAACACAAATGCTTGAAATAGAATTTGGAAGCAGAAATCTCTTTTAATTTCTAAATTTTAGTCATTACATTTTTTGTCATTTGTTTATGAAATCTCATCTAAAATCAACAAAACTCATTTTTAATAGTTAGTTTTGTGTCTTGTGAAATAGGTGAAATAATTAATCTTGTGTCGCAGTGGTTCGAGCCTGTTTACTATGTATTATTTTTTAGAATAATGTAACAGTGATTTTTGAGATTATTATTACCCTTATTATTTGTTGGTTTGACACTCAAACACATAAATATCACAAAAAAACACCATTTTTCAATTTTGAAAGCTAGCTTATAATTGTTAGCGGATATTATACCCATTATATTTATTGTTATGTATTTCATGTATTGTATTATTAGGCCCATTTGTTTATACGTATCTTGTATGTATATGGCCCAAGAAGGCAACCTTGTATTTATACATTTGTGCAATGCATATTGAATCATGGGAAAATATGTTCACTAACATGGTATCAGGCTATCTCAAACCCTAGCTTGCTGATCCTTCTCTAAAGTCGATTTTCTCACCAGTCGCAGATTCACCTTCTTCCTTCTATATTCTTTTCTGCCCTTTCTCTTCTTCTCTCAATCATGACAGGCGAGGCTAGCAATCCAAAAGCACCTCCTCACAAAGCATATGGCATCACCAACATAAAGACTTACGTTCCTCTAATCCTTGATTTAACGACCTACAACTATGAACTTTGGAACAATCTTTTCAAGGCCCACTGTATCGCCTATGATGTACTGGACCACAATGATTGTAACGACCCAAAAATCACTACTAAAAATTTCTTTTAAAACATTACTAAAACCATATTTACAAAACTGTATCATAAGTCATAACATAATTTTTTAGAGTATTAATTCAAAACATAATCTCATTATCAGAGTCAAACATCCCCAGGCTAACTGACTATGGTGTGTGCTCTGCAATCTTCCCGAGCTCCTCTTATGAAAAACGAGTACTTAAAACCAAAACTGAAAACCGTAAGCACGAAGCTTAGTAAGCTCCCCCAATCTACCACATACCACACAATAACATATAAAGCACATACTGGGCCTTGTCCACTACATCGAACCGAAGTCTGGGTTAACTGGGGCCTTGCCCCCTACATCGGACCGAAGTCCGAAGCTGACTGGGACCTCCGTCCCCTACATCGGACCGAAGTCCGAAGCTGACTGGGACCTCCGTCCCCTACATCAGACCAAAGTCCGAAGCTGACTGGGACCTCTGTCCCCTACATCAGACCGAAGTCCGAAGCTGACTGGACATAGCATAAACATATCAACTAGCATAAACACATAAATCTTGTCTGAGCCACGGAGGCATCTAACATACTGGCTACTACATTAGACCGAAGTCCAGAAACTACGACTAACTGAACGGGCCGGCATTGTGGCCTTAGACCCGTTCCTACTGAAGGGAAACTCACCTGAGACTGCTGAACTGATGCTGCTAATCCTTTGACTGCTACTTGACCTCTGACTCCGAACTGCTGCTCCACTAGCTCCTCGAGCTACCAATGCCAAGATAACACTTAGCCCAACTGACCTCCAAAGGTCAACTAGGTCAACTCTAGTCAAGGTCAAAATCCTGGTCAAAGTCAACCTTCCAGGTCAACCCTACTCGCCGAGTCCACCTAATAACTCGCCGAGTTCATATGCTCATGGTCCTTCTATTCGCGACTCGACTCGCCGAGTCAGTCCATGACTCGCCGAGTCAAGTATTCCCGAGTCCTGTCCTGCCCAACTCGCTGAGTCTCCACCCGACTCACTGATTCGAGTTTCAACTCGAAGGGTTTGGGGTTTTCGCGACCTGACTCGCCGAGTCCAAGAATAGACTCGCCGAGCCCAAGGCAATCATCAACCAACTCGCCGATTTGTTCTTCCAACTCGCCAAGTTCATGCCCAACTTCATCCGACTCGACGAGCTGTTCATCCCACTCGTCGAGTTCCTCCTCATCTTTAAGCTACTCGCCGACTCCACTCGAAGGACTCGCCAAGTCTATTCAGTCCTTAATCCATGCAATGACTTTTCGAGCCAAACAGGGCTTCCATCTTATAGATCCATACTTCTAAGGCCTATCCCCTACGTAAAGTGGCAAACTTTACGTGTAGATTAAGAGATCTAGGCTCAAAACACATTCAAACTAGGGTTTATGGCAAACATACTTCTTCAACATACCAAGGGCTGATACTTTAGGGGATTCTAGACAAAAACAAGCATGGATCTAAGGTAGCAACCTCAGATCTGGACCTCTAACTCGAAATGGTTACTTATCATGCCAAAAATGTCCTTCACACATAAGAATAGATCTAGGTGCAAAGGGAGTCCAAGCAACAGCTTATTACCTCCAATTGGTCTGAAATGTCTTCTCAATCCCGGATCTACAGTCCCTTCATGCACCTCCAAGGCCTTTCTTCCTTCTCCAAGCTTTAGTGCACTCTTCAAGGCAAGATCTAGCTCAAAAACGGATATGGTGGCTAGGGTCTGGTGTTCTGGGGTAGAGAGGCAGCAAAGGAACCCTAGGGAGGAGAATGAGACGTTTAAATAGGCTCCAAGTCCCGGATTTAGGGTTTTCCTCGTTCAGACCAGACTCGCCGAGTCGGTCGCTCACACCTCAACCCGGATCCCGCTCGGACTCGCCGAGTCCCTCCTTGGACTCGCCGAGTCTCCCCTTAAAAATTGGGGTTTTCTTTCTTTTCTTGGCTTTCCAAACATTGGGTGTTACAACTCTCCCCCACTTAAACTAAACTTCGTCCTCGAAGTTTGCTATAACCAACTGTCCTGCGAACTGCCTCCAACTCTCTGCCTGGGAAATCTAACACCCTCCTATTGACCATCACTCTAGCCACTTGCAGTGCTGGTCACTACTGTTGGTACATACTGAATCCTTCTCTCTTCCATAATTTTCTTAACGTTACCTCCTCCGACTGAGAATTTTGTTACCCCTCATCCGCCTACCGGATGCACTGAGACCACCCTGGTCCAACTATTTTGTCAATATCTGAGTTACCGGACTCCCACCGGTCACTACACTCCATCGCAATCTCCTAGTCGCCTCCAACGACTTCTGTAGATACTTCGATTATATATAACTGTTCTATCCACTCTGCCGCTCATACTGAAACGATGCTGCTGGAACCAACTTGCTTATATCCCATCTGATTACTCGACTCCTACTGACTCGATCCTTCCATCCTTAAGGAAAAGCTGCCTGCCTAGCTATCCTTACAGATCACTTATACTTGGAAGAAGGCTCCACTGATCCTGCTGCGAGGGACTTGCCATTACCAAATCAACCAACTATACTAACACTGACCCTCACACTGCAACTATTCGAAGCACGGAACTGCCTGCACCACCGAGTTGCCTAAAACACTGAGCTGCCTGAAACACTGAACTGCCTGAAACACTGAACTGACTGATACACTGAGCTGCCTGAAACACTGAACTGCCTGAAACACTGAACTGACTGAAACACTGAGCTGCCTGAAACACTGAACTGCCTGAATGTAACACCGTAAATTTTGAAATAATTTTTCACAATTTATAAAAACATTTCCCATTAACTTTTCATAAAAACATCAAGTTTAAATCTCAATTCATATTATACAAAATCCCAAGATCACAAGTGCAACAAAATCCCATGCGTGTGTACGGATCAAGCCGGCGCCTTCCCACGGTCATCGCTAGTACCTGAAACAACAACACTAACACTGTAAGCATAAAGCTTAGTGAGTTCTCCAAAATACCACACATCAAACACATATTAGCCACTCGAGGCTATAACTCTATGGGTCCGTGCACCCAAACTCTGTGAACCCTCAGGTTCTAACTCTAGGAACCTTCTGGTTCCAACTCTGTAAACATGCACAGCATAATCACATAGAAATAATGCAGTACAACATATAGCATACATAACATACAACACTCTGTCACATAACTCTGATACATAACATCCAATACTCTGTCACGTAACTCTGGTTACCTACTCAAGGTAAAGTATAGTGAGAAGACTCACCTCGCGTATCTCGATGACTCACAAATCCTGAAATCCCTCGTGCCCGATCCTCCGAGCTATAATCCTCCTATAACATCATATGTCTCTAATTAACACTTTTTATCTCTAAGGTTGACTATCCCTAAGAAGTCAACACAGGTCAACTCTGGTCAACGGTCAATGGTCAACGGTCAACTTTGACCGGACTCGGCGAGTGCACAAGGGCAACTCGGCGAGTCTAGACGTTTTCACCAGCTCTCTAGGATTCCCTTCTTACACGTCGAGTACTCCCCCTGACTCGACGAGTTCCACCTGGAAGAATCGCGGGGCCACCCCGACTCAACTCGCCGAGTCTCAAGAACAACTCGGCGAGTCCCAGCTCGACTCAGTCCACTTGACCACCCTTCCCTAACTCGCCCTGACTCACTGAGTCAACCGATGACTCGACTGGACCACTCACTGGCCGATCCATGGCAATCTTCAAGCTACTCGCCGAGTCTGCTCATCGTACTCGGCGAGTCCATGCCATGCAATCACCCAAACTCGCTTCTAAGGTCAGATCTGTTCCCTCAATTCATAGATCTGGCCTTCCTAGACTGATTCACCACGTAAAGCCCCAAACTTGGTGTACATACAACCTCTATATGTCCATATATGATGAATTATCAACAAATATCACAACTCAAGGTCATAACCTCCATTGTTCTTCATAAAGCTTGATGAATGAGGCTCTCTGGACCTCTATGGATCCAGATCCAAAGCCTCATCACTAGCAAGGGACTATTTGGCCATCAAATCAACCCAACAAAGGTCACAAGAAACCCTAAATCCAAATATACTTCACGAAACAGAAGATGAGCCGAAATCATACCTTTAGATCGATGATCTAAGCTTCAAATCCACAGAATAGCAACCTCCTTTGCTTCCTCTTGGCTAGAACCTCCCTCTTCTTTGCTAAACAACACACAAAGGTCAAGAAATGCTTCCTTTCTCTCTCAAATCGCTAAAGCACTCTAGGGTTTCTCTCTATGGACTGCTGGGTACAAATGACGGCCATAAGGCCCTTTAAATAGGTCCCAAACCTGAGAAATTAGGGTTTCATTAAACAGCACGGACTTGCCGAGCCCATATCCTGGACTCGCCGAGTCCAGGCGAATCCCGCGTCCAAAATCGCGTCCCTACTCGGCGAGTCTGAGCTCCAACTCGCCGAGTCCCCTCTCAAAACACCAAAATCATAAAAAATAAAGATACCTGGAAATCCGGGCTGTTATTATTCTCCTCCACTAGAACTAGACTTCGCCCTCGAAGTCTCGCTCTGAAAATACCTCCGGATGCTGCTCCCGCATCTCGCGCTCCGGCTCCCAGGTCATCTCCGATCCCTTCCGGTGTTGCCACTGAACCAACACCAGAGGTACCTCCTTGTTCCTCAGAACCTTGATCTTCCGATCTCTGATGGCCACTAGCCTCTCGGCATAATTCAGGCTCGCATCCACCTGAATATCCTTTAATGGAACCACTGCCGACTCATCGGCTATACACTTCCTCAATTGCGACACATGAAAAGTGTCGTGGATCTGCCCCAACTCTGCTGGCAACTCCAAACGATAGGCTACCCGGCCTACCCTCGCAATCACACGAAATGGCCCAATATACCGGGGTCCCAACTTGCCCCTCTTCTTGAATCGAATCACTCCTTTCCAAGGAGAGACCTTCAGGAGAACGAAGTCGCTGACCTGAAACTCAAGCTCAGACCGGCGTCGGTCTGCATAACTCTTCTGTCAGCTCTGGGCGGTCAATAACCTCTGTCTGACCTGCTGAATCTGCTCTGTCGTCTGAAGCACGATCTCTGTACTGCCCATCACTCTCTGCCCAACCTCTCCCCAACAAATGGGGGTCCGACACCTCCTACCATACAACAGCTCAAAGGGCGGCATACCAATGCTCGAATGATGGCTGTTGTTGTAGGAAAACTCTGCCAAGGGTAAATACGCATCCCAGCTACCCCCGAAATCTAACACACATGCTCGAAGCATGTCCTCAAGCGTCTGAATCGTCCGCTGACTCTGGCCGTCTGTCTGGGGATGATATGCGGTACTGCAATGCAATCTAGTACCCAACTCCTCATGAAATTTCTTCCAGAACCTGGAAGTGAAACGCACATCACGGTCCGAAACAATCGAGATCGGCACCCCATGCCGAGATACCAGTTCCCTCACATATATCTCCGCCAACTTCTCCGCTGAAGAACTCTCACTGATGGCAAGGAAGTGAGCGCTCTTCGTCAACCTATCCACAATCACCGAAATTGCATCAACTCCTCTGGCAGTCCTCGGCAATTTGGTGATGAAATCCATAGTGATCTGTTCCCACTTCCATTCGGGAACCTCCAATGGCTGCAACTTGCCATGCGGTCTCTGGTGCTCGGCCTTAACCCTGCGGCAGGTCAAGCACCTCTCAACAAACCAGGCGACGTCCCTCTTCATACAGGGCCACCAATACTCTTTCCTCAAATCCAAATACATCTTCGTGGCCTCCGGATGGATCGAAAATTTCGACCGATGAGCCTCCTCCATCAAAGTAGCACGCCTACCGCCCACAAACGGTACCCAAATCCGACCCTGGAAACTCATAAGCCCTCGACCATCCATAACGAACTCTGAAACCAAACCAACGACCCGTTCCCTCTTCTGCATCCCCGGTTGCACAGCCTCGGCCTGTGCCCCACGAATGGCATCCAGTACCGGAGCTATCACAGTCAACCTCAAACATACATCTCGCAGTGGTGTGCTCTCCGCCCTACGGCTCAACGCATCGGCTACCACATTAGCCTTGCCTGGGTGGTACAGGATCTCACAATCATAATCCTTGACCACATCCAACCACCTCCTCTGTCGCATATTTAGGTTGGGCTGATCCATCAAGTACTTCAAACTCTTATGGTCCGTGTATATCGTACACCGAACCCCATACAAGTAGTGACGCCAAATCTTGAGAGCGAACACTACTGCCCCCAACTCTAGATCATGCGTGGGATATCTCGTCTCATGAGGCTTCAATTGCCTCGATGCATATGCTATCACATGACCCCTCTGCATCAACACCGCACCCAGCCCCAAAATCGATGCATCACAATATACCACAAAATCCTCCATCCCTTCCCGGAGAGCAAATACCAGGGCTTCGCCCAACCTTTGGCGAAGTGTCTCAAAGGAGGTCTGCTGCTCGGGACCCCATGAGAGCGCAACGCCCTTCCGGGTCAATCTGGTGAGTGGCACTGCGATCTTGGAGAAATCCTTGATAAATCTCCGATAATACCCTGCCAACCCAAGGAAACTCCTGATCTCAGATGGTGACTTCGGCACCTCCCAACTCATCACTGCCTCAACCTTGGCCGGATCGACCAGAATCCCTTCCTGGTTAACAAGATGTCCAAGGAATTGGACCTCCCGCAACCAGAAATCACACTTGGAGAATTTTGCATAAAGCTTCTCCGATCTCAAAATCCCAAGGACCTCCCTCAAATGCTCCTCATGCTGCTCTCTAGATCTCGAATATACCAGAATGTCATCGATAAATACAATCACCGACCAATCCAACATCGGCCTGCATACCCTGTTCATGAGATCCATGAACACAGCCGGGGCATTAGTGAGCCCAAAAGGCATCACCACAAACTCATAATGCCCATATCGCGTCCTGAACGCTGTCTTCTGGACATCCTCATCCCGCACTCTCACCTGATGATATCCCGACCTCAAATCTATCTTGGAGAACCAAGATGCTCCCTGCAACTGATCGAATAAATCGTCGATCCTCGGTAACGGGTAACGGTTCTTGACCGTCAGCTTGTTCAACTCCCGGTAGTCAATGCACATCCGGTGTGAACCATCCTTCTTCTTGACGAACAGGATAGGTGCTCCCCACGGTGAGCTGCTCGGCCGAATTAACCCCTTCCCCAGCAGCTCCTGAAGCTGCGAGGATAACTCTTGCATCTCTGGAGGTGCAAGACGATAAGGCACTTTAGCGATAGGCGCGGCCCTCGGAACCAAATCAATACTGAACTCCACTTGCCTCACAGGAGGCACACCCGGTAACTCCTCGGGAAAAACATCTGGAAACTCACGCACCACCGGAACATCCTCAACTGAACTCGGTCTTTCGGAAGCCACCCGCGTATCCATCACATACGCCACAAAACCCTTACAGCCTTGCTGTAGACACGGCCTCGCCCTAGCGGCCGAACAAAAAGCTGATCCTGAACGTGTACCCTCGCCGTACACTGAAAGAACTCCCCCACTAGGGTTTCGTATGGTCACCAGCTGACGCTCACAGTCGATAACCGCGCCGAATCGGCTCAACCAGTCCATGCCCACAATGACACAGACATCACCCATCGCAATAGGAATCAGATCAATCGGAAACTCAACCCCGAAAATCTCTAATACACATCCCCGGAGAACCTCCGTGGCACAAATCACTCTATCGTCAGCTATGGAAACTCTCAGAGGCCGACTCAATGCCTCACGGCTAACACTGATATGCTGACTAAAGGCCAAAGATACAAAAGACCGACTCGCACCCGAGTCAAATAACACTAAAGTAGGTACAGAGTTCACAAGAAAAGTACCTACACATAACATAATATAAGCATAATATCTCAACATCAAAATAAATACATGAAAGAAAACATACCAGCCACAACATCGGGCGCAGCGCGGACCTCCTCCGCAGTCAGCTGGAAAGCTCTCCCTCGAGCTCTCGGCGCTTCGACCTTCATAGGCCGACTCTCTGTAGCTCTGATGGCGGCAGGAGCAGATCCCTGAGATGCTCTGCGCAACTGCGGACACTCGGCCTTCCGGTGTCCGGTCTGGTTGCAGTGAAAACACACTGCAAACCCCTTGGGGCAGTCCTTGGCCATATGCCCCTCCTTGCCACATTTGTAGCAAGATCCCGCTCGGCAGACTCCATCATGACCCTTGCCGCACTTCCCGCAAGTGCGGCCCTTCTGGCTCCCTGGTTTGGGATCAGCGGGCTTAGCCCGCTTAGCTGCCGGCTGAGACTGTGCCGGTCACCGATCCCTCCCCTGAGACTCCGCCTCCTCCCTGGCCTGAGTCTCAAGCTCAATCTCCCTCTTCCGGGCATTTGCCTGAAGCTCAGCAAATGTCCGGTACGAGGAGTTCGCAGCGAACTCCCGAATATCCCGCCTCAAAATGCTCAAGTAGCGGCTCATACGTGCCTGCTCAGTGGACACGTGTTCAGGGCAGAACATCGCCCTCTCATGGAACATCCTCGTGATCGCTGTAACTGACTCAGTACCCTGCTTGAGGGTCAGAAACTCCTGTGCCAAACGTTCCCTCTCCACCTGGGGAACGTACTCATATCGGAACATGACAGTGAACCTCTCCCAGGTCACCGTCGCAAGCTCAGCAGGCGTATAATGCGCCGTCACAAACTTCCACCAGTCCTTCACTCCCAAGTGAAGCTGGTTCAGCGCGAACCGAACCTTCAAATGCTCAGGAGACGAGCAAGTGAAGAAACACCCCTCAATATCAGATATCCACCTCATAGCCGCCACCGGATCCTGAGTCCCATCAAACTCTGGTGGTTTCGTGTTGCTGAACTCGCGGAACAGCAACGCATCACCACCTTGCGGCCTCGCAGCAGCAATCACTGCGGTAGCCGCTGTAGCAGCAGCCTCAGAAAGAGCGGCATAACGCTCATCAAACGTCTCAATCAATGTGGTCTTTATAGACCCAAACATCTCCGGTATCTCTGCCCTGATGGCCGCAGCCACCTCCTCCTGGATGATCCGGCGGATCTCCTCCTCACTAGTACCACTGCTCTCGGGCATCAAATGTGTCCTCACCATGATCTACCTCTGAAATACAACATACAAAAATCAGAATCCACACGAGCATACTCACACTCGACAACTCTTTCCTCCTTGATTCTTGGTATTCCAAAGATTCTTACTTGGGCTGCACACCGCTCCGGTGCTTTCAGTAGTACGGGCCCAATACTACTGTCCGCACCGCACCAGAATACACCCCAAGTCCTCCTCTTCGGATCCCAAGTCCCAAGTACTCTATCATGCGTAGACCACTCTCTAATAGATCTCTCATAAGCCCCTCGCTGCTACCTACTCACTCTCAAGCATCTCATAGCAGCTCACCTCTCCCTAGGCTAAGGCATCACAAATCAGGCCACTCTAGTCTTAATAGCAATACCTAGCCTACTCTAGCATGCAGATACATCATATCAATATCAATATCACATAATATAAAGGTATTTTAGGAAATCACCGTTCGGGCGCTGACTGATCGTACACACATCTCTTGCTCTGCGTTTTTCAAAAGTCTTTTACTCTTTTGAAAATACATCTCAACTCCTCAGTTTGAGTTCAAATACGCCTGAAGGTGTACTCGAATCCCTCAAACCAAGGCTCTGATACCAACTTGTAACACCGTAAATTTCGAAATAATTTTTCACAATTTATAAAAACATTTCCCATTAACTTTTCATAAAAACATCAAGTTTAAATCTCAATTCACATTATACAAAATCCCAAGATCACAAGTGCAACAAAATCCCATGCGTGTGTACGGATCAAGCCGGCGCCTTCCCACAGTCATCGCTAGTACCTGAAACAACAACACTAACACTGTAAGCATAAAGCTTAGTGAGTTCCCCAAAATACCACACATAAAACACATATTAGCCACTCGAGGCTATAACTCTATGGGTCCGTGCACCCAAACTCTGTGAACCCTCAGGTTCTAACTCTAGGAACCTTCTGGTTCCAACTCTGTAAACATGCACAGCATAATCACATAGAAATAATGCGGTACAACATATAGCATACATAACATACAATACTCTGTCACATAACTCTGATACATAACATACAATACTCTGTCACGTAACTCTGGTTACCTACTCAAGGTAAAGTATAGTGAGAAGACTCACCTCGCGTATCTCGATGACTCACAAATCCTGAAATCCCTCGTGCCCGATCCTCCGAGCTATAATCCTCCTATAACATCATATGTCTCTAATTAACACTTTTTATATCTAAGGTTGACTATCCCTAAGAAGTCAACACAGGTCAACTCTGGTCAACGGTCAACTTTGACCGGACTCGGCGAGTGCACAAGGGCAACTCGGCGAGTCTAGACGTTTTCACCAGCTCTCTAGGATTCCCTTCTTACACGTCGAGTACTCCCCCTGACTCGACGAGTTCCACCTGGAAGAATCGCGGGGCCACCCCGACTCAACTCGCCGAGTCTCAAGAACAACTCGGCGAGTCCCAGCTCGACTCAGTCCACTTGACCACCCTTCCCTAACTCGCCCTGACTCACTGAGTCAACCCATGACTTGATTGGACCACTCACTGGCCGATCCAAGGCAATCTTCAAGCTACTCGCCGAGTCTGCTCATCGGACTCGGCGAGTCCATGCCATGCAATCACCCAAACTCGCTTCTAAGGTCAGATCTATTCCCTCAATTCATAGATCTGGCCTTCCTAGACTGATTCACCACGTAAAGCCCCAAACTTGGTGTACATACAACCTCTATATGTCCATATATGATGAATTATCAACAAATATCACAACTCAAGGTCATAACTGATGGGTTTTAGCCATAAGAACTTTCCTATGTGCGCATGCAAAACCCTAATGCTCGGATCTAGGCTTTCTAAATAAACATGCTTTGAATCCAAGACTTCTAATGGCTAATTAGGTTAAATAACAACATTGAAACAAATCTAGAACCATACCTTTGAGTTCCTTGTTGATCTTGTGGTCTTGGAGCTTCTAGAGTCACAAATGTCACTCCTCTAATGGCTTACAAACACCAAAGCAAGGAGGATGATTTGGGAGAGAGGAGAGAGGATGGAATTCGACCAGAGGTTCTCTACTTTAGGTGAAGTATCGAATTCCCTCAGCCATAGGGTCTATTTATACTTGTAGACTCCTTAAGGGTTACAGATTAATCCCTAATTGGATAATCTTCTCTTAAGGCTATCCAAATCCATTCCTAGATAACTCATATGGACGATTTTAGCTATTCTATATCTCTTGGAATTCGTCCAAAGCATATCCCAATGGATTTATAGTCTAAAGTTTAATTATCAAACAATTGACAGTTTATACCCCTTTATTTAATTAATCTCTTTAAGTCACCAAATTAATTCCAATTAATTCTATGACTTATATTAATCAAATAAACATATATTTTTCTTTATAATATTTACTCTCTCTCAATAAATCATCCCATCAAGTTGCTATGGTGAAGGCAACCCAAAAGGACCATGCACAACCGGGTCAAGTACTTGCCCAATATAGTTGCAGCCTTAGACACTATTCCAACAGTCTCCCACTTGGATAAGTCTAGTAACTATACAAGTACAATTCGGTTTGCAATCGTAGCTTTCAAAGACGTTGTCAAACTCTGATCTAATCAATCTTGTCCTTTAGATAAGGGATCGTACAATCCTCTGTTAGATATCATGCTGACAATCCTATGGAATGGTTAGTCAAGCATTTAGGTTTCTCGATCTCTGATTTATTCGACATAGAACTTAATCGAACACATCAATTCAGTTCTGACCGGGCCCGACACATAAGTCAAATCAAATCATCGAGCGGCCGAGATATCGCTTTTACCTTCTTAGATAAAAGTTACACATAAACTTCAACTTATATGCATTTACTTATTCATTAACCAACTACACACAACAATGCGTTTTATAACACCGAGTTACTGATGCGTTTTCGCATTATCAATGTACAATCAATTAACAAATAACAAACCATATATCTAGGTTTTAAGACCATATGATATTATCGTCTTGCGATCACTCTTTTATATCTTATTCCATAAGGTAATTCCAGCAATCGCGGGTTTGTTCCAATGCTCAAAACTAGTTCATAAGCACTCATGAACGTTGCAGCAACCCTTTGCTATGTCTAACACCATTCAGACAATCTACATGCCAATTCATGACAATCTTCATTCATATCTACTTCCAACATATGAACGATTGTGGACAATTTGAACAATTCTATTATTCCTAATAATTTCAATTATTCTGGAAGTCAAAACATGCAAAGTGAAACAATAGTTAAACAGTTAACATAAGATAGTAACATTACTCATAAATAAAACTCCTTTATTTAATCATTAAATGTTAATTACATTTATCTATTACGCGTTTCTAATACTATCTAATCTATGCTAATATCATCCTTCAGCTTAATACTCCTAGCATGCTGCAAGTGCTTAACCCTACTCAGTCCCTTTGTAAGCGGATCTGCTGGGTTATCTTCTGATGATATCCTCTTCACTACGAGTTGTCCTTCTTCTACACGATGTCTAATGAAGTGATATTTTCTGTCGATATGTCTTGATCTACCATGATCCCTCGGTTCCTTGGTCAAGGCAACCGCTCCTTCGTTATCATAGAAAATCTCCATGGGCTCCTTTATGGCAGGTACTACTCCAAGATCACCGATGAAGTTCTTTAGCCATATTGCCTCCTTCGACGCTTCGCTCGCTGCAATGTACTCTGATTCGCACGTTGAATCAGCTACGGTCTCCTGCTTGGAACTCTTCCATGTCACTGCTCCTCCATTTAGGGTAAAGACCCAGCCCGACTGCGAACGGTAGTTGTCCATATCGGTCTGAAAACTGGCGTCACTATACCCTCGCACCTTCAAGTCATCACTCCCTCCGAGGACTAAGAACCATTCCTTCGTCCTCTGAAGGTACTTAAGGATATTCTTCACCGCAATCCAATGTGCTCTGCCAGGATTCCCTTGATATCTGCTAACCATGCTCAATGCGAAGGCTACATCAGGGCGAGTACAAGTCATAGCATACATGATTGAGCCAACTGCGGAAGCGTATGGTACTCGGCTCATTTCTGCTATCTCAGCTTCGGTACTCGGACTTTGAGTCTTACTCAACTTGGCATTACTTTGTATCGGTAATTCTCCCTTCTTCGAGTTTTCCATACTAAAACGTTTTAGTACCTTCTCTAAGTAAGTGTTCTGACTAAGTCCAATTAGTCTCTTACTTCTTTCTCTCAGTATCCTTATTCCCAAAATGTAAGAAGCCTCTCCGAGGTCCTTCATAGCGAAGCACTTCCCGAGCCAGGACTTAACCTCCTGCAGAGTCGGGATGTCGTTTCCTATGAGTAGTATGTCATCGACATATAGAACGAGGAAGCTTACTATACTCCCACTGGCTTTGACATATACACAAGACTCGTCTTCGCTTCGTACAAATCCAAACTCTTTGACTTTCTCATCGAAGCAAAGATTCCATCTGCGAGACGCTTGCTTAAGTCCATAAATGGACTTCTCAAGCTTACACACTCTATTCGGATGCTTCGGATCTACAAACCCCTCGGGCTGAGCCATGTAAACATCCTCAGCCAACTTCCCGTTAAGGAAAGCGGTCTTGACATCCATTTGCCAAATCTCATAATCATGAAATGCGGCAATAGCTAGCATCACTCTAATAGATTTAATGTTCGCAACTGGTGAGAAGGCCTCATCCTAGTCAACTCCGGGAGTTTGAGTAAAGCCCTTCGCAACCAATCGCGCTTTATATGTGTGCACGTTTCCATCCACGTCGGTCTTCTTCTTGAAGATCCACTTGCACCCAACGGTCTTACGTCCGGGCACATGATCAACCAAATTCCAAACTTGGTTATCATACATGGATTGGATCTCGCTATCCATTGCCTCTTTCCATTTTGCAGACTCCTGGCCTGCCATGGCTTCCTTATAGCTATTAGGTTCATCAAGATTTATTAGTGTACCATCACTAATATACGTGTCCCCTTCGGTAGTAATATGAAAACCATAAAACTGGGGTAAAACTCTAACTCTATCGGAACGTCTATGAGGTAAGGACTCGTCAATCGGTTCAACCGGAGTTTCCTCCTCGGGTTGAGTGCCAGCGGTAGAGGTTCCTTCATCTATCGACTCTTGAATCTCTTCAAGCTCAATTTGCCTCCCACTGTCTCCTTGGCTTATGAGTTCTCGCTCTCGGAAAACTCCTCTCCTCGCAACGAAGACAACATTGTCCTTCGGTCTATAGAAGAGATATCCAAAGGATGTCTGCGGGTAGCCGATGAAAATACATCGCTCAATTCGAGGTTCAAGCTTGTCGTGCGTATCTCGTCTTACGAAAGCCTCGCAACCCCAAACCTTGATATGTGCCAACGAGGGAGCTTTCCCTGTCCACATATCGTGAGGTGTTTTGGCAACCTTCTTAGTAGGGACTCGGTTAAGGATATGGGCGGCAGTCTCTAAGGCATACCCCCAGAAAAAGATAGGTAGTGAAGCACGACTCATCATAGAGCGAACCATATCCAATAAGGTTCGATTACGCCTTTTTGCCACACCATTCAACTGCGGTGTCCTAGGGGGCGTCAATTGCGAAACTATTCCACACTCCTTGAGATAAGCGTGGAATTCAAGACTTAGGTACTCTCCTCCTTGATCGGATCGAAGCATCTTGATTTTCCTGCCCAATTGATTCTCCACTTCATTCTTGAACTCTTTGAACTTTTCAAAGGTTTCTGACTTTTGCTTGATTAAATAGATATACCCATATCTACTATAATCATCGGTAAAAGTTACGTAGAAGCGGTTCCCATCCTTCGTGGTTGATCTAAACGGTCCACATACATCGGTATGTATTAGGTCCAATAGACCTTCACCCCTTTCACATGTACTCGTGAAGGGTGATTTAGTCATCTTTCCAAGTAAACAAGACTCGCATGTGTCATCTTCCCTAACGTCGAATGACTCCAACACTCCATCCTTTTGGAGTTGGGCTATGCGTTTCTTGTTGACATGTCCAAGACGACAATGCCACAAGGATGCTTTATCCATACTAATGGAAGAATCAATATTCAAAACATCATTTCCTAAGTTATCAACAATCATAACAGTTTCATATATTCCATTACATGGTATAGCTTCAAAGTAAAAGACACCATTTAGATAAGCCAAAATAGAACCATTCTCATTATTAAAAGAAAATCTAAAACCTTGTCTAAACAAACCATGAAATGAAATGATGTTTCTAGCCATTTCTGGCGAATAGCAACAATTGTTCAAATCTAAACACAAATTATTCCTAAGCACTAAAGAATACACTCCAATCTTGGTCACATGCGACGATCTTCTGTTCCCCATGATTAGATTGATTCTTCCTTGCTCCACATCCCTACTTCTTTTTAGTCCCTGCACATTAGAACAAATGTGGTAACCACAACCGGTATCAAGAACCCAAGAAATAGCATGATTAGAATCGTTAGATTTAATTGTGTATATACCTGCAAAAGATGGCTTGATCTTTCCTTCTTTGATTGCTTGCAGGTACTCTGGGCAGCTTCTCTTCCAATCTCCTATCTTGTGGCAGTGGTGGCACTCTGCCTCCTTCGGGTTAGGACAGGGCTTAGCGGGATCAACTTTGGTCCCACTAGAAGAGGCACCATCTCGGGCTTTGACCTTGCGATAGTTCTTCGATGAAGCCTTCCTCTTCTTTCCCTTTCCTTGACCAATAGCCAAGACAGGAGCAGCAGGTGGATTGGGAGTTGGTGCAGCAGACTTGTCTTTGAAGTTGCTCTCAGCAACCCTCAAGAGACCTTGGAGTTTGCTTAGGGTGACCTCTTCTTTGTTCATGTGGTAGGTCATCTTAAATTGGTTGTACATTGGAGGCAAAGAGTGAAGCACCATGTCGATCGCCAAGTCTTCCCCAAAGTCAACATTTAACTTGCGAAGGCGGTCGACATACCTTTGCATCTTTTGCAAGTGCACGGTAAGAGATTCTCCATGACCCATCTTAGCGGAAATCATGTTAGTGAAAATCTCGTAACGCTCTTGTCTCACGTTCTGGTGGTACCTCTCCAATAAGTCTTGGTGCATCTCGTACGGGTACATGTCCTCGTAGGACTTTTGGAATTCGGAGTTCATGGTAGCGATCATGATGCAATGTACCTTCGTTGCATCTCGCTCATGAGTCTAAAAAGCGGTGATTTCGGCCGGAGTAGCGATTTCGGGGTTGATTTTCTCGAGCTTCTCATCAAGGACATACTCCTTGTCCTCATAGCGAGCAATAGTGCGAATGTATCTTATCCATTCGCTAAAGTTCGTTCCATCGAAGGTGACCTTTTGGCAAAGGCTCATCAACGTGAAAGAACTAGCAGCAGCGTTGTTAGCGTTTGACATCTACAATTAGAAAAGGACAAAGATAGATTAGGATAAGAATCCCTAATTATCATCCAATAAGAAAATTAGGGCTAGGATCCAACAATAACATTTACATATTAGAAAAGGGATGCCATAATCTAACATGCAAATAAATTGAAGGTAAGTGAATGACGATTCACTAATTCTCCATCACAAAAACCTAAACTATTAGTCCTAAGTGTTTTTGAGAATTCCTAGGTTCGGATGAGATTCATTGAAACTATTCAGTGGCATGTTTAAATCTCGATATGCCCCTCTTGTTTGTGACTGGGATGCCGAGGATCACAAAGCGGGTGTGAATTACCATGCAAATTCACATGGTGCCTTCATTGTAACGATCACCTATTCGATGTGCCGGTAAACCACACACGCTCCATCGAACTATGATAAACAATGAATCACCCTTTCCCACCTTTGCTTAGAACCAATTAGTGTGTCGGTAAACCACACACGCTCCACTAACTCCTTAGCAAGGGTGCAAAGTGTAACTTCATGGGATTGCATCAATTCACTTTTCCTAAAGTAACTAAGATTGGGAAAATTTAAAAAATGTAGTTACTTTGTATTACTTATTATACTTTTAATGAGAGGATGAGGTTGCCCTATCATACCCATTCGGCTAACGACCCTCCACCAATCAAGCAAGCGGTGGGTGTGAGTGTACACCCATTAAGCGCCATTTTATAGGCCGCAACCTTATACCCACCTTATAGATCGGCTTCATGAATGAGGCCTACTAACGGTAAGACTAGCATTTAGTTATACATATATATATTATACTAGTAATATCATATTAGTATAGGGTTGTATTTTAAACCTTTTAAAATCTAGGGTTTTGAAATTTAAGTTGTATAAATTAAAAACTTTTAATCACAAATATAAATTTCAAAACTTGAGGGCAAGTTTTAAACATTTAAAACATGGAGGATCAAATAACAAATAATTCCAATTAACAATTAATATCCTAATTATCTATATTTGATTTTATTCAAGATTTCTTTGAAAGATAATTACCAAAACAATTAAAATAATTAATTAATTATCATATAAGGAAATTAAATATTTAATTAGTTGATAAATACCTTTAACTAGATCAAGATAATAGTCATATATATCAAAAAATCGGATTTAGGTTGATCTATTATGATTAAGGTAAGTTTCCATAAGATAATTACAAAGAAATCCCGAATCTGGTCATTCCTGACGCCTGGACTCGCCAAGTGCACAAAGGGACTCGCCGAGTCAGGCCTACTCGCCGAGTCCACTTTGAGACTCGCCGAGTCCATGACTCAGAAACCAAAAAATCGAATTTCGCAGGTTTGTTTCAGTTATTCAAGCAACAATTTAAGGAAAACCAAGCTAGGCTCTGATACCACTGATGGGTTTTAGCCATAAGAACTTTCCTATGTGCGCATGCAAAACCCTAATGCTCGGATCTAGGCTTTCTAAATAAACATGCTTTGAATCCAAGACTTCTAATGGCTAATTAGGTTAAATAACAACATTGAAACAGATCTAGAACCATACCTTTGAGTTCCTTGTTGATCTTGTGGTCTTGGAGCTTCTAGAGTCACAAATGTCACTCCTCTAATGGCTTACAAACACCAAAGCAAGGAGGATGATTTGGGAGAGAGGAGAGAGGATGGAATTCGACCAGAGGTTCTCTACTTTAGGTGAAGTATCGAATTCCCTCAGCCATAGGGTCTATTTATACTTGTACACTCCTTAAGGGTTACAAATTAATCCCTAATTGGATAATCTTCTCTTAAGGCTATCCAAATCCATTCCTAGATAACTCATATGGACGATTTTAGCTATCCTATATCTCTTAGAATTCGTCCAAAGCATATCCCAATGGATTTACAGTCTAAAGTTTAACTATCAAACAATTGACAGTTTATACCCCTTTATTTAATTAATCTCTTTAAGTCACCAAATTAATTCCAATTAATTCTATGACTTATATTAATCAAATAACCATATATTATTCTTTATAATATTTACTCTCTCTCAATAAATCATCCCATCAAGTTGCTATGGTGAAGGCAACCCAAAAGGACCATGCACAACCGGGTCAAGTACTTGCCCAATATAGTTGCAACCTTAGACACTATTCCAACAATAACCTCCATTTTTCTTCATAAAGCTTGATGAATGAGGCTCTCTGGACCTCTATGGATCCAGATCCAAAGCCTCATCACTAGCAAGGGACTATTTGGCCATCAAATCAACCCAACAAAGGTCACAAGAAACCCTAAATCCAAATATACTTCACAAAACAGAAGATGAGCCGAAATCATACCTTTAGATCGATGATCTAAGCTTCAAATCCACATAATAGCAACCTCCTTTTCTTCCTCTTGGCTAGAACCTCCCTCTTCTTTGCTAAACAACACACAAAGGTCAAGAAATGCTTCCTTTCTCTCTCAAATCGCTAAAGCACTCTAGGGTTTCTCTCTATGGACTGCTGGGTACAAATGACGGCCACAAGGCCCTTTACATAGGTCCCAAACCCGAGAAATTAGGGTTTCATTAAACAGCGCGGACTCGCCGAGTCCATATCCTGGACTCGCCGAGTCCAGGCGAATCCCGCGTCCAGAATCGCGCCCCTACTCGGCGAGTCTAAGCTCCAACTCGCCGAGTCCCCTCTCAAAACACCAAAATCATAAAAAATAAAGATACCTGGAAATCCGGGCTGTTACACTGAAACACTGTACTGACTGAAACACCGAGTTCCAACTCAACTGTGGAGTCAAAGGACTCCCCACTTAGTCGCTCCCACGACTTCTGAACGAAATCTTTCTCTGGAACTAGTTTCCACTAGTTATCCTGTCACTGTGGCTCTAACATCCTTCCGATCCAACCGATCGGGTCCATACGTCACATCCTGACATCATCAATTCCACGACTAACAACACGATGGCTCCCAGACTGACGGTAGCCCTTAACATGCCTGAACCCCATCGGTCCACTACTACTCTGATCTCATAACTGAAATACTTGGAAATCCGAAATCTAACCCATGGATTCCCATATCCTCACTGCTGCACCCGAACGGGTGGGAATTACTGCTTTCCCGCGTCCAACAACGAGCTCATGCTGCCTACCAATCTGATAAAGGCCACGGCTACACCTGCGGACTTACAACTCTCTAATACTATCTAGCTGCTAATGAATGCTACGGCTACCCCCGCAGACTTACAACACCACTACTACTACCTGACTGCTAGTGAATGCTACGGCTACCCCCGCAGACTTACAACACTACTACTACTATCTGACTGCTACTGAATGCTACGGCTACCCCCGCAGACTTGCAACACTACTACTACTATCTGACTGCTAGTGAATGCTACGGCTACCCCTGCAGACTTACAACACTACTACTACTACCTGACTGCTAATGAATGCTACGGCTACCCCTGCAGACTTACAACACTACTACTACTACCTGACTGCTAGTGAATGCTACGGCTACCCCCGCAGACTTACAACACTACTACTACTATCTGACTGCTAGTGAATGCTACGGCTACCCCCGCAGACTTACAACACTACTACTACTATCTGACTGCTAGTGAATGCTACGGCTACTCCCGCAGACTTACAACACTACTACTACTATCTGACTGCTAGTGAATGCTACGGCTACCCCCGCAGACTTACAACACTACTACTACTACTCGAGGACATCCTGACTATCCCTAGTCCCGCTAGTGATTCCTCATCCTGATTTCTCAAATCCAGCCCTCAGTCTTTGAATACTGCATCATCCTCGACATCTTATATCCTTGATATACTTAGCTCTTAGTCGAGGAACTCTTCGGCTTGGTTCCCAAACCAACCGACTACTAATCCGGATACAAGAAACTATTTTCGGGAAGTTTCCAAACTCCCAACTCCTGAATCTACACAATCCTGCATGCTGACTCTGCCACTGGCTGCTAATACGAAGACATCTCTTGCTAACCGCTCTCAGGATCCTCATTCCGACTCACTTGAGCCTCTACAGGTGGTCCTCCAATCCTGGATTCTCAACCAGCTTCTAACCATCTCGATTACATGAACTAACTACTGGGAAGGTCCTCGAACTCCCAATTCTGAACTTCTCATTCCATGAATCATTGTGCTACTATCTTTTCTACTTAGAGGCCGCGCACTCATTCTGGGTCTACGTGGCTCTTATCCTTGTATACTTGGAGGGTTCTCCCCCACTTGGATTCGGCTAATTCCTTACTGCTCACTGGTCGAAAAGACTCCCACCCCTTCCTTCCATTAAAAGGGCGATACGCTATCAGCCAACGTTTACCCTTGCCAGCGCTCCAACTAACTCTTACTAGATCCGCACCCTTCGATCCTTAACTGCATTTGCTTTAGGGACTACATCCCGAGAACCTGCGTTTGGGGTGCACATCCCCAACCCACTTCCTTACTGACCGCTAGCTACTCCACTAAAAACTCTGGGTTATCACTACTGAAAATATAATTGATCTTTACCCAACTAACGCCTCCCGCAAGTAGTAAGGCACTACTGCATCTCACACATACATGCTACAGTTACTGCATCCTCCGAAACCTTCTTCAATAGAGCACATCCCCTAACTACCATACAAATATCCAAGGTATGCAGATGGCATATAACATAATCACAAGCAAGCCACACCATAGTACAATACTTATACCAAAATTGATGCAGAACCATAACAATATAATCATAACGTAAGCTGACAGAAAGAGGAAGATTCATACCTAAATCCTGCTCTAAAGAACCCCCAAATCCTCCTTCCTTCTGAGGCCTCTGCTGATACTGAGGCTGCTCATCCCGCTGAGCGGGGCAATTTGCCCTGACATGACCAGGCTGATGACAACGATGGCATAACTCCACTCCTATTCTGCATTCTTGGCGTCTATGACCCTTCCATCCGCATCTGCCGCACTTAGACTTGCTGCGCACGCCAGCCCGTACTCCCTTCTTCCTCGTGCAACCTTCTCGATCCTGCGGGTCCCTGACACCAACTACGACAGTGTCCGACTGCCCATCCTGCCGAACTAGACCGGAAGACCGCTTCCTCTTCCTTAGCTGACTATCCGAGCCAATCTCCCGTTCACGGGTCATAGTGACCATTTCACCCATTGCCTGGACAGCTGAGGTCCGCCTTTCAATCCCGATGACCACTTTATCGGTGATACGCCCAATGGTGTTTGGTAACTCTTCCTGGAGAGCCCGCAAAACCTCTGCAGCAATCCAATCCTGTAAATGACCCTCCTGGAGACATGATGCACCATTCACCTTTGACCCCAATCTAAAAAAGATAGTGGTAGGATCCTTCTTCCAAAAGGATCCCAGAGACCCACAAGCTTCGGGCTCCGGATGAGCCCCCACCTGCTCTGCTACAATCTCGGCCCGGAGGGCCCCGAGGCGGCTATCCAAAAGCTCCACAATAGCCTCCTTAACCGAATCAAAAATCACAGGAGTCTGATCAATGATGTTGCGCATAATTTCTGCTGAAATGAAATCCCTCATCTGATCATCAAGCTGCCCGGCTCTAAAGCCCTAGCCAGATCCCTCCTCGACGCCTGAACTGCTAACTGGTAGCTCGCGTAATGTCACCATGCTAAAAATATAACAATTCCTGATCAATTTACACACTACTACTGAGGGATTTCTCACTCACTCCACCATTCCCTGGTTTCGTCTTGGCCCCTCTTGAATCGAGTATGGATCCTCTGCTTTCAGTAGTATGGTCCCCTACTACCTTCCACATCTATCCGTACTTTCCTCAAGAGTTACCTCAACTCCACCAAATCACTTCTACTAATACTGATCTGTGCTACTCTCATCCTAGGCTTGCCTTAGGGAACTTCTGACTCCACCTAAAACCAGTCCTCAGCTGCTGAAGGTCTCCTTGGGATGCCAATTAGCCATTACCTGGACACCATCACATGTGATGAGGCTCAGATAATCCTTCGAGTAAAAGACTCGTCCCTACAATGGTTAGACTCAAACGAGAGCTGCGCAATAGGGCCAAATCCAGCACTCTGAGATTATTCAACCCTGATCACATGTGTCGTCGCGTATCCACTTAATGGCTAACTCCTATCACTCAGAGTCCCACAAAGCACAAAGCAAGCAGCATTCGGATAAAGGAAACATACTCAGTCAAAACTATTCTCATAACAAGAAACTGCACTAGCATACAATGCTAAGCTCACACTATCAGGCATAACCTACGCGGGCTATCCTACTACTGTCTACTCAGTACTAGCATGCAATTCTCATCAAGCTGGAACACATAAAGCAGGCACATAAGGCATCATCCTAGATCCTTAGTCCTATTCTAGCATGCTGTTCTACTGAAGCTGAAACTGAAACTGAAACTGAAACTGATACTGAAACTGATACTGATAATCATAACATCACTTGTATGGGTAAATTGGGAGTACTTACTTGAGCTCGGCTGATTGCATGCACCACACCTTTATCTTGCTTAAGAATTCTTTTCTTTCTAAGTGCTTTTTTTTTTAAATTCCATTTGAAAATGTTTTTCCTTTTTGAAAATCTTTTTATCTTTCCCCTTAGTTTGAGTCCAGATACACCCGGAGGTGCATCCGAATCCCTCAAACCAAGGCTCTGATACCAACTTGTAACGACCCAAAAATCACTACTAAAAATTTCTTTTAAAACATTACTAAAACCATATTTACAAAACTGTATCATAAGTCATAACATAATTTTTTAGAGTATTAATTCAAAACATAATCTCATTATCAGAGTCAAACATCCCCAGGCTAACTGACTATGGTGTGTGCTCTGCAATCTTGCCGAGCTCCTCTTTTGAAAAACGAGTACCTGAAACCAAAACTGAAAACCGAAAGCACGAAGCTTAGTGAGCTCCCCCAATCTACCACATACCACACAATAACATATAAAGCACATACTGGGCCTTGCCCACTGCATCGGACCGAAGTCCGGGCTAACTGGGGCCTTGCCCCCTATATCGGACCAAAGTCCGAAGCTGACTGGGACCTCCGTCCCCTACATCGGACCGAAGTCCAAAGCTGATTGGGACCTCCATCCCCTACATCGGACCTAAGTCCGAAGCTGACTGGGACCTCTGTCCCCTACATCGGACCGAAGTCTGAAGCTGACTGGGACCTTTGTCCCCTACATCGGACCAAAGTCCGAAGCTGACTGGACATAGCATAAACATATCAACTAGCATAAACACATAAATCCTGTCTGAGCCACGGAGGCATCTAACATACTAGCTACTGCATTAGACCGAAGTCTAGAAACTACGACTAACTGAACGGGCCGGCATTGTGGCCTTAGACCCGTTCCTACTGAAGGGAAACTCACCTGAGACTGCTGAACTGATGCTGCTAATCCTTTGACTGCTACTTGACCTCTGACTCCGAATTGCTGCTCCACTAGCTCCTCGAGCTACCAATGCCAAGATAACACTTAGCCCAACTGACCTCCAAAGGTCAACTAGGTCAACTCTAGTCAAGGTCAAAATCCTGGTCAAAGTCAACCTTCCAGGTCAACCCTACTCGTCGAGTCCACCTAATAACTCGCCGAGTTCATATGCTCATGGTCCTTCTATTCGCGACTTGACTCGCCGAGTCAGTCCATGACTCGCCGAGTCAAGTATTCCCGAGTCCTGTCCTGCCCAACTCGCTGAGTCTCCACCCGACTCACTGATTCGAGTTTCAACTCGAAGGGTTTGGGGTTTTCGCGACCTGACTCGCCGAGTCCAAGAATAGACTCGCCGAGCCCAAGGCAATCATCAACCAACTCGCCGAGTTGTTCTTCCAACTCGCCAAGTTCATGCCTAACTTCATCCGACTCGACGAGCTGTTCATCCCACTCGTCGAGTTCCTCCTCATCTTCAAGCTACTCGCCGAGTCCACTCGAAGGACTCTCCGAGTCTATTCAGTCCTTAATCCATGCAGTGACTTTTCGAGCCAAACAGGGCTTCCATCTTATAGATCCATACTTCTAAGGCCTATCCCCTACGTAAAGTGGCAAACTTTACGTGTAGATTAAGAGATCTAGGCTCAAAACACATTCAAACTAGGGTTTATGGCAAACATACTTCTTCAACATACCAAGGGCTGATACTTTAGGGGATTCTAGACCAAAACAAGCATGGATCTGAGGTAGCAACCTCAGATCTGGACCTCTAACTCGAAATGGTTACTTAGCATGCCAAAAAATGTCCAAAATTCACACATAAGAATAGATCTAGGTGCAAAGGGAGTCCAAGCAACAGCTTATTACCTCCAATTGGTCTGAAATGTCTTCTCAATCCCGGATCTACAGTCCCTTCATGCACCTCCAAGGCCTTTCTTCCTTCTCCAAGCTTTAGTGCACTCTTCAAGGCAAGATCTAGCTCAAAAACGGATATGGTGGCTAGGGTTTGGTGTTCTGGGGTAGAGAGGCAGCAAAGGAACCCTAGGGAGGAGAATGAGACGTTTAAATAGGCTCCATGTCCCGGATTTAGGGTTTTCCTCATTCAGACCAGACTCGCCGAGTCACCTTGGCCGACTCGTCGATTCGGTCGCTCACACCTCAACCCGGATCCCGCTCGGACTCGCCGAGTCCTTCCTTGGACTCGCCGAGTCTCCCCTTAAAAATTGGGGTTTTCTTTCTTTTCTTGGCTTTCCAAACATTGGGTGTTACATTGATGTTACATACGATCTGCCGAACAAAATTCCAACCGATTCAGAATGGGAGCAGCTTGACTCAATGGTAATTCTTTGGCTATTTGGATCAATTTCTCAGAACATTATCACTTCTTCCCATTCTCCTCAAGCCACAGCTCGTAAATTATGGTTGAACATTCATGCATTCTTTTATGAAAATAAAGAGTCTACAGCTATGCAATTGGAAACTGAGATTCGAAACATATCTATGGGTGATTTAACTTGTTCATGCGTACTGTGAAAAGGTTAAGAAAATTGCGGATCTATTGCAAGGTCTTGGTGAACTGCTCAAATAAAGAAATGTGGTTCTTCACGCTCTAAATGGTCTCTCTAGTAAATATGACAGTGTTGCTAAAATCATTCGGTTTACCAAACCTTTTCCAACATTCTCAGAGATGCGATCTATGCTCGCAATGGACGAAACTCGCCTTGTTAACCCTCAAATCACCAACCCGACTCACAACAACCACCCCTCCTCCCTGTCTCTATTGCATGTCGGAACAAACAATTCTGGGCAGTCAAACCGTGGGGGGGGATCTTATCGAAGCAACCGTGGGGCGGACCTTACCGATGTGGTGGCACTAACCACCAACGTGGCGGTGGCACAAATCAGCAACAACAACAACACGACTCCACTTTTGGACAGCCGACTCGCCCTCCACTCTACTGTTGGGTTTATCACCCACCACCCTCATCACAACAATCATTTTGGGCCACATCGTCATTATTAGATTAGGTGTCTAAGTCTATACCTATTTTGGTATTTACTTGACCCGATTATGAGCATGGTCCTTTTGGGTAGCCTTCACCATAGCAACCGATAGGATGAATTATGGAGAAAGAGGATTGATTATCATTTATTAATATATTATAAGAATAATATATTAAAGAAGAAATCATATTGTTTAATTAATATTGATAAAGAATTAATTTAGAATTAGTTTTGTGGTCAAAAGAGATTAATTAAATAAAGGGGATTGATAGTGTAATTATAAGATAGTTACAAAGTTGGACTTAGGATCCATAAGGATGCAATGGACGTATTCTATATGAGAGTCCATATAGAAATCGTCCAAGGGCCTTCTTGAATGATGCATTGGGTTGCGTAAGGACTAAGTGACTGGATTATGGTTTACAAATTGAAACCCTAGAAGCCTAACTATAAAAGGAACCCTCTTGGCCACCAAATTCGTCCCTAACCTTCCAAGAGAGCCCTTGGACGGATTTTGTGCCTCCTCCTCCCTCTCCTAAGTCATCTTGTTGCTAGTGGTGTTTGTGACTCCATTAGAGGTGCAACATTTGAGGCACTAGGCTTTCAGAAGTCAAGATCAAGGAGGTTTATGATTGTTATTGCTACGTAACAATTAAGGTAATATTCCTGACCCTAGTTATATGTGTTTTTTAGATTTGTATGCTAGTCAATTAGGGTTTATTACTTTTCTATTCAATGTTGTATGTTCAAATTAGAAAACCCTAGATCAAAGCAATTAGGGTTGCATGAACACCATAAGAATGATGTTATGTTGATAACCCAATAGTGGTATCAGAGCCTAGGTCGTTTTTCTAGTTGAATAGATGCAAAAGTGAACTGCCAAAGGATCAAAATTTTGAATTTTTGCTATCTGTGCAGCCGACTCGGCGATTCCATTAGTGGACTCGACGAGTTGCTTGAACTCAGTGAGTCCAGGGTGCTGTTGCCGTAATTTTCGATTTTTTGAGCAGTTTTTGTTAAGGATAATTACCAAAACTCATTTTTATTGTCTAAAATCGATTTTTTTATGTTTGGAATGATTATCCTTATTAAAATTAATGGATTTGGTCAAATATGGATAATATAGGATTATTATAAGTCAAATATTTGACCTAGTAATTTTGAAAAGTTTCAAATTACACCCTCTAGGTTTTATAGTTTAAATTTGAACCAAAAGGTTTTAGTTTTTGAAATTTAAATAGTTAAACCCTAATATTTTGAAAGGTTTCAAAATTTGTCCTCAATTTTCGGAATTTAAAATTTAATTACAAGGTATTAATTTTGAAATATTAAATTCTAGAACCCCTAGTATTTTGAATAGTTCAAATTACACTCTTTTGGATTTTATTAAATTAATTAAAGAGTTTAATTAAAGGAGATAATTAATAAATCCATAATTATATGGTTTAAGATTAATCAAATTAAAAGTTAAATTTATTAATAGTTTAAACCACTTAGTATTTTAAAAGTGTAAAATACACCGTTATACTATATAGAATTAAAAGTTTAATATTATATATGTATGAGTAAAGAGTCAGTCTTACCGTTAGTAGAACTCATTCACGAAGCTGGTCTCTAAGGGGTGTTTAAGGAAATTGCCTATAAAATGGCGATTGAATGGGGATCCACTCTTACCCACCGCACCCTTGACTAGTGGAGGGTCGTTAGCCGAACGGGTAGGATAGGACACAACCTTCCATTATAAGTATAATGAAATACGAAGTAACTAAACACTTTTATAAATTCCCAAATCTTAGTTACTTTAGGAAAAATGTGGATTTGGTGCTAATCCATGAAATTGCACATTGCACCTTGTTGTTCGTTAGTGGAGCGTGTGGTTAACCGGCACACTATATGGGACCAATGAAGGATGACAACGGGTAGCTCGTAGATTATCATTGATCAATGGAGCGTGTGTGGTTAACTGACACATTGATTAGGTGATAGACATCTTCAAGAGTACCAAGCTAATTTGCATGGTTATCCACACCTTGTTTGTGATCCTCGGCATCCCAGTCACAAACTTGAAGGGCATAATCGAGATTAAACATGCCATTGAAAAGTTCAATGAATCTCAAAATATCTAGGAGATTCAATTCATCTAAAACCTAAATTCTTTTTCGTTTTTCATGGTGGAAATTGGTAAATCGTCATTTACCTACCTTCAAATATTCTGCAACTGGATTATGGCATCCCTCTTCCATGTTGTAGAATATTGTGTTAGGTCCTAGCCTTAATATCTCATTTGGGTGTTTTATTAAGGACTCAATCAACTAACTTGAATTTTCTCCCCTTGTAGACGTCAAAGTCTATCAACTATGATCTTCTCGAATCCTTTGGAAAAAGTTTTCCACATGAAAGATGATGTTTCACGATTGGATTGTGGAAATGGAAATCATGCTTTACTTCCTCCACCTCCTCCACCTCCTCCAATAATTCTCCCTGACCTACGTGTTTGAAGACTTCAAAAAGTTCAAGATCACTCAAGCCCTATTGGCAAAAAGACATGAAAATGGGAAGTGTGTATGTGCTTACTGATGGGTTTTATGCATAAGAAACATTCCTATGTGCTCATACAAACCCTAATGCTTGGATCTAGGTTTCACTATTGAACATGCTTTGATTCCAAGACTTACAAACCCTATTCTAGCATATAAACAATAAATAATTCATATAGAATCAGATCTAGATGTTTACCTCTTCAATGGTTGGCTTAGATCTTGTATATCTTCTTCTTTTGAGCCTAGAGTCACAAATGTAACTCCTCTAATGGTTCACAAACCCCAAAAGCAAGAAGGCAATATGAGAGAGGCAGAGAGAGGCTAGAAATCGGCCTAGGGTACTCTTAGAATCAAGTGGTAGCCGAATTCATGCCCTAGGGGTCATATTTATACTTACAGGTTACTAGGGTTTCACTCTAAACCCTAATGGACAGCTTAGCCACCAAGCAGCCCATGGAACCTTCTGGAATGAGGCCCTTGGACGAAAATATGATGGTTACCCATCATAATTTCGTTACCCCTTAAGCCCATTAGGTTTCCTTAACCCAAAACTCAACTATCATACATTTGACAGTTTATACCCCTTTATTCAATTAGTCTCTTTTGACCACCAAATTAATTCCTAATTAATTTATGACCAATACTAATTAAACAAATATGATTTCTCCTTTAATATGTTATTCTTATAATATATTAATAAATCATAATACTCTCTCTTTCTCCTTAAATTACCTTGTCAAGTTGCTTTGGAGAAGGCAACCCAAAAGGATCATGCATAACCGGGTCAAGTACATACCAAATATAGTTACGGGCTTAGACACTATTCCAACAGTCTCCCACTTGGATAAGTCTAGTAACTATATCTCACATATGACTTCAGAATCCGATTAGCAATCGTAGCTCTTATACTTTGCTGTCAACTCTGATCAAGTTGTCCTTTAGATAAGGGATCGTATAATCCTCTGTTCTGGATATCATGCTGACAATACTTATTGTCCAGCAGTAGTTCCTTGATTTCCGATTTGTTCGACATAGAATTTAGTTGAACACATCAACCTCATTCTGACCGGGCCTGGCACATAAGTCAAACCAAATCATCAAGTGGCAAATATATCACTTTTATTCTCATAGAATAAAAGGAACAGATCAACTTCGACTCATATGCATCTATTATTTACTAATGGATCATGCACAACAATGTGTTTTATAACATCAAGTTACTGATGCGTTTACACATTATCAATGTACAACCAACCAGCACACAACAACCATATCTCTAAGTTTTAAGACTATATAATGTTATCGTTTTGCGATCACTTAAGATAAAACACCACTAAGTGATACAGCAACCTCGGGTTTGATCCAATGCTCAATTCATATTCATAAGCACTCATGAACTTTGCAGCAAACCTTTGCTATGTCTAAAACCTTTCAGATAGTCTACAAACAATTCATGACAGTCTTCATTCATATCTACTTCCAAAATATGACCGACTGTGGACCTTTTGAATAATCATATCATTCGGGAAGTCAAAACATGCAAAATGGAAACAATAGATAAATAACCAACACAAGATAGTAGTTTTACTCATAAATAATACATTTTATTTATTCATCGAATGTCAAGTACAAACTATCTATTACACGTTTCCTATCTAATCCAAACTTATATCATCCTTCAGCCCAATGCTCCTAGCGTGATGCAAGTGTTTAACCCTACTCAGTCCCTTCGTAAGGGGATCTGTTGGGTTCTCTTCTGATGATACCCTCTTCACAACGAGGAGTCCCTCTTCTACCCGATGTCTGATGAAATGGTATTTTCTGTCAATATGTCGAGATCTGCCATGATCTCTCGGTTCCTTGGTCAAGGCAACCGCTCCTTCATTATCACAGAAAATTTCCATCGGCTCCTTTATGGAAGGTACAACTCCAAGGTCTCCAATGAAGTTCTTCAACCATATAGCATCCTTTGACGCTTCGCTCGCCGCAATATACTCTGATTCGCACGTTGAATCAGCTACGGTCTCTTGCTTGGAACTTTTCCAAGTCACTGCTCCTCCATTTAGGGTAAAGACCCAGCCCGACTGTGATCGGAAGTTATCCCGATCTGTCTGAAAACTAGCGTCACTGTACCCTCGTACCCTTAAGTCATCACTCCCACCAAGGACTAGAAACCATTCCTTGGTCCTCCGAAGGTACTTAAGAATATTCTTAACTGCAACCCAATGAGCTCTACCAGGATTCCCTTGATATCTGCTGACCATGCTCAAAGCGAAGGCCACGTCAGGGCGAGTACAAGTCATAGCGTACATGATAGAGCCTACTGCGGAAGCGTAAGGTACTCGACTCATATCAGCTATCTCTGTCTCTGTACTCGGGCTCTGAGTCTTACTCAGCTTGGTATTGCTTTGGATTGGCAACTCCCCTTTCTTGGAATTTTCCATACTAAAACGCTTCAGTACCTTTTCCAAGTATGTATCCTGAATGAGTCCTATCAGTCTCTTTTCTATGTTTCATACTATTCTTATTCCCAGAATATAAGCAGCCTCTCTGAGGTCCTTCATAGCGAAACATTTCCCAAGCCAGGACTTGACCTCCTGCAAGGTTGGGACATCGTTTCCTATGAGTAGTATGTCGTCAACATACAATACGAGGATGCTTACTATACTCCCACTGGCTTTGACATACACACAAGATTCATCTTCGCTTCGCAGAAAGCCAAACTCTTTAACCATCTTGTCAAAACAAAGATTCCATCTGCGAGATGCTTGTTTCAATCCATAAATGGATTTCTCAAGCTTGCATACTCTATTTGGATGCTTCGCATCGACAAAACCCTCTGGCTGATTCATGTAGACATCCTCAGCCAACTTTCCGTTAAGGAAAGCGGTTTTCACGTCCATCTGCCATATTTCATAATCATGAAACGCAGCTATGGCAAGCATCACCCTAATAGACTTTATCTTCGCAACTGGTGAGAAGGTTTCATCATAGTCAACTCCGGGAGTTTGAGTAAAGCCCTTCGCAACCAATCGCGCTTTATAAGTATGCACTTTCCCATCCATGTCCGTCTTCTTCTTGAAGATCCACTTGCACCCGACTGTCTTACGACCCGGTACATTATCAACCAAATTCCAAACTTGGTTGTCGTACATGGACTGAATCTCACTGTCCATAGCCTCTTTCCATTTTGTAGACTTCGGGCCTGCCATGGCTTCCTTATAGCTGCTAGGTTCATCCAAATTTACTAGTGTATTATCACTAATAAATGTATCCCCTTCAGTAGTAATATGAAAACCATAAAACTGGGGTGGAACACTGGCCCTAGTGGAACGTCGAAAAGGTAGGGACTCGTCAATGGGTTCAACAGGAGTTTCCTCCTCAAGTTGAGTGCCAGTGTCAGAGGTTCCTTCATCGCTTTGATCTTGAATTTCTTCAAGTTCAATTTTCCTCCCACTGTCTTCTTGGCATATCAATTCCCTTTCTCGGAAAACTCCTCTTCTAGCAACGAAGACAACATTGTCACTCGGTCTATAGAAAAGGTAGCCAAAAGACTTCTGCGGATAGCCGATGAAATAACACTTCTCACTACGAGGTTCTAGTTTGTCGTGAGTCTCTCGTCTTACGAAAGCCTCGCAACCCCAGACCTTGATATGTGCCAACGAGGGAGCCTTCCCTGTCCACATCTCGTGAGGAGTCTTGGAAACCTTCTTGGTGGGAACTAAGTTAAGTATGTGGGCGGCAGTCTCTAAGGCATACCCCCAGAAAGCTATTGGTAACGAAGTCTGACTCATCATAGAACGAACCATGTCCAACAAGGTCCGATTACGTCTCTCAGCCACACCATTCAATTGTGGCGTCCTCGGAGGCGTCAATTGTGAAACGATTCCACATTCTTTTAGATAGTCGTGAAACTCAAGACTTAGGTACTCTCCTCCTCGGTTTGACCGAAGCATCTTGATTTTCCTGCCCAGCTGATTCTCCACTTCATTCTTAAACTCTTTGAACTTTTCAAAGGTTTTCGACTTTTGCCTGATTAAGTAGATATATCCATATCTGCTATAATCATCTGTAAAAGTCAAGTAGAAGCGACAAGCATCCCTTGTGGTGGATCTAAAGGGCCCGCATACATCGGTGTGTATGAGATCCAATAAACGCTCACCCCTTTCATAAGTGCCAGTAAAGGGTGACTTGGTCATCTTCCCAAGTAAACAAGATTCACACGTTTCATCGTCCCTAAGGTCGAATGACTCCAACACTCCATCCTTTTGGAGTTGGGCTATGCGTTTCTTGTTGACATGGCCAAGGCGACAATGCCACAAGCATGCTTTGTCTAGGCTAGTAGACGAATCAATATTCAAAACATTATTTCCAAAATTATTAACAATCATCACAGATTCATAAATCCCATTACAAGGTAATGCATTGAAATAAAAGAAACCATTCAAATAAACATTAATAGAACCATTACTATTATCAAAAGAATATCTGAAACCTTGTCTAAACAACCCGTGAAAAGAAATAATGTTTCTTGCCATATCTGGCGAATAACAGCAATTCTCTAAATCTATTCCTAACCCATTACTCAACACTAAAGAATAAACACCAACTTTGGTCACAGGCGACGATCTTCTGTTTCCCATAATCAGGTTCATCTTTCCATGTTCCATCTCCCTACTTCTTTTTAGGCCTTGCAAATCAGAACAAATGTGGTAACCACATCCTGTATCAAGAACCCATGAAGTAGCAAATGATGAGTTATTAGATTTAATAGAATACATACCTGCAAATGTGGGCTTGATCTTCCCATCTCTTATGTCCTGCAGATATTGAGGGTAGCTTCGCTTCCAGTGGCCCTTTTGATGGCAATAGAAGCACTCTGCTTCTTTAGGATCGGAAGAGGGTTTAACGGAGCCAGCTTTGGTCCCACTTGAGGACGAACCATCACGGGGCTTCCCCTTATGGTGGCTCTTACATAGAGCCTTCCTCTTTTTGCCCTTTCCTTAACCTATTGCCATCACAGGAGCGGCCACAGCAGGGGACGGTGCAACGGATTTGTCTTTGAGGTTGCTCTCAGCAGTCCTCAAGAGCCCTTGGAGCTTGCTCAAGGAGACCTCCTCTTTGTTCATATGGTAGGTTATCCCGAACTGATTGTAGCAGGAGGGCAAGGAGTGGAGGATTATGTCGATAGTCAAATCCTCATCAAACTTAACATTAAGTTTGAGAAGACGATCAACATACCTCTGCATTCTTTGCAAATGAGAGGTTAGGGATTCTCCACTCCCCATCTTCGCGGTGATCATGTTAGTAATGATCTCATAGCGCTCTTGCCTCGCGCTCTGGTGATACCTGTCCAGCAAATCCTGATGCATTTAATATGGATACATTTCCTCATAGGACTTTTGGAGTTCGAGGTTCATGTAGGCCAGCATGATGCAGTGAACTTTCGTGGCATCACGCTCGTGGGCCTCAAAGGCGGCCAATTCCTCAGGAGTAGCAACATCTGGGACGATCTTCTCAAGTTTTTCATCGAGGACATATTCTTTGTCCTTGTAGCGTGTGATCATGCGGATATACCTCATCCACTCGTTGAAGTTTGAACCATCAAATTTCACTTTCTGACACAAGTTCATCACCGAGAATGACCTAGAAGCGTTGTTGTTGTTGTTGTTTGCAAACATCTGAAAAAGAAGGGAACAAAGTTTGATTAGAAATGAATCCCTAATTAAACACCCAAATGAGAAATTAGGGCTAGGATCCAACAACATTATTTACAACTTAGAAATGGATGCCGTACTCTAAAAGTAAATAATTTGAAGGTAAGTGAATGACGATTCACTAATTCTCACCATGACAAACGAAAAAGCAAGTTAGGTTTTAAATGTATTGAAAACTCCTAGATCTTTGAGATTCATTGAACTTTTCAATGGCATGTTTAAATCTCGATATGCATTTCAAATTTGCGACTGGGATGCCGAGGATCGCAAGCAAATTTGTGAATAACCATGTGAATCAATGTGGTGCACTCAATGTCTCTATCACCTAATCAATGTGCCGGTAAACCACACACGCTCCATTGATCTATGACAAACATCGAGTCACCCTTCGCTACCAATGTCATCCCCAAATTGATGTGCCGGTTAACCACACACGCTCCATCAACGTTTAACAAGGGTACGAAGTGTAATTCCATGGATTAGCATCATTTTCACATTTTACCCTAAAGTAACTAGGAATGGGAATTTGTAAAACATGTAGTTACTTTATGATCAACATTATACTTTTAATGAGGAGAGGGTTGCCCTATCCTACCCGTTCGGCTAACGACCCTCCACCAGTCAAGCAAGCGGTAGGTGTGAGTATACACCCATTAAGCGTCATTTTATAGGCAGCAACCTTATACCCACCTTATAGACCGGCTTCGTGAATGAGGCCTACTAACGGTAAGACTAGCATTCAAAGTTATATATATGTATATATTAATTAAGCTTGTCATAATATATAATAGTATAGGGTTGAATTTTAAACTTGTAAAATTCTAAGGGTTTGAAATTTAAATTATTCAAAATTAAACTTTTAATTACAAAATTCAAATTTCAAAACTTGAGGGCAAGTTTTGAACTTTTCAAAACATAAGGGATCAAATAACAAATAATTCAAATTAACCAATTAATTTCATAATTATCTATATTTGACCTAATCTTAATTTTAGTCATCAGATAATTACCAAATAATTTTTAAATAATCCATATTTATCACATAAATAACTAATATTTAAAAAGATTTGAAATTATCTATTCTTTTGGCAAGGATAAACACTTAATATAGATAAAATTCGGATTTTAACTTCACAAGACAATTAAGCATCAAGTCCAAGTCAAAACAGCAGCCAAAAACCCGAAAAACCCTAATTCTGACGAACTGACTCGCCGAGTCAGGCCTGGACTCGCCGAGTTGAGTCGGGCAGGGACCAAAAATCGTTTTTCAGCAATTAAAGCAGTTTAGCATCACATACAACTGAAACCAATCAAAGCTCTGATACCACTGATGGGTTTTATGCATAAGAAACATTCCTATGTGCTCATACAAACCCTAATGCTTGGATCTAGGTTTCACTATTGAACATGCTTTGATTCCAAGACTTACAAACCCTAATCTAGCATATAAACAATAAATAATTCATAAAGAATCAGATCTAGATGTTTACCTCTTCAATGGTTGGCTTAGATCGTGTATATCTTCTTCTTTTGAGCCTAGAGTCACAAATGTAACTCCTCTAATGGTTCACAAACCCCACAAGCAAGAAGGCAATATGAGAGAGGGAGAGAGAGGCTAGAAATCGGCCTAGGGTACTCTTAGAATCAAGTGGTAGCCGAATTCATGCCCTAGGGGTCATATTTATACTTACAGGTTACTAGGGTTTCACTCTAAACCCTAATGGACAGCTTAGCCACCAAGCAGCCCATGGAACCTTCTGGAATGAGGCCCTTGGACGAAAATATGATGGTTACCCATCATAATTTAGTTCCCCCTTAAGCCCATTAGGTTTCCTTAACCCAAAACTCAACTATCATACATTTGACAGTTTATACCCCTTTATTCAATTAGTCTCTTTTGACCACCAAATTAATTCCTAATTAATTTATGACCAATACTAATTAAACAAATATGATTTCTTCTTTAATATATTATTCTTATAATATATTAATAAATCATAATACTCTCTCTTTCTCCTTAAATTACCTTTTCAAGTTGCTTTGGAGAAGGCAACCCAAAAGGACCATGCATAACCGGGTCAAGTACATACCAAATATAGTTACGGGCTTAGACACTATTCCAACACTTACGTCTTGGACATGAAGTTGCATTTTGACAAATTGGGAAAATTGGGTGTCGAAGTCTCAAGGAAGTTGGCTATTGAGTGGGTTCTTCAATCACTTATTGACTCATATAATGAGTTCATTAGAGAGTACTATATGATGGACCACGACATGACCCTCATTTATTTGACTTATTTGCTTATTGCTGCTGAATCAACGATGATTTGGCTCACTGGTCAAGCAAATCTGTCTGGTAAATCAATGTCCCAAACTTCCATGGACATTGACAATGGAAACATTGGAAGTCCAAAAAGGTTTTCTCTAGGCAAGAGAAAGGCTAAGTCTGAGATTGTCCTGTGTACCATTCCAAAAGAGTTCATTCGTTTCTATTGCCAGGAGAAGGGGCATTGGATACGAAGCTGCCAGATTTACCTGATAGATTGCGAAAATGGTAGAGTCAAGATGTATGACTCTACTTCAGGTAAAATCCGCTATCTGACTCTATTAAGTTTTCTATTTTAGATTCTTAATACATGATGTGATAAGATTTCATTTTGATGTTTTGTAGGATCGAAGAAAAGAAAGGAATCTTAAAGGAAGAAGTGAGCTGATTCTGATCGCGAAGATATGGATTTCGATCGCATGATTCAATGATCAGATTTTTGAGCTGTTTCTTAGAGTTATGATAGATTACTTAGGAATATGTAATAGCATATTTTTCCTTTGAATTGCGTTGTAAGGACAAGTTTTTTCCGCTTTTTTATAAATAAAATAAATTTTGATTTTTTTCTTATTTATATTGTTGGGTCAAAAATATGGTTTATACTTTGCTTTTCTAGGAAAATATATTTTTATGTAATGTTGTATGTGTTTGCGGTTTATGTGTACGGCTGCACACCCTATGTACGGCCGTACACAGGGTGTGCGGCTGTACACATGTGTATGGCTGGAGGCCCATATAAATAGAGGAGTGCATGTGAGTGTACGATTAAAGATAAGTAGAAAGAAGGCTAGACAAGAGAGAGAAAGTTAGAGAGAAGATGTGTGTGAGAGAATCTATTGTAAGGAGCATAATTCATATTGAATACATCATTAGATTAAAGTTGGAAAAAAAAGGTTAGAAGAGAGCATCTTGTAGAGAGAAAAAGTTAGAGAGAAGAAGTGTGTGTGTGTGAGAGAATCTATTGTAAGGAGCATCAATCATATCATCATTACATTAGATTCAAGTTGTTCTTCTTCTCCTTCTCTTCTATTTGATCTGACATCATCCAATTGATTGGGATTCCGCACCATCAATTGGATCTGATTGATACACAAGCAAATTTTGGGGACTTACAATTGGTATCAGAGCTTGGTTGTATCAAGCAATTTTTCCAGATCTGGAGCTTATTTGATCTTATTTTGAAAAGAGAATAGCGTTTTTGGATAGATCTCGCAAAAATAAGGGGGTTACTTCTTTGTATTTTTCATAAAAACGAGTTTTTGATCGAGTTTTAGAGCAAAAAATGGTGAAAAACGTTGTTTTTTTCGTGAATCTGTTGAAGGTGTGCGGTCCAGTTGAAGGAGTGCTGCTGGTTGAAGGTGTGCGGCTCAGGAGTATACGGCTCGGTGTGTGCGGCCTCGGTGTGTGCGGCTCGTCAGCCTCGGTGTGCGGCTCGGACGTGTGCGGTCTCGTGTATGGTCCAGCTCCTTCGCCTCGGTCTCGCATCTGGTTCACGGCTCAGCAGCATCGGTCTCGGCTTCGCAGCTTCGTCCTCGCTTCACAGCCGTCCTCGCTTAGCAGCCTTTGCATAAAAAAGGAAACGGGTTTGACGTTGCCGGGGATTGAACTCGGGACCTCTACTTGAGCAACCCACCGCCTTACCAACTCGTCTAGGAGGCTTCTTGTTTCCTAAATCCGAAATTTAGAATATAACTCATCGTTTTCGCATATAATTTCACAAATTGACATTTTCAAGCCCAAAAGTTCAAAATTTTATTTTTAAAATCCTTTTTCAACCCAAAAATTTTAGTTTTTAAATTTTAACTTTTATTTTTCATTTTTTACTTAAAATTTTGACTTTGACTTTTAAAAGTTGACCTTTGACTTTAAATTTTGACTTTGTCATTTGACTTTTAATTTTTCAAATTTGGCTTTTCGGTTTGACTTTTAAGTCTGACTTTTGAGTTTGACATTTTTTTTTACTTTTAAGGTTGACTTTCTCTTTTAAGTCAAAGGGCAATTAAAAAAAATAAAAAATAAAAAATATATATATAAAAAAATTTTAAAAATAAAAAAAATGAGTTCCACATCAATTCCGGTAAATGAAGTCTCATGTACTCCATCTTGTAAAGCTACGATTAAATTTCTTCGCGAACAAATTAATTTGCTAAAAAGAGAAAATGAGGACCTCAAATACGAAGTCTATACTCTAAGGAGAGGTCAAAAACCTTTAAAAGCTCAATTAGAGGCCAAAATCAAGGATTTCCGAAAACTGCAAGAAGATTACAGCAATAAGTGTGAGAATTATGATCACATCAAAAGAAAACTTACTGCTGTAACTGAAGAACTTGACGCGTTGAAAATTAAGTGTGGAAAAACGGATATTAGTTTTAAAAATTACACTACGTCAAGTAAGACAGTCGAGTCATTATTTGAAAACCAATTAAAATTCAAAGATAATCAAAACAAGGGTTTAGGGTATGATAGTGTTCCTCCACCTTTCAATCACAACTATAACCCACCCGTTGAGACCAATGAGGAAGAAATGCTTGCTCAGTATGGCCAAACCCCTGCTTCAGCTTCAGTTAAGACTGAACAATCAGGGCCATCTGAGGATGTTGAGATGAACGATACTAATGCTTCTACTTCATGTGCAGGTAAAGTAGCAGAGGATGAGAACAAGGAGAACACCATTGAACAAACCAACATCTCCTTGAACTCTGAATCTGTTGCTTCGAACTCAGCTGCTTCTGATCAACCTGTTGTTGGTAAATACAGGCCACCATTTCAAGCTAAACAGAGTGCCTGTTGCAACTGTGCATGTGGAAAAATCAAGAGACAAGGCAAAGATACGCCACCAGGGGCAGGAAGAAACAACTTCCCAGGGAAGAAAAAGACATGCTTTCACTGTGGAACACCTGGACATATTGCCAGAAATTGTCCTAATCGAGCATACATTCCCTACTATGCACAAGGCTGGCAAAACACGCAAAGAAGGAGATACTCCAAAAGAAACCCCTCAAGGCCACATTCAGAAAATAGCGACTGGAATGCCATGAAGGCCAAAAATCAACCCCACAAGGCCAAGAAATCAACTCCCAAGGTCAAGAAGGGAATGTCGGCCAAGAAGCCAAATCCAAGAGATGCTCCCGTGAAGCCAAAATCAAAGCCATCTCAACGATCGGCTTCAAGTTCAAAATCAAGTGCCGAGGCACCCATCCGCTCGAAAAAGAAATGGGTTAAACCCAACTATAGATGGGTACCGAAGGTGCAATCTCCCAAATCATCAAATGCTTCTAATATTTCTACATTTTCTGTTTGTGATAAACAGGATATGTCATGGGAGAGATTATCGTGCAAAGATGACAAAGGTCGACCCAGTTTCAAAATAGACTGGGTTCCAAAGACCAACTGATCCCGCTATGTGTCGGAGCAGCTATGGAGGCATATCATCAGACTTCGGTTTGTTGGTAGTGGCTGTTCCTGGCACTTGATAGGGAACATCTCTCAACTGTACAACATTCAGACATTTGTTTGAGAGTATGTATCCTTGCGGGAAGGGAAGAAAGGAAGTGATCACTCATGGGGTCTGTTCTTAACGACATGAAGAATTTTCGGATCTGTTCTGAAATTACGCGTACTATTCTCAGACCTTCTGGATGCAAATTCAATCGGTGACTTACGGTTTGAGTTTTCTTCTCTATATTCCTGAGTTTTTCTTAAGCTGATTCGCTTTAAAGACAAATTTTTGCTTTAGGATAGTTTAAATTTGCGCATTTACTTTTGTTTCTCTCCTATGCACAAGTTTAGGGGGAGAAATAAAAACAAAACAAAAATTAAAAAATTAAAAAAAAATAGAATATCAAAATAATAATATGTTGGTTATGGAATGTGCTTGAGGGAGATGTTTTGGGAAGTGATATGATAATGCGATAACAGGCAACCTGAGTCTGCGTAACGTACCCAAAGTTGAAGGGTCTATGCTCTGGTTTGATGTGTCGGTATGCACGAAAGATTCTAAATGGACATGACTAGGCAGAATTGAACTTAGGAAATCAAATGACTTGACAAATCTTGACCTAGATAGTTCCGTTTAGCCTGACAATACGACGCTTGGATAGGTTGAGCAGGGAGATATATATGGGAATCTACTCGTCACAATAATTGAACCCGTACTTGGAACCGTGGCTTAACTTTTCCTCGATGTGCGGATTCTGTCCTTAATTCCGGTTGGATGGGGCGACTGGTAAATTCCGATAAATTAGGTCTGTAGAATATCATTTTCTTTCTTTCCGTCTGTTAGTCATATGTTGTCTCCTTTGCGTGACTTCAAATCCGACCTGGTACACAACATATGCAACTCTATTTCTCTGCAGGTTATATATGTGAAAGACTTCTTATCTGTTAGCCATATGATGTCTCCTCTGCGCGACTTCTAATCCGACCTAGTACACAGCATATGCAATCTTCTACTTCTCAACCCCTCTGAAGTAATAAGTAATAAGTAATAGAATTCTGAATCTATCTTCTCTCTGAATGGTTGTCTGCTCACCTGGTGTAAGGAGTACTCTGGAAGTTCTTGATGGCCGGGGCATATCAGGAAGCGGAAAACACGTTCTAGTACACTTAAAATTGAACACATACAGATTGTCTATAGATCTCGCTGCTCAATTTAGGTGGATAACAATATCCCTGGTCATCGTCAGATGAATGGTCCTTAAGATATAGTATCTAAGAAATTAGGATCAGATATAATTTTTAGGAACTTAAGTTCACCTGTCTTGTAACAAATAGTATGTCCTAAATTTGTCACAATTTTTTGTGTTTAAGGGGACAACAATACCGACGATCGACCAGACAAAGATGTGAATATGAAAGGTATCGATAAGTGGATAAAGGCTGTCTAAAAACTTTGATCCCAAATCTCTCTTAAAGTTAGATATCATTTTTATTTTTGTTAAATTTGTCATAGTTTCTTCTAATTTAAATATTAGGGGAGAATTAAAAATTAAAAAAAAAAACAAAAAAATTCAAAAATCAAAAAAAAAATCAAATAAAAATCAGAAAAATTTAAAAATCCAAAAATAGTGTTATTTATGTTTTATTTCTTGTTCAGAAAAATCAAAAATCCAAAAATATTTTTTGTTTTTGTTCTCATTTGTGTGCTAAGTTTTCTTTTAGTTTTGTTTTGTCTTCAAAAGTGATTTCAGGTATAGATAAGACTCATGGAGTTTGTGTTGAAGATTTTTGAGCCAAAACCTCGTCGTGAGCATCGAAGAATTCACATTCGAAGGAGCAAGAAATGAAGATTATTCTTTCGACATTCAATCTGTCAACCCCAGAAGCATGGTGAAGCTGTACTTGAAGATTATGTCACAGATTGCATTGAAACCTCCTCAATCAATCTGCTGCTATCTTTGTACTTGCTGAAGTGATCCAGAAGATTTGTTCTCTCTGTAGATTCTCAAGCTGCAGCGCTATCTTTCAAGAATCTGTACATCAAGCCTCCTCACCCAATGTGCGTTCAGAGTCAAATCTTGAAGAAAAGCCCAACCACTCGAGATGAAGTCATTCATGAAGATTCATCAAGTTCATCTTGAAGCTGTGAAGAAATCAAAGATTAATGCTGAAGCCAAGCTCCCAATGAAGATTAACAAGAAAAAGCCAGCTACTTTTTAGGGGGGGGGGGGGGGGGGGCTTGTTGGGTCAATTAGAAAAGAAAGTTATAAACCAAGGGGGAGATTGTTGGGTCAAAAATATGGTTTATACTTTGCTTTTCTAGGAAAATATATTTTTATGTAATGTTGTATGTGTTTGCGGTTTGTGTGTACGGCCGTACACGTGTGTACGGCTGCACACCCTGTGTACGGCCGTACACAGGGTGTGCAGCTGTACACATGTGTATGGCTGGAGGCCCATATAAATAGAGGAGTGCATGTGAGTGTACGGTTAAAGAGAAGTAGAAAGAAGGCTAGACAAGAGAGAGAAAGTTAGAGAGAAGATGTGTGTGAGAGAATCTATTGTAAGGAGCATAATTCATATTGAATACATCATTAGATTAAAGTTGGAAAAAAAAGGTTAGAAGAGAGCATCTTGTAGAGAGAAAAAGTTAGAGAGAAGAAGTGTGTGTGTGAGAGAGAATATATTGTAAGGAGCATCAATCATATCATCATTACATTAGATTCAAGTTCTTCTTCTTCTCTTTCTCTTCTATTTGATCTGACATCATCCAATTGATTGGGATTCCGCACCATCAATTGGATCTGATTGATACACAAGCAAATTTTGGGGACTTACATATATCTCCTTGGAATGGCATTTGTGAAAATTGATGTTTGTTTCTATTATTAGAAATGTTGAAATGGATTCTTAGTTATGTTATTTGTGGTAATGTCGTAATTTTCTAAGTAAGGAAAGATTCTCATCGCCCAAGTTTCAATTGGATAGAAGCTTGGAATCATATGATTTGAGTCATGTGATGTATGGAAATCTTGGTACTTTGGAAAATTAAGACTGATTCCTTGAGAGCCAAGTGAAGGACTAAAGGATCTAGTACATAATGTTGTGCACTGGTCAAATCCACTACAAAGAATGATAAGACTATTCATCATGATTTGCTAAAAGTTTAGTAAATATGGTTATGCTTACAAGATTAAGTGTAACTCTGAATCATTGAAAAGTTTTAATGAATAGCAGAACGAATAAGAAGAATCAATTAGGCAGAAAGATAAAAGTTTCTCCAATATGAAAAGAAGGCAGAGTACTTAAGTATCATGTTTTATGATCATCTTAGTGATTATGAAACCGTATCGCAATTGATCCTCTAAGGACACCTTAGTGCATAAGTATGACTAAAAAGAGTAATCGGGAATTGTTGAAATGGTTAAATCAAAAGGATGAGTCATACTTTGGTTCAAAATTGAGTCTTAGAGTAATACTCCAAGATTGTGAGTTGAGTGACAAAATCTTAAGAGAAGGTTGAAGAATACTCATCAAATGTGGAGTAGAAAAGTTTCTTACTCTTGTACATTTGAAATTGGTAAGTTGTGATGTCTTGGATAAGACAAATACCAACTAGGACCAATTGTGCGAGGTGTTCATTTTGATAAGAAACCGCACTAACTCTTGAATATTTGTTTGACAATAAATGTTTCTTGACAAAAAAAATCTTATATGTCGAGAGGTCAGTAGGAGTCTTAAAGATCTTGAAAATTTTCAGGAACTAATCAAGAGTAGACCTATTGTCTATCACTAGCACATGACTTAAGGTTTATAACCTATCGTGTTGACATATTCTTATTTCTGTGCCATTCCAGTTTTAAGTCAACTATATGTGTGAGTTCTATGAGTTCTCATTTAATTGCATAAGGCAAAGGACCTTGATCAATGGAAAGTACATTGATATGTAGGGGTGATTTGCTCAATAACTTGGAAGCAATGGTGGGACCCTTGAGGGCAAGAAATTAAGAATGAATAAGTTCTGTCCATAAGGGTTTAGATTTGTCACAAACATTATCTTATGATTATGGTTATGACAAATTCACATGGATAAGATCACATACACCATAAAATCTAGGTATCATAAGGTTTCTCTCTGTTTCATGAAAATAATTATGAGGAAACGCATTCACTAAGAGAGATTTTAAGGAAATAGCAATTGTGATATTTGCGTTCTCAAATTCGATTATGATTACGACATTCTTCTTCATAGTTCGAATTGTGAGATTTGGAAATTAGTGTAAACATTTAGGACTTATTGATATAAGTTATGAATTAGTTTAGATATACATATGAGCTATCTAAGGAAATGTGTATGAGTTTGAGAAACTCAGATAAAGGCTTATCGAAGCATATCGTATTAGAAATATGAACTTTGGAAGTCAATAAGTATTGATTTCTAAAAGTCCAACTGTTTTCTGAATATGTGTCAAAGCTAGTGGGAGCATAAATGTTATGCTGATATGGATATAATTATCATGTTAGTGGGAGCATGATTATTATTTTAAGTGTTGCAAGTTAGCAATATTAATTATAGAAAACAAAATTTTCATTTTGTAAAGTTGCAGGGGTTGAAAAGTTGTTTTGCTATAATTAAGGGAGAGAGAATATTATACTTCATTTCAAAAATCTAAAAGATTGGATCGGGAAATTTTAATTAAATTTAGTCAAAGGACATATATGGATGTTATGTTGAAAATGTTCAACTTAAAAGAATTCTATATATGGCAATATTATAGCAAGAAACTGGTAAAGTATCATGTTTTTCATGAATCGTGTCCCGTACGCTTCTGGTATAGGATCGATTGCATATGTTGTAACATTCGACTGTTCTAAATTTTCCAAATGCCTAGGGCATTTAAATGGAAAAGGACCAGAACCAGATATGACTAAAATAATTAAACAACTGTCAAGGACAATCTAAGGTTCCCCAAGGATTTGTCAGTTGTAGGCAGTTGGAAGTATAGTAATGAATGGACCATATTGACATTATTATGAATAGATAGAACTCTATTTAGAATGATTTGTCATATGGAAAATATGGAAATGTTTCCATATTGGGAGTTGAACATTAAGAATCTATGTCTACATTAGAAACTTTTATGCAAGAAGGATGTTCAAAGGAATATACTTTTAATGTGAGACTTCATATCTATGGAATTGCCTTGTAACAATCTCCAATAGAGTACTTTGTAATATCATTGGCAAAGTCTTGCTGGCTTTGGTGTTGTGACATTACGAAAGGATCACTGCATAAAATGTTAGAATCTAACATATTCTAATAGTGGCAAGAATTTGGTATTCTTACACTTATGATAAGGATTAGGAGTTGTGAAATGAGTATCGTTGGAAATGTGTTCAATTGATCTATTTCACAAAGCATGGACCGTAGGTAAACATAGTGTGCATGCTTGGAGCATGGGACAACTATTGTTATAATTCAAGTAATAAGTTGATTATCCGAAACATTATACAATGAATAATGTGTAATCAATATGGTGACTAAATAAAACGTGTTTTATTTATACTCAAAAGTTTGGGGCCATATTGGATTCGATTATTCTTGTGTTTCACTTTGCATGTTTTGACTTCCCAAATAATAAGATTATTCAAACCATCCACAGTCGATAAATACTTTGGAAGTAGGTATTGAAGCTAGACTGTCATGAATCCGACTGTAGATTGTCTAAAGCGTTTAGACATAGCAAAAGTCGGCTGCAGTGTTCATGAGTGCTCCTGAAATAAGATTTGAGTATTGGATTAAACCCACACTCACTTGAATCACTTCATGGATTTTATCTCGAGTGATTAGTGAGAAGATAATATCTTATATTCTTGAAACTGAGACATGTGAGTTGTAATTTACAAGTTGGTTGCACATTGATAATATGTAAACGTACAAGTAACTTGGTGTTATAAAACATATTGTTGTGTGTGATTTGATGAGTAGATACAAGTGAGAATTTGAGTCGAATTTTATCCATTCCTTTTACCCAAAGTGGGATAAAAGCGATATTTGTGGGCCCCTCGATGATTTAGTGATGACACCCTAAGCGCTTGGCCAAGACTGGACTAAGTTGATGTGTTTAATTGTAGTCTGTTTTCAGTCGTCATAAATTGGAAATCGGGAAACAACACATAGACGGAGAGCATGATTATAATCCATGTCTCATGTCTATATGATATCTAGAATGGAGGAATATATGATCCCTTATCTAAAGGACACGTTTCTAATAAGATCAGAGTTGACCGCGGCTTTTGAAAGCTACGATTGCTGATCAAGTTCTGAAGTCGTACTTGCAAAATAGTTATTAGACTTATCCAAGTGGGAGACTGTTGGATTAGGTGTCTAAGACCATAACTATTTTGGTATGTACTTGACCCGATTATGAGCATGGTCCTTTTAGGTTGCCTTCACCATAGCAACCGATAGGATAAATTATGGAGAAAGAGGATTGATTATGATTTATTAATATATTATAAGAATAATATATTAAAGGAGAAATCATATTGTTTAATTAATATTGATCAAGAATTAATTTAGAATTAATTTTGTGGTCAAAAGCTATTAATTAAATAAAGGGGATTGATACTGTAATTATAAGATAGTTACAAAGTTGGGTTTAGGATTCATAAGGATGCAATGGACGAATTCTATATGAGAGTCCATATAGAAATCGTCCAAGGGACTTCTGGAAGGATCCATTGGGCTGCTTAAGGACTAAGCAAATGGATTAGGGTTTCCAAGTTGATAACCCTAGAAGCCTAACTATAAAAGGAACCCTCTAGGCCACCAAATTTATCGCTAACCTTCCAAGAGAGCCCTTGGACGAATTTTGTGCCTCCTCCTCCCTCTCATAAGTCATATTGTTGCTAGTGGTGTTTGTGACTCCATTAGAGGTGCAACATTTGAGGCACTAGGCTTTCAGAAGTTAAGATCAAGGAGGTTTGTGATTGTTATTGCTACATAACAATCAAGGTAATGTTCATAACCCTAGTTATATGTGTTTTTCAAATTTGTATGCTAGTCAATTAGGGTTTATTGGTATTCAATGTTGTATTTTCAAATTAGAAAAACCTAGATCAAAGCAATTAGGGTTGCATGAACACCATAGGAATGATGTTATGCTCATAACCCAACAGTAATCAGTCCAGCAACCTTGGGCTTCTTCATCTCATTCAACGCATCAACAACAGTGGGGCAGGTCATCCATAACAGGCCCATGTCTCCTTGGCAGCCGGCCTACAACAGCCCAACCTCAGCTACAGTACATCACCAACAATCCACAGGCCCACTGTCAACCTCCAGGTCCAATTTAGCCCCCGTGGGCATGGCCCACCGATCAGCCCACATCACTTCCCGCTATTTTTAACACGATAACTCTTGATGACCCGAGCACTGGAGGCTGGTCATGGACACCAGAGCCACTGATCATGTCCACACAAATGCAGGTATTCTCGATTCTCATTCTAATAATCATTACCCTCGTTCTATTTATGTTGGTAACGGTTCTACAATACCGGTTGTGACCTCGGGACACTCTACTTTTCCTATTTCTAATATATATCGTCCTCTTCATTTACAAAATGTCCTAATCACACCAAATATCATCAAAAACCTTATCTTTGTTCGCAAATTTACCGCTTAAAATAATTGTTCTATTGATTTTGATCCTTATGGTTTTACTGTTCTTGATTATCAGACACGTCGCCCTCTCATCCGTTGTGATAGCTCAGGACCTCTCTACCCTGTCACCAGCTCCTCCAGTCATGCCCTTGTCTCCACCTCCTCCACCACATGGCATCAACGACTTGGTCACCCTGGCGATCCAGTCTTGAAGCATTTATTTTCTCGTAGTTTTATTTATTGTCGTTCATCGAAAAATAATGTAACTTGTCACGCTTGTCAACGTGGAAAACACACTAACTTCCATTTTATTTGTATGATTCTATTGTTTCTGCACCTTTTGATATTATACATTCTGATTTATGGACTTCTCCCATACCTAGTTGTGATGGATCTCGCTATTATCTATTGTTTCTAGACCACCATACTCATTATATTTGGGTGTATCTCATTAAACACAAATATGAAGTTTTTGAGAAATTCTTACATCTTTCTAATGTCATTAAAAATCAATTTAGGGGCACAATCAAACAATTCCAATGTGACAATGGGGCGGAGTACAACAATAAAACCTTTCATGATCACTTCGCATCTCACGGTATCACTTTTCATTTTTCATGTCCTCACACCTCCAGCAAAATGGTAGATCTGAGTGCATGATTTGCACAATTAACAATATGATGCGCACTCTACGCTTTCACTCCCATATTCCACCCACCTTCTAGCCCGAAGCCCTTAATATGGCTACCCACCTTCTTAATATATTGTCATCTGTCACTATCTCAAATGTTACCCCTCACTATCTTTTTTTATCACCGTCACCCCCATATGATAACCTACGTGTCTTTAGATGTTTATGCTTCCCTTGTATTCACAGAACACATAAACTCTAACCTCGTTCCACTCCTTGTATTTTTCTTGGCTACCCCACCTACCATCGGGGATTCTGTTGTTTTGATCTCTCTGCCTGGAAGATCATCATCTCTCGACATGTCACATTCGATGAATCCATTTTTTCTTACGGTTCAGTCACCCCAACCGATCCTCCCTCCTATGATTTTCTCTCTAATTCGGACATCTCCCCAAATCTTCGCCATATTCTTCACCCCACCACTCCCCCATCAGGTATGGTTCTTCCTCATGAGCTTGACTATGTCCCTCCTTCTACCCCCTTTCATGTCGACACTCCTACTCAACCTTCTCCTGAGCTTACGTCTCACATACCCACACCCCCACCCCACCCCCTCATCCTCCTACTCATCACATGCACACTTGTCTTAAGAGTGACATTATCAAACCCATTCACCGTCTCAACCTCCACACCTCTTCCCTTTCCTCTCTCCCAAGGTCACACATCCAGGATTTGAAAGATCCAAACTGTCATAAAGCCATGAACGAGGAATATAATGCTCTTATTACGAATGGTACTTGGGTCCTTGTCCCACGACCACCTGGAGCCAATGTGGTTCATTCTATGTGGCTAATTAAACAGAAATTCAATGACGATGGGTCTCTTTCTCGGTATAAGGCTCGGTTAGTTGCTAATGGTCGCAGTCAGCAACAGGGGATCGATTGTGATGAGACTTTCAGTCCGGTTGTCAAACCGGTAACCATACGCATAGTTCTTAGCCTTGTAGTCTCCTGACACTGGCCTATTCATCAACTTGATGTGAAGAGTGCGTTTCTACATGGACATCTTCACGAAACTATATATATATATATATATATATATATATATATATATATATATATATATATATATATATATATATATATATGCACCTACCTCCGGCCTTTCGGGATCTTCAGAACCTGAATCATGTCTGTCACCTTCAGCGCTCCTTATACGGACTTAAACAGACCCCTCGGGCATTGTATCAGCGTTTTGCTCAACACACTCTTAACATGGGGTTTCAGCACAGTCGTACATATTCTTCTCTATTTATTTATCATTATGGTGCAGATATTGCCTATCTTTTACTATATGTTGATGATACTGTCCTAAGTGCATCATCTACGGCTCTGCTTCAGTCCATCATCACTCAACCTACTCGAGAGTTTGCCATGAATGACCTTGGCGCTCTCAACTATTTTCTTGGAATTTCTGATACCCGGTCTTTTAAGGGTCTCTTTCTCTCTGAGATAAAATACGCATCTGAGATCCTTGAGCGGGCACATATGCTTCAGTGTAATCCTACCCATATGCCTACAGAGACAACACACAAGCTGGATGCTACCAGACCTCCTATCGCCGACCCATCGTCTTACCGCAGTCTTGTCGGGGCACTCTAGTACCTCACATTTACACGCTCGGATATTGCTTTTGCAGTTCAGCAGATATGTTTTTTATGCATGATCCCTGAGAGCCCCACTTACATGCTCTGAAGCGTATATTACGATACATCCGTGGGACCCTCGATCATGGTCTACAACTCTACGTGTCCCCCGTATCTGATCTTCGTGCCTACTCTGATGCCGACTGGGGAGGGTGCCCCATCTCACACAGATCGACGTTAGAATATTGTGTATTTTTAGGTGACAATCTCATTCCTTGGTTATCTAAGCGACAAGGAGTTATTTCCCAATCCAGTGCTGAAGTTGAGTATCAAGGCATTGCAAACGCCGTTGCAGAGATGTGATGGGTTTGTAATTTACTTCGAGAGCTTTGATGTCCGCCCGCCAAAGCTACTATCATCTTTTGTGATAACATCAACTCCGTATACATGACCTCGAACCCAGTCCAACACCAACACACAAAACACATTGAGATTGACATTCATTTTATGCGTGATTTGGTTGCTCATGGTGTTGTTCGGGTCTTTCACGTTTCATCATCCGCTCAGTATGTCAACATCTTCACCAAAGGCCTTCCGACACATCTCTTCAATGATTTCAAGACCAGTTTGAACATTCGGAATGCTCCTCCCGATCAAACTATTGGGGGTGTTAGCGGATATTATACCCATTATATTTATTGTTATGTATTTCATGTATAAGGATAGCAAAAAAGCCCAAAGCCGACGGGGAAACCAGAAACCCGATCATTTTGGGTCGGGTAACGGGTTGTTATCGGGCTTTTTATCGGGTTCGGGGCAGGGAGTGGGTTCTCCTCATCCCGACCTCCTCCCCCCGGTTATATATATATATATATATATATATATATATATATATATATATATATATATATATATATATATATATATATAGGGCTAGGTTATTTTGTTTTTTAGATTTATTGTGTGCTAGAAATGCACCAATAGGAATTTATAAATTAAATAATTATTTAATTAAATAAATATAGATATTAAATGATTTCCATAATTATATGTATATTAAATGATATCCATAATTATAATTCTCTTTTTATAAAAACTAATTAAATCCGTCATTAATGTCAGCAATAATATTCTTTCAGAATGAATTCAGATCTAGGCTTTTATATATGAGTTCATATTTTGCTTCAGGGTTCACTCACTTAAAATACAATAAAGTTGCATTAAATATGAAGAACGAGAGTGTATTCTACTAAAATACACTCTCATTCTGCTGGAATACACTCTCATTCTTCTAGATATAAATTTATTCTGAAAGAATATTATCGTTGACATTAATGATGAATTTAATTGGTTACCATAAAAATGAGTTATAAGTATGGATAACATTTAATATAGATATAATTAATACTAAATTCTTATTGGTGTATTCTAGCACACAATAGATATGAAAAACATTTGAACTATATATATATATATATATATATATATATATATATATATATATATATATATATATATATATATATATATATATATATATATATACGAATCCTTTTGATGTTAATTGCATGTATTCATAGATAAAATACTTACTGTGGACAATCTTTTTAGATGTTAAAAATATTTTGTGAATGATCATTTTTTATGTTTTGACGTATTACACTAAACTTAAATCAAATAATATTTTTAGTTATTAACAATTATTTATGTTTTGATGTATTATATTAAACCTAAATCAAATAATTTTTAATATAACGTCCTGTTTGTTTTATTAAAGTGATGCATTATATTTTTAATTTAAAAGACAGGCTAGAACATGTATTTTTTATAAGACATCGGGGTATCCTAAAACGGAATAAAGATTTTGTTATGAATTGTTATAAACCCGATAAGATTCCCAAAATCCGACGGGAAAACCCGAAACCAAATAGGTCACCTCGATAAGATACCCAAAAATATCAGGACGGGTTTGGAAAACCATGCCCCGCCCCGAACCCGCCTCGTTGCCATTCCTATTCATGTATTGTATTATTAGGCTCATTAGTTTATACATATCTTGTATATCTATGGCCCAAGAAGGCAAACATTGTATTGAATCATGGGAAAATAGGTTCACTAACAATAATGTCAATAAACAATGTCACGACATTCGTGTGTTATGCCATCAAAAAATGTTATGCCAACATGCTACCTAAGCTAGCAACTGAGTTGAGTGGTTAAATTGTAGATTTGTAATAAATTGGTAAAAAGAATATCTCATTTAAGACAAAAAAACAAAATGTCAAATCGAATTTTTATAATAATAATTTGTATTGAATTTGCAATTTATTATCATTAATGGATAGAAATGCAATATTTGGATCGGCTTTGTATGAAAAATAATATGTTGTACGTATTTAAGAGAACAAAAATTTAACAAAAATAATATGTTGTATGTATTTAAGAGAACAAAAATTTTACAAAACTTGTTACATTTATTTTGAAGGGAATGGAGTAATAATTATTTTTACGTTGAAATCAAAAAGCATTTGGAAGAATCATGTAATATTGGTTCGATTTATCTATTGTTAGCGATTTTTATAAATTATGTTGTTGCATAAACAATTATTGATTCGATTATCAGTTTCAATAAAATCAAATAGCCGAATCATATTAAAACAAATTAAAAATAATGAAACCGGTTGAAATGATTATTTCTATAAATTTTGAAAGGTTTGAACTTGAGACCTCAAAATATACAAACGATATAGACAATTTTTGCAGTTTTTTTCAAGAAGAAAAAGATTAACGATCAAACACGCAAAGGGGTCCAAAACATCAGGAATCATTGGTGTAACTTATGATTTTATAACAATGTTAGTAAAAAATGAAACTATAAAAATTGCTAATACAAAATTTGTGAAACTTGGACTCAAAATGCGACCTTCAGTATACTGCATGTACCTTTTTTTTTTCACTCAATATTTATAGACAAAATTACAAAAATCGTCCTTGTGGTATGTATTTTTTGGGGGTTTTAGTCCAAAACCTTGACTTTTTTGGATTGGTGGTCCTTATGAGCTGGTTTGCTTGTAGTTTTTGGTCCCTCAAAAAACTGAAAAGACTAAAATACCCTTGAGATGTTTCTTTTTCATTTTTCTTTATTTATTTTTATAATTAAAAAAATTAAGAAAACTCTCTCTCTCTCTTTCTCTCTCCCTTGTTGAACCACCACCAGAGGTGGAAACGGCCGCCGGAAAAGTGCAGCAGCCCCCCCTCCTCCACTTCTTTCTCTTGTCAAGTAATAACCCCAACACCCTCTCTACATGGATACTTTCTTCGTCGCTCCGAAAGCTGCCAAAGATGAAGAACGAGCCACGAAGGGCTCGTCAGAGACACCAACTGCCACCTCTACCCCGTCTCTTCCTTTCGTCGAGCAAGCACCTCCAACGCCTCATTAGAATCGTTTTCCATTACAGCCTTCACCCCCCTCCACCCCCCCCCCCCCCCCCCTATTTGTTTCCGGCAAAGGACTCGACTCCTCTTCCTTCTTGTCGAACGGAAGAACCCAAATACCACCTGGAGAATCGCCGCTCCTTCTGCATTTCCGTTTGTGATTTTTGTCGGATCAGAAAAACAACCAAGGGAAGCCGCCACCTCTTTTCCTTCACGAATCGTTGCCGAAGGTCAACGTCCGTCCCTCCTCACGATTTCATCAGCCACTCCGATGTCATCGTTGCTGCCGATTTGTTTCCTCTTCCCCCGATCAGATGAAGACGCACTCCCTTTCCATTATTCATGTGTGTTAAAGGGCAAACCTGTGAATTGATTTCCAAAAACGAAACAAAAAATAGTTCCTGCCCAAAAATATAAATCCATGTGAATCATTTTCCAAATTTTATGTGTGTATGTGTTGAAGAACTTGTGTATTTGAAGAACAAGATAAACTATTGTGTGTTCAGGAGAGAGAGAGAGAGAGAGAGAGAGAGAGAGAGAGAGAGAGAGAGAGAGAGAGAGAGAGAGAGAGAGAGAGAGAGAGAGAGAGAGAGAGAGAGAGAGAGAGAGAGAGAGAGAGAGAGAGAGGTGTGGGCCCCACTTTATTATCAATAAAACATTAAATTAAATAAAAAATATATAAAAAATATATTAAGAGGGCAACTTAGTCATTTCAATTTCGAAGGGACCATTTTTACATAAAAAACTAGTCCAAAAGGACCACGAATCTAAAAAAAATCGTGGTTTGTACTAAAACTCCAACAAATTACATACCACAGGGACCATTTGCAATTTTGTCATTTTTATGTTGGTAGAAATTGTTTCCCAGATATTTTGTAATCTAAATATTAGATTTGAGAGTAAATATCTAATTGGAAAGTCCTATTCATGGTGTCGCTTTAGAAACAAAAGTTATGTGACCCAGCCTGTTTCCTCGGAAATAACAACGGCAGGTCTTTCCTCAAAAGGAATGGTTGCCATGTCGACAGCTTCCACCACATCTTGCTGCACATGTGGCTCGTCTCAACCTTGTGGAGTTGTGGCTTACTTGGCCTCAATGACACTTGTAATATCTTTAGCTTCAATTATTATCAAGTTTTTTTTTAGACAATTGCCACCACCAATTGATTATTTACTTACTACTAATGAATTATTTAATTTCTTAGGTATTACCATCATTTAATAAAGGTTAAGGTAATAATTGTTTATTAATTTTTTAAATTGTGTTCCTTTAGGTCAATTAATTTTTTTAGTTCATTGGATTTTATTTTGCTATCTAAGGTTATCTAAACATTTTTTAACAAAAATTTATGACGAAATTTTTAAAATTTTGCTCATTTGTTTTTACTATTTTATTTTTATTTAGTTATTATAGTTTATTTTTACATGTTTTTTCAGAATTTGCTTTTACAATTTCATTTATTTATTTATTTATTACTAAAATTTTCACAATCCATATTTAAAACTTTTTTTTACAAGTAAAACTAATGAAGTTATAAAAACGAAATAATAAGTATAGTTGAGAAACAAGATTGTAGAAAATATATTTGAAAACAAAGTAAAAAAACAATTATAAAAATACATGTAAAACAAATTGTGAAAAGACATGTAAAAAACTCAAAAAAGAAAAAAAAAGAACTTGCAAAAGAACCTTGTGAAAAAACCTTTCAAAACGAAATAAAAAAACTAAATTTACATAAATCAATTGTGAGAAAACATATAAAAAACAAATTATATATATATATATATATATATATATATATATATATATATATATATATATATATATGTGTGTGTGTGTGTGTGTGTGTGTATGTATGTGTGTATGTGTGTGTTTACAGATTGAGTAATCATATATGATTATGGTGATTGGTAGCAAAAGAGGTGGTTGTTATAAAGGTGGCAGTGGTATGGGTGACGAAAGTGACATTGGTGGGGTCAGTTGGATGGTAGAGTTAGTGGTGGTCGTGACAGTTGTGATCATGAGGAAGTTGGATGGTAGAGTTAGTGGTGGTCGTGACAGTTGTGATCATGAGGAAGTTGGGTGGGGGGGGGGGGGGGGGGGGGGGGGGGGGAAAGGACGGACAACATTGAATACTTATCTTTAGATATTATTAAAAGAGAAACTTTGTGACATCATTTTTCAACGATCAGAGTCATTGATTGTGTTTTATTCATATATTTTCCACCTTTAGATCGTTATGCTGACATCATCATTTGGTCAACTTTTTTTTTGTCCACCAATTTTATGAAATCTATCAATGATAATTACTTTTAACATCAGGAAATCTATTAATGACAATTAAATCTAACCAAAAATAAAATTATTTTTAAATTAGGAAATCTATTAATGACAATTAAATCTCACCAAAAATAAAATTACTTTTAAAATTAAGAAATCTATTAATGACAATTAAATTCTCACCAAAAATAAAATTATTTTTAAAATTAGAAAATTATCATTTGGTCAACCCCACCCCTCATTACCCGTTTCTTTTGTTCTGGTTTGAAAATCACTAACACATGCATTATTTTATTTTCAATTTATTGCATGGAAGAAAATATGAAGATCAATGGTGTTGGAAGATACATAAAAAAGTTTCTCCCCACTAATTTCAATGATGCGTACGTCTTCTTTCACAACGATTCAATCGATTCCCCCTTATACGACATCCAGATACAATTTCTCTTCCCATGTCTCTATGTGCAAACAATCCTTAATCTTATCTCTTTGATTCCTCCTTATGTAACCTCGAATCCCTTTCATCTTTTCATCACAACCGCAAGCACTCATTTATTTCGTCTCCTTCCCTTTTCTTCATATTTCTTGCGTTTCACTTTAGGGCTCTCCTTCTTCCAGTCAGTTATTTGTTTCTCCGCACAAAAACTTATAATTGATTTGTTGTGTTTCGATTTCTGTGTTTATTTCTCAATTTTGATGAAAAAAACCTAATTTCTACACTTGCTTTCAGGAATTAAGGGAATCGTCGCTCCTTCTCCGCCTCCCTTTTTCTATCTGTTGCAGAAACTAGAAAGACGACATACACACACTGTTAACGCGTTCGGCTTTTTGATTTATTCATAGGTTTGTTTTCTACACCACTTCAACCTCTTGCTTTGCATTTTATACGATTTTTGTTACTGTTTTCTTCTTTTCCCTCATTTTTTTCACCATTTTTTGTTTATATATATATATATATATATATATAGCTTTTGTGTGCTTACTTTTTTCTTCAGGGCTATCTTGATGTTGATTTTAGGTTTTTGTTGAACACAATTATGATATGTGTTCTTGATGTCAACTGGCATTCAGTACCTCAAGAACATATAACACCATCTTGCAAATACCATTTTTTATGGTATCAACAGATGAAGATAAACAAAAAAAGGAATAAAAAAAGGAGTTGATTTGCATCAGGTAGCAATTCAATCTTCAAATATGTTTCTTGCTAGATTTTTCTGTTGTTAGTGATGGAACAAGTAATATGATAGTTAAATATACCTCTTTTTGTATTTGCTTTTAGTTGTAGAAAACGATAGAATAGACAGAGAAGTTGTCATCAAAAGATATTAGGTGAGTTATTAGTTCCAGAATTCAGTTTGATTGAGTAGTTGGTAAAATAATATAAAAATGGTCAACATTTATCTATATGATCATAAAAAATAGAAGTGGTCAAATATTTTTTTTTTAATTTTGTCTCTAAAATAAAATGGAACTTTTCTTTTGGACTAAAAAAGAGTATAAAAAAACTCCCAAAATAAGATGCCGAAACACTCAGATGAACACGCTCATTAAAAAAAATGCTTTTATTTTTATTGAATTTTTAATATATTTTTCCTATTTTATGTAGATACCAACCGGTTTCTTTCATGTTGATCCTCATCCTAGAAACCTTGCCATTGGCTCGAATGAATCATGAATAATGAATCATTAATATACTATGATTTGGTATGATGAGGGAGATTAAATTCTTGACCACAAAAAGATTGATAGATCTTTTCATGTAATTTATGAAAAAGTTGCAAAAAAAGGTATGAATTTTTTTATTTATTTTTCTAATATTGTAAAGCAGGGACACCATAATGTAGTTTTTTAGGTATTCGAATAGAATTTATGTTTGGATTAAGATTAAAAAGTATTATGTTATCATTAAAGATTATGAACAATTTCATAAGTCTTGAAGCGCTTCAACCCATTGGAGACATGCCGTCAATATGTAAAAGTTGAGAGAAGAATATTTGAAGTTCTGGAGCATTTGAGGTTATTAAGTATGGATTGTATGTAGTTCTTTAGTTTATATTCATATCCTTAAGCCATTATTAGATGCTTAAGCTATTGAGACAAAAAAAAAATTGTAATGACCGTGTACTATCAAAGTTTATCATCGGGAAAGACTTGAGATTTTTATGTATAGAAGGTTGATTATCAAAACAAAATATATCCACTTCCAAGAATTTATAAAATTTATATATTTTTCAGTATAACTAACGAAAGAATGGTGTTTTGCCATCAAGTTCCATTTGGCCTTAATTCTTACCTTCTTAGATAATATATCATCGAGGTAATGGGATACAATCCCTTTCACTGGAATAAAAAACCAATTGTGGGACACTATACTTGGGAATCATTGTAGTTAGGTCATTCCTAAGATTCTTACATTTGAAGACCAAACATTTTCTAACCTTATTCCATAATATGCATACTTTCTAAAAGTGCAATTCTTATCTGATTTATATGGTTGTATAACTTTGTATTTTTTAACAAAAGCACGAATCGCACATGATGAGAGTCGAAGTATGTGTAAAAGGGATGTGAAAGTGGATGTTACCTAAAAATGGATGTTGGAAAGTCAATTCCATATCCTTCACTTTCATTCACCAATACACGTGCTTTCCAAGATCCAATATAGTTAATTTGGATTCATATGTTGTAAAAAAGGATCTCAGGTTTGGCTTATTTATTTATTTTTAATTTCCTATAGGTAAATTGACATTTGCATTATTAAAATAATGTATGTGTGAAGTAAGTATGAACAAAGAACGTTTCTTTTTTGCAGTCATCTAAAGTTTGGTAAATGACCCTTTTACACTTCTTTTTTAGGGCGTTTTATTTTCATTTTTTTGTTAAATCTTTTAAATTTTGCATTATAGGAGTATTGATTATGGACTGCACATCTATAACGAATTATTCTAACTTCTTGACAGCTCAATATGAAAGTCACCTCATAAGAATTCGACATTCAAAAAGCTTTTTAACTTGCCACCAAAGGAATTTCTCATCGGTGATTTTGTCATGCTCTCCATGAGAAAATTAGCCCTTCAGGTATACTCGGACGGTTGGATTTGATACGGACTGCACATCTACACAAACTGTTTACTTATTATAGTTTCCAATTTCATTTTTGAAGAGTAGACTCTTCCTATATTCAAGAACTGTTGAATTTTATGCCAA